>NW_027187393.1:9013351-9128106 GCF_028583685.1 Petaurus breviceps papuanus | reverse complement strand
GTTCGGGCACAAGTGGATTGAGATCTCTATAATGGAGGACACAAGGCCACCAATGAGACCATAGATCCATTTGGGCAAGCATCTACTACATACACTATACTGGACACTAAAGGAGATACCAAAATAAATAAGACAGTCCTGGGGTGAGTGAGGGATGTGCACAGATAAATATAACACAATTTAGAATCATCATAGGCATGTAAGTGTCAGTCCTTCTTGGGATCCTCCAGGAGGGATTTTGTTTCAATCTTGTCAGGGAGGTGGAGAGCTAACCAAGATCATGAGAAGAGGAGAGACACAGGGGAAGGGTGGTCTAGCAGGAAGAGATCTGGCCTTAAAATCTTAGCTGTGCCAAGATTCTATCTATGTGACCTAGTGAAGATCATTGTGTCTCTCCAGTACAATGTTTCTCATTTGTAAAATAAGTTGTTTAGGCGCGGCTAGGTGACACAGTGAGTGGAGCAACAGCCCTGGAGTTGGGAGGACCTGAGTTCAAATCTGACCTGAGACACTTAATACTTGCTGGCCATGTGACTTTGGGCAGGTCACCGAGCCCCAAATGCCTTGCCCTACCTCTTCCAAAAGACAAAAAACAAAAAAAACCCATAATGTTTATGATAACAACAATGGAACTGTTATTTAAGGGGAAAAAATTGTAAATCTTAAAATTCTATAGAAATTTGAGCCATTATTTGTTTCTATATCCCAACTGCAAGTCCAGCAAAATAAAACATCAATTAACTATTCAATCTTTAGCTATTAAATGTGGAAGCTACCTTTTTCATAATGTCACTCTTCCTTACTCCCAACCTGACTTCTCTTCATCCTCCCAACCTTACCTCATTTCTTTTCCAAATTGGATCATTCTCCCGTATTGCAATAAAAGTTGAAATCAGGTCCCAGTATGGTATCAATGGCAAAATGGCTGCCCAGGACCCATTCTCTCATCAGGAGGGGAGAGGCAATGTTACACCATGGCTAGACAGCTGGACTTAAAGTCAGGAAGTTCCAGTTCTGCCTCAGACCCTCTCTATATGAACCTGGGCACATCAGCTGACCTCTCTGAATCTGTTTCCTCATCTGGAAAATGGAAGTAACAATTCTTGTAACAGGGCTAGCCACCTCAAAAGCTTATTATATGAAGTAAAATAGATCAAGTGTATAAAATACTTTGCAATCCTTAAACCACGAGATTACTGTTAGGTATTATTAACATCATCACCAACAGGTACTACTTTGTGAGTTTGATTGCCTTAAATGTAGCTAAAAAAAAGAAAATTTATTTCCTTAGGTATATGCAAAACTTTTTTTACTATACCCTCTCATTATACAGATGAAGAAACTGAGGCCCAAAGAAAATAAGTAGCTTGCCCAAGATCAGGTCAATAGTGACAGAACCAGGATTTGAACCCAGGCCCTTACAAATTCAAATTCATCACTGCATCACATGCACACTGCTTAACGTTGCTTAATGTTTGACATAAAAAAAACTTTAAGGGATTGCTTTCTTGGTCAAATCTTAAGAATATAAAACCAGGCAGTACCAAAGAAAGGTGGATCACTCATAATATGACAGCTAAGTCTTACTAGTTATTTCCACTTCCCTAGGCCATTATTAGGGCCCAGAATTCCCCCAAACCAGAAAGTGGGTACTAGGAGTAACTGTGTAAAGAGAGATGCTGACCAGGGTTCCTTCTATCAATTGCCAAGGAAGCAGCTGAGTGTTTGAACTGTCCTTCATTGCAATAAATCTATGCTGAAGCTAACCTGAGAGATCTGTATGTTTTCCTTCCTGAGAACCCTTGAACTCACTGATGCCCTTATATCTGATGTGAAGGCTGAGACACCTGGGCTCTGAGGTTTATAGTGCAGCTATTTCAGAAAAATCATAGAACCGTAGCCTCTCAGCACAGGAAAGGGCATTAGAGGTCACCTAGTCCAATCTCCTTCCAGAGGTATTGATCTTCTCCATAACATCACCCAACAAGGGGTCATCTGGCCTCCGGTTGAAGATCTCTGGAGATTAAGAAATCTCTGCTTCACAAGAAAGCTCATTTCACTTCATTTCTCCCTTCTATTGTGCTGAAATATGCTTCCCCATAACTCCTGCCTGTGATTCCTGGCTTGGTCCTCTTGGGTCAAGCAAAGTAAGCCTGATTACACCTCTTATGTTTGACACCTTCAAATACCTGAGTATACCCAGGACTTCTTGATCTTATTTGTTTCATAGACCCCTTTTGCAAGCTAGTGAAACCTGTGGAAATGAGGCAACTAGAAGGTGTAGTGGGATGAGGGCTGGGTCTAGAATCAAGAAGATAGGAGTTCAAATCCAGCTGCAGACACTTACTAGTTATTTGACTCTGGGAAAGTCATTTAACTTCTATCCAGCTCAGTTTCCTCAACTGCAAAACGGGAATCATCATAACACCTATCTGGCGTGGTTGTTGTGACGATCAAATGAGATGATATTTGTAAAGCTCTTAGCACAGTGCTTGGTCCATAGCAAGTGCTCAATAAATGCTTCTTCCCTTCCCACCCCCATGGACTCCTCAAAATGTTTTTAAACACACAAAATGAAACAGATTAAATTAAAAAGGAAACCAATTACATTGAAATAGTTTCTTATATATGTAAATATTTATATTTTAAGTAATATATGTTAAATATAAATGTATAGAATAATATATGTTAAATATATTAAATAAATACATGTTTATAAATAGACCTTTGTGGGTGAATGGACAGGTGGGAGTGTGTGGGTATAAGTTCATAGATCTCGGGTTAAGAATTCCCCCTATTAATGGGGTGGCCAGGTAGCACAGCGAGTAAGAGCACCGGCTCCAGTGTCAGAACGACCTGGAGATCGAATCCTGGGCTCAGACACTTAGCACCCACCCAGAAACACCTGGCTGTGTAACCTTGAGCAAGTTACTTAACCCTGATTGCTTAAAAAAAAAAAAAAGAATTCCCCTATTAAAACTAAACTCTCTGTACTTCTCAGTTTTCATCAAGGGCTCCACTGCCCTCCTTCCAATCCACCCAGAGGCACAACTTCAGAGTCATCCTTCAACTGTTCATTCTTCCTCACCACACATGTTCAATTGGGTGCCACTATCCCCCATCTTTCCAGCTTCGCTACATGTAACCACCCTTTCTACATTCTGTGTTCCGGTCAAACTGCTTGTTTGTTTTTTACTGATTCTCCCATATAGCATTCCCTCTTCCAGTTCCTTCTCATAGAATCCTTCTATTCATTCAAGACTCAGCTTAAGTACCACCTTCTATACAAAGCTATTCTTGGTCCCTTCCTTGACAGTCAACTACCTGGTGCTTAGTTTGTGTGTTTATTCTGCATACGTTCACATGTTGAATCCCGCAAAAGAATATGACCTCTTTGAGCAAAGTTTCAATTTTTGCATCCTTGGTGTCTCACATATGGTAGATATCTAGTAAATATTTAGAGACTTTATGATTAATAGTGGGCATTGTCTCATGAGAGAAATCCTACCACCAAGTAAATCATAATTCTGAATTAAAACCCAAAATATATAGATGTTTGTATGTATGTGTGTTTTTATATTTCAAATACCAATCTAGCTGCACAGGGAAAATCTAATCACCAGAAAACAAAATGAATTTTTTTGGCCACAACTCAAAATCATTTATTTAAAAAGCACAGAGGGGTTGTGAGCTATGTGGGTGGACAGGTCACCCACACAAATAAAATTGCATTTTTTGAAGTACCAGAAAATCCTGGCTATAGAATATTTACATTGTAGATGTAAGTACATACCATACATACATATCTAAAAGATTACACATTTTCCACCTTAAAAAAAATTCACCATTCAAGTTAGAATAAGCAAATAGTGGAATGGAAGTAGAGGACAGCAGTGTAGATATGAGGTTCCACGAAGGATGAAAACTAAAATTTCAATATGACATAGTGAAAATGTCCCCAACTTCAAAATTGGAAGTGTTTTATTTCATTCTATCCCATCTCCCTTCAATATAAAGGGCATGTCAGGTCAAAGAATAGGAATCTAGGCATCATAAGATATGCAGTTGAACAGAGAAGAAAGGAATAAGCAGTAAAATTAGATTAAGAAGGTGGAAGAAAGGAAGAACCATGAAGTTTGGGAAATGGATACTTGACTCTGATATAAGATCTTAATGAATTGTTATTGAAAATAAGTTCAAACTCCAAGAAAGTTACTGATTAAAAAAAAGTCCCTACATACACCAAAATATTTTATTAGCCCTTTTCTATTGTAGGAAACAAAGCAGATGTCCACTGGTGGGGGAATGGCTAAACAAACTGTAGTACATGCATGTAGTAGAATATCACTGTGCTGTAAGAAGTCACTGAAATCGTAACTATACTGAAACATGGAAAAATCACAAGAAATTATGCAGAATGAAGTAAAAAAGGAAAACCACATACACAATAACTACAACAGTGAAAATGAAAGGACAACAACACAACTTAGAGAGAACACTGGCCCCACAGAGCGGATATGTGAAGATACCCCCCCCCCCCAGTCCTTCGTTAAGATGGGACACCCATAGCTGTGGAATAGGCCATACATTTTCATACTTCTTCAATACGTTATTTGGTTTGGCTCATTTTTCCTCTTACTCCTATTTTTCCTTAAAATATATTTTTTGTCATATAGGATGGCTCTCTAGGAAAGGAAGGGAGAAGGATACTGGGAGAAAATTCTAATGTAAAAACAAAGTTATCAATAAAAAATATAATTGTTTTTTAAAAAGTTTAGTAGAAAGAATGGAGAACTCAACACTTTTAGATAAATCTTTACTGAAGGACCTTTTTTTTTCTATAAGCCAAGGAGGATCGAATTGAATGAGGAGATTCACATAGAAATCATTAAACTTTCATTCTCTTGCTAACAAACCTCATCATTGAAGAGAATAAGAAAAATACACATCTCCAACCACATTGTATTCTCTCTTTCTCTCATGTTCTTTCTATCTTATTCTCTCGCTCTCATGCTTTCTCGCTCTCCTTTCAAACACACACACACACACACACACACACACACACACACACACACACACACCTCCCCTACCCTCCCCCACACACACAGAGCTCTCCAAACACTGGACACTAGGGATAGGGACATGGCTCTTCCAGGACGCAGGCATATAGTCGGGCTTTAATTAACCAGTTTCCCCCATGAAGGGAATGAATAATATTCCCAATCTAGCATCTCATCCATGATAAACTCTGCTGCATCTCTTCTATTTCCAAATGAATTTGGCTTATTAAAAAAGTAATGGGCTATTAATTAACTTTGCACTCAAACAAAGCTGTTTAATTCTCAATCCAATTAGCAGCAATCTGTTGAAGGATTCTAATGATTATTTTAAATTTGCTAACAGAAACATCTTTTCACTTTTCATAAGTTATTTATAGAATAGCACACATCAGATCCTGCTTGGCTTTTAATGCAATAACATTTTTATTAAACTCACTTTTTATCAATCTGTGCATGAGAATATTTAGAAGAATCTTATTTTTAAAATAACAACTGTCACATTAGGTCAGAATTGCGATTCATTCAGTCCCTGACAGAGGCAACAAAAACAAGTCATAGAAGTAGTTGTCCTCCTGAACAACAAGCTGAAAGACTAGGAACACACTCTCAAACATGAAAGACAGTGCAGTGTATTGGAAAGAGCTCTGGATTTGGAGGTCGAAAGAGCTGGATTTTAATATTGGTTCTGTCATTCATAATGCCTGTGTGGTCTTGAGCAAAGTCACAACCTGAGCCTCACCTCTGAGGTACTGAGACAATAATACATGGACCAACTATCTCACAAGACTGTTAGACAGAAGTAATCTGAAATCTCTAAAACACTACAAAATGTAAATTACTAGCAAGCTTATTACTGCATTTTCATCTCTGAAATATTCATTGATGACCATTAATGGATCTTTCATATGTGAATGAGTATTAAAACATTTAGAAAACACAAACAGAAACTAGGCAGTCCCTGTCCTCAGAGAATTTAATTTCTAAACGGGTGAGACAACATATGGGTGCTAGAAAGGGTGGTGGAAGATGGATAGAGCATTGCAACATGGTTTGGAAATGACCTGGAAGTGATGTGAAGGCCTGGTTCCAGGCAAGATAAGAAGAATGTTACAAACCTTTTTGACCTCCAGTTATGCCTTTAGTTTTTATTCTGCATCCCCCACTTTAGCATTGGCTAAAAATATTCTCTTGTGAAAGGAAATTCCAAACAGTGAATTTAATGGATCCTTGGGGGGAACTGAATGTCCAACTTTGGCATCATTATCACCACAGAATAATCAACCAAGCAACAAGCTAACAGTTTCAAAAGACTACTCCTTAACTGAATAAAGTCCTTCATCTGACAAAACAAAGTTCAACAGCCATCATGTCAGTGGTCTGTGTAATCATGAGTAAAGAATTTCATTTCGGCAAGGGATTGAGGGAACGTCATGATGGCACTAAGGGTCTAGGACTTTTTCTATGATACCCTTCAGAGAGTGTTTCTTCTTGTTGAGCAAATCTAGAAGGGTAATTGGTTTCTTAAAGTGACAAGAGTATCCTCAAAGCTTTCCTCTCTAGAGCCACTTACTGATACTTCTCAGTAGCAAATTGGCTGCCCAAAAAAAGCTCATGAGGCCATAGGCTTCATTAGTTCATTAAGTGTCCAAAAGGAGACAAGTGACAAGCTCCTTGTGCTCTGTCTTGGTCAGATTGATTAAAATCTAAAGCATGTTGTTCCTTTCAGGGTCCAACATGTTAGGAAAGACACTGACCAAGTGAACATGACCAGAGGAGTGCAAGGGCTAAGCAGTCCAAGGGTCCAGGTTTAAATCCCACCTCTGATGATTACTACATGTGGGTCCTTGGAGAATTCACTTATCCTCTTTGCATCTCAGGTTCCTCAACTGTAAAATGAGACAGCAGAACAAGATGGTCCCTTCCAGATCTAGATCTAGAACCAGGAAGCCAACAGGCCCGAAGAATATTTCACATAAATTGAAAGGGCTAAGAATCTTTAATCCCTAGAAAATAAGAACTAAAATGGGACAGGATTATTTAAATAACCTGTCATGCAAAAGAGAGATTAGATTTGTTCTACTGGGCCCTAGAGCGCATGGCACACTTTCAAGGTTCTCTCCTTACTTCCACCTAGAGAAAAGGCCCTGCTTAGGTGCCACTTTTTTGAGCCTGTTTTCTCATTTAAAAAAAAAATTTTAACATTGTTATTTAAAGTTTTGAGTTCCAAATTCTATCCTTCCCTCCCCTCTCCCTGAGACAGTAAGCAATCAGATATAGGTTATACATGTGCAATTATGTAAAACATTTCCACATTAGTCATTTTGTACAAGAAGACTCGAATAAAAGGAAAAAAATTAAAGTGAAAAATATCATGCTTCAGTCTGTATTCAATTAATATCAGTTCTTTCTTTGGAGGTGGATAGTATGCTTCATCATTAGTCCTTTGGGATTGTCTTAGATCACTGTATCGCTGAGAATAGCTAAGTCATTCACAATGCTTTATTGAACAGTGTTGCTGTTTCTATGTACAACATTCTCCTGATTCTGTTCACTTCACTGTGTATCAATTCATGTAAGTCTTTCTAGGTTTTTCTGAAATCATCATGCTTCTCATTTTTAATAGTACAATTATATTCCATTACAATCATATACCACAGCTTGTTTAGTCATTCCCCAATTGATGGGCATCCTTTTGATTTCCAATTCTTAGCCACTACAAAAAAGGACTGCTATAAATATTTTTATACAAATAGGTACTTTCTCCCTTTTTTGGGATGTCTTTGGGATATAGGTCAAGTGCCACTTTCTAAATAAGGCTTTCCTGATCCACGCTAGTTCTCTCCCATGGGAGAGTCTCTTCCCATCCACTGGAATGATTTTGTACTTCTATTTTTAATTATCTGAGTATTTGCCTCTGCTCTTGTCCCCAACCTAATCCCTTCAGAATGGAAGCTTCCTGGGGGCAGAAATGTTCCTGTTGGTCTTTTTTCTCAGAACCTGAGTACAGTACCTGACACATAGCACTCAAATTCTTATTGAATTGATTTAGGATCAATGATCAGATGTTATCAAGAGGTCAATTTCCCTTCAATATAAAGAATTTCTTGTTGAGTATAAGTAAGAATTTATTGATAATGAAGGTGATACAATAATGAAATGGGCTGTTTTGTGAGGTAGGGCATTTCCCTATCCCTGAAGGTACTTAAGTGAAAGATGGAACAGACTTCAGCACTGAGAAAATATACAGTATATGTATGTGGTTTATGATGCACATGCATTCCAGCTAAACTAAAATTCTATGCAGCAATTAATTCTCTACAGAATAAAGATATTAATCCATTTATTATAATCATCTCTAAGGTCCCCTTACAGTTCAAAAATTCTTTGCCTCCCCAATTCTTCTTTTTCACTCAACTATTTTTATTTGGTTTTCATCTCTACAAGGACCAAACTAGACTATCCAAAAATAGTGTTGGTTTTTTTCCTTAAGTGGAATTAGGGAAAGAGACATAGAAAAACGAAACTCAAACACACACATATATATACATACATATATATGTGTATATATCCAGCATAACCTTCAGTATAACCTTTCAGTGATTGAAAGAGGAAGCCCTAATCCTTAAATACAAAACTGGCAGTTTTTTTGATGTCACAGAAATTTTCAAGCTGAAAAGTTAGTATGCATTTGACCAATACCTCTAAAATTTCAAAATAAATTTCTCAAAACCAACTTATCAACTACAGAATCTTCAGACTCTCATAACCATCCTGCCCCTTCAAAAATGAAATTTAATGTTTAAAAATAGGAGAAGCTCATGTTTACTAAATAGGAGAAGCTCATGTTTACTGTTAAATATATACATGTGCATACTATAAAACCTGAGCCTTCCTCTCCTTTCCCTTTGTTTTCCCTTCTTCATCTATCATTTCCAAATATTCCCTTGAGAACATGGACTTTTTGCACACTATACGATCGCTCTACTAAGATAGAGTTATCTGTTCCCTATGCCCAGTTGGAAAGGTTTTTTTAAAAAGACTGAATGACACAGTTTATCAGAGCAGTAAACTTTGCTCTAGAAGTTCTTGCTCTAGTATTTACAGCTGTATGATAAAAAAATCAGATCAATCAACGTCTCTAAGCTTGTTTTCTCCCCTATAAAACAATAATAACTCCTTCCTTACCTAATTCACAGAACTGTTGAGGCAAAAAGCACATTGGCTAGAGAAATGGGAATTGTTTTATCCTTATCTAAGGTAACAAATAAATAAATATTTCTTGTGTATCACTCAGCCCACTATTCTCAATACATCCTGTACTACATGCTCAACAATAAGCTTACTGCAGAATGAAGATGACTAAACCAAATCACAAAACCCATTTCCTATGTCACCACAAGGTTGCAATTAGCACTGCTTTCATTTCACAGGTATTCAAATAACCTATGTCCCATAACCACCTGGGATTCTTAGTAGGGGTGATCAATATCCACTGAATGCTTTTGTATAAGTCCAGTTGAGTAAAGTATACTTTTCCTCTCAATTCTCCAACTATTCCCACATTTTATATGACTACTGGGAGATATTTTACAAACAATTTTATACAAAATGTCTTCAATTTACAGCAGTTTCTGATGTTTCTGGCCAGTTCCTTGTGGAGTGAATTTCTGCTGTTGTTATTGTCTGCAAATTCAGAATTGAGCCAGAGCAGACTCAGCAGCTGATTGTGGTTGTTATTTTCAGAGAGACATTTTACTTTGCTCTTTAAAAACATTTACTTTGGAATTTGGCCACTGCACTGTCCCAATTTGTATCTTAAAAATGGGATGAAGAAGGACTATGACATGTGTATGCATTGAGAGAGAGAGAGAGAAAGATACACATATAGAAATATATAGATAGATTTTTAAAGATTATTTTATATTACTAGCTAGCATTCCCTCTCAAAAATTGAACCATTTCTTCCCTACTCTACATCTCACCATGACACCATCCTCTATTCTTTCTTCCAATCCATGCTCTGATAAGGAGATGGTGCTTTCTGCCCCTCTATTTTTTTATTTTATTTTATTGAATAAAATTTCTTCTTCAATTAACAAACATTCATTGCCTCTCCTTTCCATACATGTGTTCTTTTCCTCTTTCTTTGATCTCTTGGAGGTCCAGGCTTAGCAGAGATATGGCTGGGTCAAAAGATATGCGCAAGTTAGTAACTTTGGGGAAATAGTTCCAAATTGCTTTTTCAGAATGGCTATACCAATTAGAAGTTAGTAGATGTACCAAAAGTGAATTAATGTGTTATTTTGCCCTAGCCCCTCCAACATATGTCATTTTCCCTTTTTGTCAGTTTTGCCAATCTGATGGTATGAGGTTGAACCCCAAATTTGCCTTAATTTTCATTCCTTTAATTATTAGTGATTTGGAGCATTTTGCTTTTTGGAGGGCAATTGGGGTTAAGTGAATTGCCCAAGGTCACACAGCTAGTGTGTGTGTGTGTGTGTGTGTGTGTGTGTGTGTGTGTGTGTTTAGTTCTGAGGTCAGATTTGAACTCAGGTCCTCCTGACTCCAGGGCTGGTGCTCTATTCACTGCTCCACCTAGCCACCCTAATTTGGAGCATTTTTAATATGGATATTGATAGGTTGGATTTTTTCCTTTGAAAACTTATTTTTATCCTTCTGTGATATCAACTCTCATTACACACACTCTAATAGTTACCAAGCTCTCTCATACCCTCTCATCCCCTTCTCACTTCTGACACTGCCACCACCCTGGTGTTGACCTTTATTACCTCACACTTGGACTCTTTATAGTGGCCTGATGATTGGTATCCTTCCAGTCCATTCTCCACTCACCTATCAAACTAATCTTCTTAAAGCCCATATCTGACCATGTCATACACATCCCTATTCAATAAACTCTAATGGCTTCCTATTACTTCCTGGACCAAATATAAAATCCTCCATTTGGTTTTTAAAACTCTTCATAACCTGACCTCTTCCTACCTTTCAAGTCTTCTTACATCTTCCTCCCCTCCATGTACTCTGTGACCCAATGACACAATGACAAAGACACTTCCATGTCTTTTTACTGTTCCTTCAACATATAACACTGCATTTCCTAACTCCAACTCGGGGCATTTTCATTAGCTGTTCCCCATGCCTGAAATTCTGTCTCTCCTGATTTCCATCAAGTCCCAGCTAAAAGTCTACTTTCTACAAGAATCCTTTCTGGATCTACCTTAATGTCCTTCTTTTTTTTTCTTTGCTTTTTTTTTGGAGGGGGGAAGGCAGGGCAATTGTGGGTTAAGTGGCTTGTCCAAGATCAAAGAGCTAGTAAGTGTTAAGTGTCTGTGGCCAAATTTGAACTCAGGTCCTCCTGACTCCAGAGCCACTTACTCTATTCCCTGCACCACCTAGATGCCCCAGATCTACTTTAATGTCAATGTCTTCTCCCATTATCTTTTATATATCTTGTTTATATATGGTAGTCTGCATATTGTCTCCCCCGTTAAATTGTGGACTCCTTGGGAGAAGAGAGTTTTTTGACCATTTTTTTTGGCACTGCTTATCACAGTGTCTAGCACATAGTATGCACATAATAAATGATGGTTGACTGAATAATGGCACTTATTCTTACAAATTTACATCAGTTCTTTATACAACTTGGAAAACGAGATCTTTATCACTGAAATTTGCTTTAAAGATTTTTTTTTCCAACTTGTGTTTCCCTTCTAAAATTATCTGTATTGATTTTGCTTGTACAAAACATTTTACATAATCAAAATCATTTGTTTTATTTTCTGTGATCCTCTCTATCAATTGTTTGGTCATAAACTCTTCCCCTAGCTATAAATTCAAAAGGAACTGGTTGAAAAATAAAGAGATTGATTGGGGGGGGGGGGAGGAGATAAAGCGCACAGCACACAGAAGCAAATTAATCTATTGGAATAACCTAGTATTTGACAAACACAAAGACCTCATCTATAGTGATAAAGACTTGTTATTTTTTAAAAAAGCTACTTGGAAAATTGGATAGCAGTATAAAGGAAATTAGATTTAGACCAACGACTCACACCTAATACCATAATAAACTCAGAATGAATATGTGACCTAGATGTTGAAAGACCACTTCATAAACAAATTAGAGAAACATGGAAAAAATTATCTATCCAATATATGGATAAAATAAAAGTTTATGACCAAACATGGGATAGTAAAGATTGCAGACAATAAAATTGATCATTTTGATTACATGAAATTTAAAAGGTTTTGCAAAAAAAAATCCAATAAAGCTAAGATTTAAAGAGAAATAATCTGGGGAGGGGGGGTGGACCTTGACATCCGATTTCTCTGATGAAGGTCACATTTCCAAGATATATAAAGAACTTATTCAAATTTATAAGAATAAGAGCTATTCTCCAGTTGATATAAAGGATAGGAACAGGCAGTACTCAAGGAAAGAAACCTGGGCTTTCTATATAGCCATATGAAAAAAATTTCCAAATCACAAATAATCAGAGCAATGCAAATTGAAGTAAATCTGAGATTCCATGTCATATCATAAAATTTTCAAATGACAATGACAAAAAAAAGAAAAATGACAAATATTGGAGGAACTGTGAGAAAACAGACATACTGATGTGCTGTTGGTGGACTCATGAATAGGTACAACCATTCTGGAAAGCAATTTGGATTAGACACAGGAAGCTGCCCAACAGTGACCATGCTATACCAATGCTAGCTTAAGCCTTTATCCAAAAGAGATCAAAGAAAGAGAAAAAGGTACTATAGTATAAGAAATATTTATAGCAGCTTTTTGTGGAGGCAAAAGACTAGAAAACTAAGGGGATACCCATCAATTGAAGAATGACTCAACAAACTATGACATATGAATGTGATAGAATACCATTGGGCTGTAAGAAATAAGGAAATGGTTTGTTTCAAAGATACATGGTAAGACTTATATAAACTGATATGAGTAAAGTAAACACAACCTGGAGAACACTTTATACAATAACAACACTGTAAAGACAACTTTGAAAGCCATAAAAAAAAACACAATCAATGCAGTGACAATCCATGACCTCAGAGGACCAATGATGAAACGTGTTATGCATCCCCTGACAAAGGGTTGAATTTAGGTTGTATAACGAGATTTTTTTAACAGCCCATGAGAGAATTTGTTCTGCATAACCACAATAATATTAGTTACAGGGAACTTGTTTTTCTTTTCTCTTTCCCTGCCCCCGCCCACTGGAGTTGGGGGGGGGGAGATATGGAAGGGAGAGAAAATGGATTTCTGTTTGTTAAAAAAAAAATCAAAAAATAGAGAGAGAAGTTAGGAAGGAGGAAAGTGTTGCATGCATTTTCAAATGAGGTTTCTGTACTTTTATTTTTGCTTAACTGTTTTAATTTGTTACAAGACAGGTCCTATAGAGTGAGGGTAATCTGGAAATGTTAATAATGTAAAAACAAAATGCATTAATAATTTTTTAAAGAACCATAATGGAAATAATGAAAAAAGTGGGAAGGAAGGGGATTTAGGAATATTAGTTCTCAAACTATGTTACAAAACAGTGATTATCAAAATGATTTGGTACTGATTAAAAAATAGTGATGGGGCAGCTAAGTAGTACAGTGCCTAGGGCAACAGGCATGAAGTCAAGAAGACTCATTTTCATGAGTTGAAATCTAGCCTCAGATACTTACTAGCTGTGTGACCCTTGGCAACTCACTTAACCCTGCTTGCCTCAGTTTCCTCATCTATCTGCAGTATCTTTGCCAAGAAAACCCAAAAATGGGGTCACAAAGAGTTTAACACAATTTAAATGACTGAACAACAATGGGAGAGGGAGGAAAGAGAAGGAGAGAGAGGTTCATCAATAGAACAGATTAGGTATACAATATATAGGAGAAAGCAAACTATAAGCCTAATGTTCGATAAACCCAAAGACCTCAGCTACTGGAGCGAGGACTCACTTCCATTTGCCATTGATTCCCATACTCTTCCAGCTTTGTGGCAGCTGGTGATGCGGTGGATGGAACACTTGAACTGAAATCAGGAAGATCAGAGTTTAAATTCAGCCCTAGACACTTATTATCTATGTGACCATGGGTAAGTCAAAAATCTTTGCCTCAATTTCCTCAACCATAAAATGGGGATAATAATAACATAAATCTCACTGTGTTGTGGTAAAGATCAAATGAGATAACATTTATAAAAAGTGCTTAGCATAGTGCCTGATACATAGTAGGCAATACAGAAATGTGTGTTCCCTTTCCTTCTCTCCCCTTTTCTCTAGCAGACTGCCCCCTCAATCAACTATCTCTCTAATCTTCAAACTGCTCTCTACCTACTATTTCCTTCCTGCTCTCTATTAACATTCCTGAGTCTCCTCCATCCTGGAAAAAAAATCCTCTAACTTGGCCAACCAACCCCTCAAGATATCCTATATTCCTCCTCCCTTTCTCTTCAAAACTCTTTTTTTATAAAGCTATCTAGATTCATTGTCCCTACCTCCTCACTTCTCACTCATTTTTTCACCTTCCGACAATTTGGCTTCCTATTTTTTCACTCAACTGAAAGTGTTCCCTCCAAAGTTAACAGGGATCACCAAATCTGATGGTTTGCTCTCATTTCTCATCTTTCTTTACCCCTCTGTATAACTGTTAATTGTTGTCCATTTTCTCCTATATATTTTCCCCTCTCTGGATTTTCACCTTCACCTCCTGGCTTCCCTAGCTCCCTTCCAGTCCCAAATGAAATCTTACCTTCTACAAGAAGCCTTTCCTGTTCCCTTATTAATGTTAAAACTGTCCTCTTAGTATATCTATACAGTTGTCTTGCTACTGGATTCAGATGACCCTGGAGGAGAGAGTGAGGCTAGTGACTTTGCACAGCCCTGTCTCACTTAAATCCAACTCACTTGCAAGTCAAGATATCACCCTCCTGATGTCATTAGTCCTCTTCAAGAATGAAGGACAAACAACGACACAGATAATTACCAGAGCTACATATCTAGCCCTCGTCTTTCTTCTGAGTTCCAGTTCCATGCCCTCAGCTGCCCATTGTATATTTCCAATCCATGGTCCCATAGCTTTCTCATAATCACCATGTCTAAAACAGAACTCATTATCTTTCCCTCAAACCAACCTTCTTGCTAAGCTCCCTATTTCTGTCCCCTTCCTTTTGTGGACCTAGATCCACAAGTTCAGAGTTGTCCCTCACTTTTCACACATTTTCTCTTGTGTGTGTGTGTGTGTGTGTGTGTGTGTGTGTGTGTGTGTGTAAAACCAGGTACATATATCCTATCAACTCTATCTCTACATCTCCTATGACTTTCCTCTTCTTTTCATTCCTACTACAGCCACCCTAGGTTAAAATCTTATAACCCCTTTCCTATAACAGTGAAAACAGCCTCCTAATTGGTCTCCCTGCACCCAGTCTCTGCCCTCTCTAATCCATCCTCCACACAGCTGTCAGTGAGACTCTTTAAAGCACAAGACTGACCATCACTCTACCTGCTCAATAAGCTACAATAGTTTCCCATTACCTCTAAGATCAATTAAAAATTCTCTCTCTGGTATTAAAACTTTGCACAACCGCATGCCAATCTAATTTATTACATATTATTCCCTTTCATGCAATCTTCAATGCAGCCAAACTGGGCATGACACTGTCCATATGCAATATTCCATCTCCCATCTGGTTTTATGCATCTAGTGCCTAGCACAGTATCTTGAACATAGTAAATATTTAACAAATATTTGATGAATGGACTTGAAGATAAATAGATACACATATATAGGTGTATAAAATAAGTGTAAACATGAATATCGATGTGTATATTCATCTCATATTTTTATACCACTTTGTAAAATCATTAAACACTTTCCCAAGAACAACTTTGTTAGATGTGTAATATAAGTATTATTGTCCCATTTTACAGATTAAAAAAAACTAAGACTTAAGGTAAAGCAATTTGCCCACAGACATACAGCTAGTATCAGAGACAAGATCCAAACCTAGGTTGCCTAAATCCAAACTGATACTCTTTCTACTATATTACACAGCTTCTATAATAATATTTAGCTACCTAGAGAGATTAATTAGACCTGAATTATGCATGAGTGTGTGTGTATAAAATCTCTTCTAAAGGTAACACTAACATCAGTCTGTATTACTCTCACAGCCCTTTATATATCCTTCTGCTGCCCTCCTCTCCTTCCAAATCAGTTGATCTGGGCTAAGAGAACATCAGCTAGTTTTAATATTCGCTTCTTCTAAATGTAATTAGGGAAATAATCTCCTGAGGAGGAAAAAAATCATAGCTCACTCTGAAGCTAAATATCAATGATGTGTGTTAAGCACTGTTTTCTACTATCTGCTTTTTCTACATCTCTCCTCACTAGCATGATTAGCAGCATAGCATAAGAATTACTCATATAGTTTGTCAAGGTTTTCAAAGCTTTCCAAACTCAAAACATAGTTGGTAGGAAAGTGTTGCAAGTATTTTTCCACACCTCCTGCAATTTTACCAGTCAGAAAACGAAAGCTTAGACTTGGGTCTGGAACCAACAGGCTGAGGCACGAGTTCAGGCTTTCCCACTTAACTGACCATTTGACCTTGTGTCAGTCACCTCCAAAATGAAGGCAAGACTTGAAATTCTTATCTCACAAGGAGGTTTTAAGGATCCAAGGAGATAACAGATATATGGATTTAATTGAACACCTGAAACAAAAGAGACCTTAGAGATCATTTAACCCGAACTGTTCCTTTTTTTAAGCTTTTCTGCCTTTTTATTTTTATATTTTTTATTGATCCCTTTTGTGTTTCCCCCCCACCACAGTCACCAGCATTGGACCTGGATTCAGCAAAACCTTAATTCAAATCCTATCTCACTTACTAGTTGAATCATCTTGACCAAAAGTTTCTCTGCCTGGTTTATTATCTATAAAATAAGGATAATGTAGTATCTACTTCACAGGGATGTTGTGAGGATCAAGTGGGATACTATATGTGAAGTGCTTTGCAGATCTTAAAATTCATAACACTAGCTATTGTTTCCCTCTATGCCTTCCCAAACCCAGTGAACCCTGCCTTATAACAGTTAAGTATAAATAATCAACAAAGCAAACAAATCTGACAATGTATGCCACATTTTGCATCCACAGTCCCTAGCCTCTCTAACAAGAGAAAGGATCTGTGTCACATCCTCTGGGACCAAGATGGTTTTGATTTACATTGTTAGTCATTCTGTGCATAGTTTTCTTCCTTCTGCTTTCTTTTGTTCTCTGTTCATTCACACAAATCTCCCCAAATTTATCTTCCTTCTTCATATTCATTTTCTCCTTCTGCTCAAAAATATTATATTTCATTACTATAAAACAATTTGTTCCCCAAGCAATGGGAACCCACTTTATTTCTAAGTTTTTGCTACCATAAAGAATGTTGCTTTGATTATTTTGTTATCCACAGGACCTTTCTCTCTGTCACTGACCTCCTCAGGGTACATGCCTAGGAACAGAATCACTAGGTCAAAGGGAATAAAAATAGAAGGGATTCTTCTCAACTCACTTTTTTCCTAGAACATTTGGGCAACTCACATCTCCACTAACTGCATTCGTATCTGTCTTCCCACAAGCCTTCCAAAGTAGACTATTTAAGTCATTTATCATCATGGTCAGTTTTATGGATATTAAGACCATAATGTTTAGTGCAAGTGGAAACTTCAAAAACCACTTAATTCAACTTTCTCATTTTATAATTAAGGAAACTGAGACCCAGAAGTCACATCAGTCCTAAGTATCAGGGACAGGATTTTAACTCAGAGCCAAGTAACTCCAGAGCAATGTTCTTTCTATTGTACTGAACTAGCCAATGGACACATAAGTTGCTTTAATTTGTTGGGTTTTTTATTAGTGATTTGGAACTTTTTTATATGTGATTATTTATCATTTGAATTTCTTCTAAGAACTTTGGTTATATCCTTTGACCACTTATCTCTTCAACCTCTGCTTTACAGATGAGAAAATGAAGGCCTGGAGAAGTTCACTTATTTCTTCTTTTTTTCTTTCTCTTTCCTTTCTTTAACAAGTATTTATTGAGCATCTACTGTGTACCATACAGTATCCTGAGAGGTTTCCAAATATCTCGTTTGAGTCTCACAAACCCTGGGAGGCAGGTACTATTATTAATCCTACTTTACAGGTGAGGAAACTGAGGCAGAAACAGGTGAAGTCACTTGCCCAGAGTCATGCTATTAGTAAGTCTCAGAAGGCAGATTCAAACTCAAGTCTCGAACCCTATCTCCAAGCTCAGGGCTCTATTCACTGTACCACCTAGTTGTCTCTAGGCAGGTCAAATAATTCAATAGCAGAGCTGGGCCTAGTATGCAAGGACTTTTGGCCCTATTCTCTTTCTACTATGAAGGAGGTCATATTGTCTTTCCTATAAACTAGTCACAGAAGTTAAAAATAACTATCACATGAATATTGCTTTTAAAGTAAAGTTACAAGTACTTCTGGAGTTTGAATCTACATTTTTTGATCTACTCTATAACACAGAGTATGAAGGACTTTTAGAATCATCTAAAGCAAGCCCCCTGAAGGCAGACCACATCTCCATCTTCTTCCTATGCTTCACCTTACACACAGCAGGTGCTCAGTAGATACTCTATATGAAACTCATACAAAAATTTAACATTTGTCTCTGTTGGTCAGGGAAACATTTGCCTCTGTTTTAGGACTCTAATTATAACTGTTTAGATGGGGCTTTAGAACACTCTTCAGAACTCTATACTGTCAAGGGAGGAACAATCAAAGTCTAAATTTGAGTGTTTGTTTAGATTTCTCTCTTTTCCAAGACTTCCATACACAGACAGAGCATTAGGCTTGAAATTAGCACATTGTTGTTCATCATTTTTCAGTCCAGGCGAGAGGTGATGACCTTTACTAAGAAGGTAGTCATATGAGTGAAAAGAAAGGAGTCTGAGATAAAACACAATGCCGAAATAAAATAGACAAGACTTAGAAACAGACTGGATGTGGAAATGACTAGAGGATGAAAGGGGATGTTCCAGAATGATTTCAAGATTTGGAACTCAGATGACTGCTATGATGATAATACCTTCAATCAGTCAACTAATCAAACATGTATTTATTGAGCATTTACTAGGCACCAGATACAGTTCTAAGTGCTTGAGATATAGATACAAGCGATGAGACAATCGTTTCTCATAAAATGCATTCTAATGGAATAGTGAATGCATATATGCATACATATCCATAATACATACATGTGGGCGTGTGTATGCATATACACCAGTAGTTTTAAACACAGGGAGGTCTGGGATGGAAGGAACAACAGAAACAGGAAAGTCTGGAGGAAGGGAAATATAACTGAGTTCATGTTTTGTACAGCTCAAACATTAGGAGTTTTGAGATGCCTATGGAATATCCAGATGGAGATGTCCAACAGGAAGTTGTTGATCAGAGAGTGGAGCTCAAGAAAAAAAATTAGAATAGGATCTATCAGAAGCCACTTACCATCCCAGTAGTCTATTTATCATGCTATATCCCTCCACAAGACCTGCCCCCTCCTCCCATTGATGAATTCTTTCTGGAACCCCCATCTTGTAGAGGGGTCAGGCCAACCTCTTTCCATTACCTTCCAACACTGTTCCTATCTTTCTCTAAACTTCAAAACCATGTCCCCCCATCATGTACCTTCATTTTCTGCACCACCTCCCCCTTCCTTTGATGACAGGGATTGCATTTCCTTTAACTTACATCTCCCACTTTAGCACATATACCATAGTTTGGTACATATTAGGAGCTTAATAAATGTATAAGTTCTTTTCTTTCTTTCTTTCCTTTCTTCTTTCTTCCTTTCAGCTACAGTGGACAGAGCCACTGGATCTAGAGTCTGGAAGACCTGAATCCATATCTAGTCCCTGCCATTTACTAGTTGTGTGTATCTGAGCAAATCCTATCTGCCTCAGTTCCCTCATCTATAAAACGAGGATAATAATAGCATATACATCACAGGAATTTTATGAGGATAAAATGAGATATTTCTAAAGCATTTTGGAAACCTTAAAGCACCATATAAATACTATTATTGTTGTTTAGATTTGTGAGACATCAGTCTTTTTCCTTCTGTAATTCTCAGTTTCCTCCTCTATAAAATGAGAGAATTGGACCAGATGATCTCTAATATTCTTTCCAATTCTAAGATTTTATATATTCTACGTCTGTGGCACTTGATAATTCCAGAGTCTTTTCATAGCCATTGTTTTATTTGACCCTCATAACAGCCCTGTGAGGAAAGCAGGAGAGGCCTTACTATTATTATTTAGCAGATAAGGAAACTGAGACCCAAAGAGGTAAGTGGCATGCTCAGAATCACATACAATAGCTTGTGAGTGATGTAGGTTAAGCAAGGCTTCCTAATGCTCAGCCCAATGTTATGCCCACTGAATTACATTGTCTCTCATAAAGATTAAATCTGAGTATATACAAACCAGTATGAATCACATTTGCCAGTCTCTTCCCTTTCTACTCCATTCTATAGAACTGGACTGATCCTCCTGACCTCCCTCCCCTGATCAAAAAATTTCAGTGGCCCATCTTTGCCTATAAAATGAAACCTAAACCCCCTAGCTTGGCATTCAAGACCATTTACATTGTGGCTTCAACCTGCTTTCTCAAACTGACTTCACAAGACTCTCCTGTCACTCATTGTGTGTTCCAGCGAAGCTATACCACGCCCCTTTCCCAGATTTGGCCCAGGCTTTCCTGCTTTGACTCATTCTATTTATTCCCTCTGTCTAGAATGCCTTTCCCTCCCCACAACTGACATGCAGACCTCCTTTCAAGGCCCAACTCCATTTCCACTTCTCCTCCACAAATTCTTCCCCATCATCCACAGCTAGAACTGATCTCTCCTTTACCAAATATCAAAGCATATTCTACTCCTCTGATAATCTGTCTTCCTCTTCTAGATTTGAAGAGAGAATTCAAGTCTCATCTATTTTTTTATATACCCCCATGGCTTAGAATAGAGCATGAAACATAGTAGAGGCCTAGTATTGAACAAGTGGATAGTTTAAAATGAGGCTTACCTTGACTCAAAAATAGAGAGAAGAAAATTCACTCTGCAACCCTATTTCTTTGCAAAGGTGGTAAACTATGGGCATGGGACTTTGCATATATTATCAGGTTTGGTTAATGGGTTGGCGAATTTTGCTAAAGCACTTTTTTTCTTTTACTTTTCCTTTTTTATTCATTGTTATGAGAGATGTTTCTTTGGAAAGGAAAGGAGGAGAGGTATGTTTGGAAATGAAGGTGATATGAAAGCAAAAGACATCAAAATTTCTCCTTAAAAAGTAGGGATTACATACCTACATAACAAGAAAGAGCAGGTGACCCAGCTCAGATGACATGCTAGAGAGGATATTTTAGTCTCTAAAATCTGAGTGAGGAATCTGACTGGTATGGGGCTAACACTAATGAAGAACATGACACAAACTAAATGAATGATACACAAAATTAATTTTCTGGGTAATTAGCATGGAATACTGGAGTACGCCCCATTTACCCACACCCTCCAGATAGATTTCTGGAGTTTCACTGCAGCCCTAAGTAAAATAATTTCCTTCTTTCATAAGCAGCCCTGTAAAGTTTGTGAGAAGTGCCAGAAAGAATTCAAAGCCTTCCTTAGGCCAGAATTTAAGCCAAAGATTTTCCTTCCCAAGTAATGGCCCTCTATATCTGGAATTGTAAAGTTCCACAAGGCATAATGGGAACATCCATTTGAAATGTGCTATTAAATTTCCATGTTATACCCCAAATCACTAAGACAATGCTGTTCATAGAACTGTGGAATCTACAGAGAGAACAGGAGATCAAATTCAACCCTTACATAAATCAAGAATCCCCCCCCAATACCCTATCACTGAAAGGTGGCCACTCAGAGAGGCAGTCTAGCCTCAGCAGACTGAGATCTAAAACATCAAACAAAGAACACTAGATGTAGAGTTATAGGTTCAAATCCTATGCTCAGAAATTTGAATCTGGGTCCAAATCCTAAACTCAGAAACTTAACTACCCCAGAGCCCCTTTGATAAGTCACTTCTCCCCAGTTCTCACATCTGTAAAATAAGCATGTTTAACTAGGTAATCTCTCAAGTTCCTTCCAGCCCTGAATCTATGATAGTAAGGATACTTGATCTTCTGATTCTGAATCCAGAGTTCTGCTCCCTCTTTCATACTTCTTTTCATGAAATGGAGAAATCTAAGAATCCAACGACTCAACTGATTTTTCTTTTCCCCTTCAAATGTGAGCTCTTGAAATTACATGAAGAGACCCTGGGGGATGGTAGAAAGAAGCCCTAGGCTGTTGGGTTCCAGTCCCAGCTCTACGTATTAGCAATCTCCTCTTCCATCAAATTGCAAATGTAATCCCTGTCCTGCCCCCCCCCTCCTTCCTGAGGCTATTGGTAGGATAAACTAAGATAATATATGTGAAGGCACTGTGAAAAACCTCACTGCTGTACAAATGTAAGGCAAAACTACACAAAGACAGTAATGTAGGAGATCTTTAATCAGGCATGACTGCAGGGGTAGCCAAGTCCTTTTTACGCCTCTCTGAACAAAGATAGCCCATCCTTTCCATCAAAATTGGCCTCAAAACTCTGCCAAACACCCCCATCAGTTACTTTTAATTTTCAAGCCACACAAAACAATGTTCTCAGTCTCATTAATCTGCCTTCAACAAACCTTCTCCCAAATGCCTTTGACTTTTTAAATCAATTACCTTGCCCAGAATGACTCTCTGGCCTATTTCATTAAATTACCATCTTTCTACAGCTTTCCTTTTCAACAACATAATTTACCTTTAATAATTAATATAAAGGAATTCAAAATGCAATCACTGAGCTCACTTACTAGCTCTTTAATCAATTAAAAGTTCATGACAAAGGTCTTCCCAAGGGCTCCAAAGTCCCTTTTCATAGCAGGTAATGCTAATAGAAGGAAGACTTAAAAAAAAAAACTTTTTTATCCAATTATATTTGGTAAAAAACTAAAATGACAAAGAATGGGTTAAAAATGAACAATAACTACTGAATTTCAAAAACACTGTTAATATTTATCATATTGAAATGAAATGAAACTTTTGCACAGGCTAGTTCCAGGTTTGGGGATGGGGGAGAGAGCGGCTCTAGCATCCCACTGAGCCACAGGGCATTCCTTTTCATCTCAGTCTTGTTTGCTGAGCTAGAGTCGATAACTGGTGCGGGGGAGCTTGTTAACAAGAATTACTATCCTGAAGCCATGGAGGAAGGGCATCTGAGTTACCTAGGATCTGCTCTTACTTTATTCAAAATCAAAGTTTTAGAACAGGATAGATGGAGAAGAGAAGCATCAGAAAGAATTAGAAAGGCAAGCAGTTGGTGTAAACACTGAGTCCCAAAACCACCCCCACCATCACTCCCTCCTCTCCTTCTTCCCTCCCTCCCCAACCATTCCCAATCCAACCTAGGTTAATTCATTCATTCACAAAACACAGTAATGAAGTCTGAACCACATAAAAGGTCTTATGCTGTGCCCTGAAAAAGATATAAAGGTTAAGTCATAACCCCTGCCTTCATAGGGAGATTGGAAAAGTACACAAACAAGTGTGATATAAAATAGGACAAGAGTATGGATTTGGAGAAGGGAGACAGTACTTCTAGCTGAGGAGTGGGGAGACTCTTAATGAAAGAAGTGGAATTTATGTGTCACTTCCCTTTCCACAAGACAGCAGAAAAATATGTTATGGTGTATGTCTCAGATGAGACATAAGAGGATGGGTATGGGTGGTCTTTTTGTTGAGCTTAGGGTTCCCACTCCATTAAGTCATCAACAAAGTACTCAAACATTCAAACATGGAAAAGTAATGAAAGATTATCCAGGCTGACTGGAATACTTTCTCTTACAGAAGGCTGTGTGCTCACATTACTGAGGCTGCCTGTATCAACCATATCAAGGAAACAAACAGACTCATATGGAGGTAGTATCAGTGCACCATCTCCCTTGCCTTTGTCAAGGCAGAGAATTAGTTTCTTTATCTGCCAAATGGGAAAAATAGTATCCATAGCACCCATTACACAGGTTAATCTGAAGGGTCAAAATAAAGGCTATAAAAGGGGCAGCCAGGTGGCTCAGCGAGTAAGAGCACTGGCTCCAGTGTCGGGATGACCTGGGGATCAAATCCAGGCTCAGATACTTAGCACCACACACCCAGAAATAAGTGGCCGTGTAACCTTGAGCAAGTTACTTAACCCCGATTGCTCATAATAAAAAAAAAAAATAAAGGCTATAAAGCATTTTACAAGCTATGAAACAAAATCATTAATAACAATAATAACTGTAATTATTTGTGTGACTTTGTCTAGGAATACAGGACAGAGCACTGGACTTGGAGTTAGAAAGATCTGAGTTCAAATTCAGCCTAAGACATTTATGAACAGGGTGATACTAAGCAAGTCAAAACTTCTCTCATCCTGTTTCCTCATCTGTAAAATGGGGGTAGTAACAGAACCTACCTTATGATAACCAAATGAAATAATATATACAAAACACTTTACCAACCTCAAAACACTATATAAATGTTAGCTATTATTACTGTTGTTTTCAATTGAGATAACTTTGTTTTATGTCTAGGTCTTTTTCTTAACTAATGTTTTATTATAAACTTAGTCTCAACAAATACATGGAAAGAAATAAGGAACAAACAAAAGAATAAAGAAATACTGAATGAAATCATAAAGTCCAGGAATTCTTTTTTCTTCTTTTTTTTTTTTTTGGAGGGCAAATGGCGTTAAGTGACTTGCCCAAGGTCATACAGCTAGTTTTGGTGTTAAGTGTCTGAGGCCGCATTTGAACTCAGGTCCTCCTGACTCCAGGGCCAGTCCTCTATTCACTGCGCCACCTAGCCACCCCAATAAATTACAGGAATTCTTTATGTTTTGATAAAGAAAATATTACACGGCGCAACAAAATAACAACTACAACTTATTTTCTCTATGGCCTCAACTGTTTTTTTGTCTGTGACTTGGAGTGTTTTGAGTTTTTTCTCCTGTTATAGATAATATATATGTCATTCTAACCTTTCTCTCTTTGCTCTGTCAAGGTCTCTGTTAAAATCTCATTCTCTTTGTAATAGAGTCAAAATCTTTTACAGTCATTGACAAGGTTTCACATAAGTTTTTCCACATCTTTATGTTTTTCTTATGTATATACATATACATGTGTATGTATACACACACATATATATGTGATAGATATAGATATATGTATATACAAGTCTTTTCGAAAACAATGCACATGTTACCTCCATTAAAGTCCTTACCCAAAGCCTCTTAAGGGCATGGGGCTGAAAAATCTAAAAATAAAGGTATCAATAAAAATTGTTTAAAATAAAAATAATCATGACATGCTGGCAGACCTCAATGTATTCAGATGTTCTCCAATCATGAACAACTAGAAAGGCTATTTGCAATTTTCCATTATTATAACAAAGCCTCTATGAATAGTTTTGTACAAATAGATCTTTTTATATCAATCTGTTAAAATCCTAGTAGTAGATCAGAGAGCAATTACTTGGTAAAAAGATATGAACAGTTTTGCAACTCTTGTCTAACATGCAAATTACTCTTCCAAGAGGTACCACTAATTTAATATCTAGGTTTTTACCTCTCAAGCTGTCTCCTAACTCCATGACTCTATACTTTCACTTTTATGGGGCATCTAAAGAGTAAGTATGAATGTTTTAAGAAAACACCATCCCACTCCAGAAAAAAAAATCCCCCCCAAAAAAATGCCAGGCTGTATTCCCCTGGAAATACAATGTAATCTAAGTCATCTACTCATCCCCACCACCACCACTGTCCAGCAGCAGTATAGCACAAGAGTGCCCTGAGCTTTGGAGCCAGAAGACCTAAGATTGAGTTCAGACTCTGCCATTGCAGTGACATTAAACAAGTCACAACCCCCTAGAATGTCAGTTTCCTAATCTGTTATGAGGATCTGACAGCAAAGAAGATAATAAGCTGGAGAGCCCCCAGGTAAGGGCAACAAGAAAGGTTAAGAACTTCAAGTTCATACCACATGAAAATCAGTTGAAGAAAATGAGCATGCCTAACCTGAAAAAGACTAAATGAGGGGTATGAGGGCGGGAAAAGGTAGGGAGGAGAATATCACAGCTGCCTAGAGGTAGGCAGCATGCATGGTGAACAGAAGGCTACACTTAGAGACTAGTATTCAAATCCCATGTTAGATACTTGCTAGGTATGTGACCCTAGAAAAATCACTTGATCTCTCTCAGTTTCATTTTCACAGAATCTGAGAACAGAAAAAAAATCTAAGCAACCATTAAGTCCAACTCTTACACAAAAGGAATCCCTACTATAACATACTGACAAGTGGTTGTCCAACCTCTGCCTAAAGAGCTAGGAGAGGAGATCCACTCCATTCCCCCCAAAACCTAATCCCATTCCATTTCTGGACAGCTCAAATTGTTAGGAAGTTTTTTCTTGTGTCAAGCTTAAGTCTACCTCCTGTTGAGTTCTACTCATTGCTCTTCGTTGTGCCCTCCAGGGCTGTGGTTAAACAGAATAACTTTAATCCTTCCTAATCTGTAATACGGGAAAAATAATAGCAAGTATCTCACCAAGTCACTGTGAGGCTCAATAAATAAAGATATAGGGGCGGCCAGGTAGCACAGCGAGTAAGAGCACTGGCTCCAGTGTTGAGAAGACCTGGAGATCGAATCCCGGGCTCAGACACTTAGCACCCACCCAGAAACACCTGGCCATGTAACCTTGAGCAAGTTACTTAACCCCAATTGCTTAGGGGCGGCCAGGTGGCTCAGCGAGTAAAAGCACCGGCTCCAGTGTCGGGATGACCTGGATCAAATCCGGGCTCAGATACTCAGCACCACACCCAGAAATAACTGGCCGTGTAACCTTGAGCAAGTTACTTAACCCCGATTGCTTAATAAAAAAAAAATTAAAAAAATAAAGATATAAAATGTGTAAACATAATTTTGTTTACAATTGTGTAAACACTTTTGGAAACATATAAATATTAGCTATTATTACTATCATCATTGTTATATACTCAAAGAGCTATCACATGGAAAAAGGATTAGACATGTTCTTCTAAACCCAAAAAACAAAACTTTGGAGCAATGAGTGACAGTTGAAAAGTGGCTCATGGAGGTCAATGTAAGGAAAACTTCCTAACAAGAAGAACTACCCAAAATTAGAATGCTCCACCTCCAGAGGTAGTGGATTTCCCCCTTAGCTCTTCAACTGCATGAACCCTTGTCAAGAATGTCTTAGGAAAGATTCTTATTCAAAATGAATTAGACTAGACAGCCTCTGAATTCCCTTCCTACTGTGAAATGCTGTGAGTCAAAAGTCTATATAAAGCATCTGCAAATAACAGGTGTAACTATCAATAATTCAGGATCATCATCATGAATGAGAGGTGCTATTGAAAAGCAGCAAGGCCTGGGTTCAAGTCTCACTCTGACACAGACTTACTATGTGAACCTGGGCAAGTCACACAATCTAGGTAGGAAGTTCTCTAAGTTTGTAAGTTATACAGAAAGTGCTAACATCTGCTGGTAGAGGGAGCTTCCTTACCCAGGAGTTCTCTATACAAATGAAATCAAAAGTCTAATCTCTATCCCAATAGTAAATATAAACTTCTAAGTACTGTCGGTTGGAGCGTGACCAAATTTAACAAGCTAATTTTAACATCACCTCAAGAAAAGTTTAATTGGGACCTTTTTTCCATTTCTTTTCCAACTAAAGTCCAGTGTCAATAAATCAGGGACATTTATTGTTGAGATTGCTCCTTTCCATTCGCAAGGCCACCTCCAGTCATCCTGACCTATATCTGGCCACTCGACCCACATAGCCCTGGAGGAGAAAGTGAGGTTGGTGACTTTGCACAGTCCTCCCTCACTTAAATCCAATTCACTTGTATGCCGTGGCATCACCTTCCTGATGTCACAGTCCTCTTAAAAAATGCAGACAAACAACAACAATCTCCCACTGACACAATTAGTTGAGTGAATTTCAGTTCTCCAAGTTAGAATTTCTCCTCCAAGTGGAAGTTTTAGTTCCCTAAATTTGATGATTCCTCCTTTTGTCCTCTGTAAAATAATTCTTCCTTCCCCTCAAGACAAAGCTCACTTTACTTTTTGCTGCCTTTATTTCCAACTTCCCTAGAGCCAATTCTATTATTTCTGTGTCCTCAGCAGTGTTTGCCAAACCTCCTAATTTATTATCATCCACAGATTTCATTAACAGTGCTGTTTGCTCCCTCTTCCACTTGGTTAATGAAGACGTTAATAATACTAGACCTCACCCCAGTGCCTCCATGGTGTCATCAGACACCTCCCGCCTAGGGATGTAATGCCAGCCTCCACTGACTCTGTCTCTCTACCACTAACCACTGTACTTCATTGTGCTCTTAATAAAACTAATTAATTAATTTCCAGTGTTAAAATTCATGAGTCACTGTATCTAATGACTAAATCTGCAGCCTCCACTGAATTTCCTTTGGTTGCCTATTTTTTTCATTCTGTTCACAAACATCATCAAGTCTGTTAGAAAAGATTTCCCTGTTGCATACCTCCCACCCACTCTAGCTGCCTATTGCTGATTAGGCTACAGTACCCAGATGCTTTCCACTAAATCCATCCTGTTATTTTGTCTAAGTATTGATATCAAACTTCCTAAATAGTGCCAGTCCTCAGCAAATTCATGAAAGAGGTGAACAGCCTGTGTTTAGCCCCATTACCCCTCTGAGGCCCACATCTACAACTGATCTTCTCTTGGGTCAAACTTCCTGCCCTTCTAAGATATGTACTAGAATGTAATCTCCATGAGGACAAGCATTATTTATTAAGTAAATGCTCTACTTTCCCCAGCACTAGGCGCAATGATCAGCAACAAGGAAATACTTTTAATAAACAAAAATAGAGCTGCAACATGGTGCAGCAGTAAGAGCAATGCACTTGCAGTCAGAACACCTAAGGTTTGAATCCAGACCCTGACCCTTACCTGTCTGACTATGTCACCTTCTGACCTTGTCAGGTGTAAGGGTTATGGGATTTAAAGATCTCCCATGCCCCATGGACGTGCTGACATAGCAGAGCAAGAGAAAGTGAAAAGCCGAGCTAACGGTCCTGCAGTTGGCAGTTGGCGGCGGTTGCCTTTTTTTTTTTTTTTGAGTTAGGACCCCTGCTGAGCACCGCCAGGGGCCGGAGCTGCTGGGAGCAGGACTTTCTGCTAAGGACTCCTGCTGAGGACTGCCAGGGGCCGGAGCTGCTGGGACCCCGCTTCCAGGGCGCTGGGTGGTTGCTGTGAGTGGGGAGAGGAGGACCTTTGCCTGAGGTAGCCTGTTCTGTTTTAAAGGCTTGAAAATGTGGGTGCTTTCTACTTTATCTACCTGTGCCAATGTCATAACTACTCTGATGGCTTTCACTTTCTGGTTTTGGGACTCCGTCTTTTGGTATCTTAATAAATTTTCTAGTTTATTTCCCCAAATGGCAAACCTGACGTATTTTGTGATGGATAATTATATCAGCATATTTATAATCTCTATAGGCATTGTGAATATGGCATTGCTGATACATCAGGTCAGCTTCCTGATCTTCAAAATTAACAGGACTTATTCTGGAAATCAATTTGGAATTTTTATATGAAATGAAGGGTTTGGAATAGATGACCTCTAAGGTCCCTCCCAGCTCTCACCAGAGAACCCTGTGATCTTAAGGAAAAGCTTCCCCTAAAGAGAACTCTCCATGGTACTTGAGGAAATAAGACTAAAAAAATGTCCTCAGAAGTGAATGACCTGACTTTCAGGAACTCTCAGAGATACAAAGCCCTTAGTACAACATCTCCTTCTAAGGGATACTGTTTTCTCACTCCAACAATCTCCCTGGTTCTCTTCTACTGCTGTTATGCAGCCTGTTTTCTTCAAGGGAACAATTAAGTTAAAAGTTCAGTTCTGGATCAGGAGTGTTGCTCTTACCCAAAGAGAGAGGGGAAGGTAATGGTCACAGAATCATGTGACCTCAGAATCAGAGGGTATCTTCAAAGTCATCCAGACCACCTATACCTAAATAGGATGACATCCTAGACAAGTGGTCCTCCAATGTCTCTTTGGAGCCATCTAGTAGCAGGGAGCCCACTACTTCTTAGGGTAGATCATTCTCCTTGGGACTGATTAGAGAAATTCCATCTATCAAGCTAAAATCTGCCTCAATGAAACCTTAAGCTATTTTCACTGAAAATATTTAAGCTCTGGGGTTTAGGAAAGCTAGAGTTCAAGACCCACCTCCAACATATACTGGCTGTAGTACCTTGGGCATCCATTTAACTTGTCTGCCCTCTAATGCAATTTTCTACTATAAACTGTAGAGAAGGAGCTGACCTTCAATGACAAAGGGAATGTCTCACTAGGAGCTCCTTGTACTAATGCCTCACAGGTCCACTTTTTTTTTTCAAAAGTCTTCAGTTAACCAGAGACTATAGTTTTGTTACACAATAACTCTGCTGTTCTGAAGAGGCAATGTGGCATGCTCTTAGGACCTTAGAGGTATAATCAGAAAGCCTGGATTTCAATCCTAGCTCTTACTAGCTGGATGAACTTGAGAAAGTCACCATCTTTCAACCTCAGTTTCATCACATCTCCCTAGACCAACTTAAAGATTTGTTTTGACATCAACAGCTAGCAAGTAGAGAAACCGGGATTAGAACTAAAGTTTTATGGAGGTTCACTATTCATGCCACCTCATTCTTTTGTGCTTCCTCAGTGGCAAGAGATACTCATCTTCAAAAGATGTATTTGAGAATTTTGTACACAATTACAGACATCATATCTGTGATGACTAACTTTGATAGACCAGCTCCTCTCAAGTAATGCAAGGTTATAAGACAACTCCAAAAGACTCATGATGGAAAAGTATATCCATATCCAGAGAAAAGAACTACAGAGTCTGAATGCAGACTGAAGCAAACTACTTGCTCTCTCTCTTTTTTTGTTTTGTTTTGTTTCTTCTTTGTCACCGTTCACTACATTGGTTATAATCCTTCTTTACAATTTGACTAATGTTTAATGTGAAAGTATTTATAGATCCTATGTTTGATTGCATGTCGCCATGGGGGAGAAGTGGGGAGGAGAGGAAGGGGAAGAAAATTTGAAACTCAAGGGATTGTGGAACTGAATGTTATAAATGAAAAGTAAATGATTTTTCAAGGTGTATTTGATTTTAACAAATGATTTTTTTTAAAAATAGAGCAATCCAAGTCTAGTGAAAAAAGGGTAAGTAGTCCAAATGGATAATGCCACTTTTGGTTAAGAATGAGGGAGGTATAACTCCAAAACAGTGAGAATGATTTTCTCCTGAGGGCTTGCCACCCACCTCTGAAAGCAATTGACAAGGAAGATTTCCCCAGATGTTCTAAGCAATGGCAGCATCATGGAAATAAGTCATTGGTCCCAAGGAGACTGCTATGAAGGACAACACTCACCTAGAAAGGTGTATTCAGTGCACCAAATTAAAGAATGAAGAAGAAAATAATGTAAGTGCTTACAATGTACAAAAGACTGTGTTAAGCACTAAGGATACAAATCCAAAAGTAAGACAATATTTGCTCTCAAGGAATTCACCCTCTAACTGGGGGAGGAAATACATAAAAGAAAGTTTAGCTGCAGGGAACACAGAAAATTCCAGACAGTCTAAGGGTATGTAAGTTAAAAGCACCTTGCCTGGCACAGAGTAGGTGTTTAATTACAGTGCCTATTCATTGATTTCATGGTCATACCTTGTGTATTAAGATATCTGAATACTCTGAAGACTAGCAGACTACAAACAGAAGCTACCTATAGATATTTATCCCACTATCCAATTACAAGAGACAAGATAGAAGAACTCACTGTGAATTTAGCTCAGATCTCAATGTATTGCTAATTTTGGATGTGCTTTTTAGGCCTTCTCACTCCAGACAGTATTCTGGAAACCTCTCTCATTTGGCCCTGCCGTTTTGTTCCATGCTAGAGTTTAAAGCAGTCATATGATGATGACAAAGGTCTGAGGTATGTGGTACTTGTGTGGTGACTTATTGAGAAGCCTCACCATCTCCATCCAAGGCACACAAACAGTTCTTCCTGTTTTTATATGTAAATCATAGCATGTATGCACTCCAATCTTGGCCTTTTGCCTTGAGTCCATATGTCCATTATTACTATGCAATATCACCTCATTTCTTTAACCTGCCATGTAAATTCCCATTCAAAAAGAACCACTCTTCTTTGAAGAGTACATGCTATTTTGAAACTTTATAACAGTTTCCAGAATCAGATTTTCAGTATCCTAGGTCTTATATTCATCCCAACAGCCAACACCTATCCATTAAGTCTCTATAATCTCCTCTGATCCACTATGTTTACTTACTACTAATTTTTCAGTCATTTTTTTCACCAAGGTAATTTTTTTCAACCCTTGTTGTACAATTCACTATGTCTACTGGCTGTAAGAGCTGGGAAGGACCTAAAAAATTAAGTCCAATCCTACTTGAGAACATGGATCTCTTCTACATTATCCAATTCTCTTCTTAAAACCTTCTCAGGGTGGCTAGATCACAGGCCCTGGAGTCAGGGGGACCTGAGTTCAAAATCCAGTCTCAGACACTTAACACTTACTAGCCGTTGACCTTGGGCAAGTCACTTAACTCCAATTGCCCTGCCTTCCCCCCTTCAAAAAAAAACTTCACTTTAAAAAAAATTGAGAACATCCATGCCCTTCTCCAGCACCCCTCCTGCTCTCCATGACTTTTCAAAGATTGCTCACAATAGCTAAGTCATTCCATCTATTAATTTTTAGGATGTAGTTCAAACCAGGTGATTTGAACTCATGGAGGGCTGATGATCTATAAGGTTTTTCCAGCATCAAATCCTGTGACTCTAGGAAACTGAGGACCAGCAAGGGAAAATGACTCACAAAATGTCAGAGGTAATGTGAACCACAAAACATAAAGTATTAGCACTGAAAAGGTCCCCAGAAACCATCTAATCCAACATCCACTTTACAAAGCAGAACATTTGCCACACAGACTGGCAATTGCTGATGTCTTCCTAGTTGCTTTTTTCAATCATCCTAAGCTCCCTTCTTTTACAAAAAAGACAGAGGCAAGAATGGCATCATAAATGAATGTGCTGGGATCCACACCAGTGGAAGGAGTCCCTACATTACTAAGATCATGAATCAATCTAAAAAAGACAACTACCTAATATATTTTATTTTGTTTAAATTCAACAAGTATTTATTAATAAACACCTATTACATGCAAAGCACTATTTTTAAAAGTATCTTTGGTCCATTTATCTGCTGACCTAGCATGAGGATGTGACATAAATAAACCTACAATATCATTACCCATCCAAGACAATGCTAAGGTTTCCAATAGTCCTGCTCTAGCCAGAAGTCAGGGAAACTGTTTCAGAATATAAAATGGATGGGACAGTCACTATTGTGCATCTTCTAGAGGGGACCTAATAATAAGACCTTGAATAGAACAGACTTTATAGATCAGACATTCACCTGAGTGCCACCAGTACCATCTATGACATCACTGTCCTCTAGCTCTCATTCTTTTTAAATGTCTTTTTTCAATATTTAAACTAATGTTATGCTTTATGGTAGCTTGCCAATTGGAAATTTGCTTACAATTCTAAAGCATGCCCCCTATCATTTTTTTGGTCCAAAAATTTCAACAGCCCTAATTATCCACATTTCTTTTCTCACTATTTCTTGGTAGGAAAAGATTGAGCAAAGTGTTAAACCAAAACTATGCATTGTAATTAAGTGTAGTCAAACAATTCAGAGCTGGAATGGATTTGACCATTCATTTTACCAGCAAGTAAGGCTGATATTTAGGGAAATGACTTATCCAAGGTCAAATAAGAACTGGGATTCAAAACCTGATATTCTGAATATTTCCATTGTTCTTTCTATTGCATGATGCTACAGAAATGTGTTCTCCCACTTAAGGTGCACAGACTATGTTTCTTTCTGTGTGACTTTTCTACTCTTGCCTTCTGTCCCTGGGTCTGATAAAATAAACCCAAGATATTGTCAATCAGAAGGCAGTCAGGGCAGTTAGGTGACTCAGTGAATAGAGCACTGAGCTGGAAATCATTTTAGAATTTTGAAGAGTCTCATCTTTAGATTCAATTCACTTCAACAAGCATTTATTAAGTGCCTACTATGTGATAAGTGTTCACTAAGGGTAAGTATGTGTAAGACTATGTGTATTAAGTGTCTACATGTGCTAGCTGCTAGAGATAAAAAACTGAAAAATTAAATAGTCCCTACCTTCAAGTTACTTATACTCTACTTAGGAAAAGCATCATGTACACAGATAAGCAAATACAAAATAAATAAATGAATTATAGCAAAAAACTAACACAAAGTAATTATGAAAAAGAAAAGAAAGCCCTAACCAGGAGAAAAGCCTTGTGTAACAAATGATAAAATGGCACCTATTATAGCCTTTCCCTTTCACCATTCTCAACCAGTAAGAAAAAAAAGTTCTGCTATGGTATATCTCTGAATACAAATAAATAAGTCACAAGCACATTGTCCCATTGTTCATTTTGGACTAAAGCATATACCAAATGCCCTTAACTTGGTTCTCCCCTGATCCAATCACTTGATTCTTTAAACTGTTATTCTTGTAGATGATCACTCACTCACTCCTTCCAACTTTAGTTCTGAGAACAGAAATCAAAAATCAATACTACCATTTCATTCATTTTAATCCTATCACCATTCTTCCATGAGACTAATTGTCATTCCTGCTCCAGGACCAAGGACAATAGGTCTGTTCCCTGAATTGTCCTCTATTTCTTGGGTACACAGCCCAAACCCTCCCAGGATCAAAGCTCTCCCGACTCCCCTTCTCTGTCCTCTAGTGACTTCTTACGGAAGCTCCCTATATCCCTTCAACAATTCACTTACTGAGTCTTTTAGATTCCTACCTTTTAAGATTTCCAATAGCTCTGGGGAGAATCCCTTTTCTCCTCCCCGATCACCAACTCTAAGGATTTTAGTAGCTCATGCTTGCCCTTGGTATTCAGGACTTTTTATCAATGGACATTATCATTTTTAAAGCCCACTCTATATAAGATTTCATCTTATATTTAGTGGGAATCACAATATACAATCATGGAAATTCCTTTTAAGTTATGGATTGTCCTAAATAGTCCATAACGTCCATTCCAGGTCTACAGTTCTCTGATTTGAATCCATGTTGATGCTGCTTCCCTCAAGTAATATTTCGATGCTTTAGCAGACACTCTTTACGAGTTTCTGTGCCCTACTCTACCTTCTGGTGAAAGGTCTCTCTAAAAAGAGCTTGATTGGTCCTACAGGTTAGACACAAAACACTTCCAATGTGGCAGGAACTGACAAAACTTGAGATCCACTGGCATAGTCTTCAAGAACCCAAGGCTATGTCCACAGAATGAAGAAGTAAATGAAGAGATTTTAAACAAAGCTTTCATATTAAGGAGTTATTTGTCTATGTGTCTTATCCCTGCACTATATGGTAAATTCTATGAAGACAAGAACTGTGGCACCTACACTCTATATATCCCCCAACACCAAGCAGTGTCTGGACTTTGTTGAATTTAGTACAGAGCAAAATGTGACTGGACAGAGGGCAAGAAAGGATTGCTTTAACCTTTCAAAGGTGGATTAGTATTGGAGTCCGCTAGGTGGAGCACTGGATAGAGTGCTGGCCTTGGAGTCAGGAAGACCTGCCTCAGATACTTAATATCTATATAACTCTGGGCAAATCACTTAATCTTTTTAAGCCTCAGTTGGCTCCTCTGCAAAATGGGGATAATAATAGCACCCACCTTGCAGAGCTATGAAGATTAAGTGAGACAACATATGTAAAGCGCTTTGCAAAGTCAAAATCATCATATAAATGCTAGTTATTATTGTCCATCATTTTTCCCAATTGTGTCTAGTCAGAACAGTGCTGTCAAGTAGAGACACATGCTGTCTCCTATGGACACTACTACAAAATAAGTGCACAAAAGAATTCTAATTATCAGTCATTCTGAACTCACCAGTAATTTCAGATCCCTCTATATCTATTATCTGAGCTGCTTTTGCTCTAACACTGCCCTCTCTAGATATGATTATTTTTTAAAATCCTTATTGTCTCTAATTGCTTTTGATAGTATGAAATCATTACAATTTTCTAGCTATTCCATATTTCCCCTGAAAGATTTTAACTTTACACAATCCTGCTTTGTTTCTCTCATTTCCATGATCCAAATCAGACCATTAGCTACACACAACCCTGTCTTTGTTTTCTTCCTGGTCCACAGCTTTGCAATTAAGCTAGCACCTCCAAAGCACCCCCAAGATTCAGGGACATCACAAGGGAGCTCAGAGAACAAATGAGGAAAATACTCATGCTTCTTAACCAAGGAAATTATGACTCAAGCAGAAGCATGATTAAAAAATATGCAATTATACGCAAATTTCTTCATCTGTGCATGTGAAAGAGTGTGTGTGTGTGTGTGCATGTAAGTGCGTGTGGGGGGAAATTATTGATTTTTCTTTTTTAAATAAATGGGATGAGGTTTTCTGGTTGTACAATGTTAGAACTAAATGGGAATCCTCATCTCATTCCACTTAATCTGTTTGGCTTTGATTCAGTTGTTTCTTATACTCTCGCCTTTGTCCACACGTTGGGTTATTAATACTTCTATTCAGTGTTCCATATTCACTAGGCTTTCTTAATCCAGTTTACTTTTTTGAAGCTTAATACCCTTACAGAGGCACAGTCTGTGAAATTATCTTTTACAATGCTGAATTCGAGCAGTTTAGAGTTATCAGTCAATTACTTCCAACAGCCAGCAATATTGTTTGGTACCATTTTTCTGCCTAAATCTCTTACTTCTTGGATCATAAAGTCTTAGACTCTGCTTGTCCTGGGGTACCTGTTGAAGCTGCATATTTGGATGTGCATGTGGTCCCAGGATAGACTGCTAGGATAGGACGAGTCTAACAAGATGCAATTTAGTAGGAAAGACTAGCCCTGCATTTTCAGTCCAAAAAATCCCCTCTGTAAGTACAAGATGGGGAGGTGTGGCTAGAAAAAGACCTCTACATTTCAGAGGAGCGCAAACTCAATATGAGTCAATGATGTTTTACTTGGCTGCCAAAAGAGTGAGTCCATGCAAGACTCAAGTCCAGGGTTGCAGGCCTATTGTCCAGAACAATGGACATAATAATTCCACTCTCTTTTGTTCTGGCCAGATGTTTGGAATGCAGTGTTTGAGTATCACATCACAGGAGAGATGATGACAAAAGTCTTCCTCCAATGATTTCATTGTGGCATGGAGATAACTGTAGGTTCTCATGGGCTATGCCAGTGTATAGCAAGCTCTAGAGAGGTTCTGCTATTCAGGAAAGGACTTAAGGATGGTCTTGATTTTAGCAAATAGAACAAGTTTACTGTCTGATTAACATCCTAGTCAAATCTAGAGAGATTGCTCCTAACAAACAGGGTTGGCTACTAGGTGATGGTGGTCATAAAGAATCACAAAACAAAGCAAAATATAAAATAGCACTCAGGCTTAAAAATCCCTCTCTGGCTTCCAAAGTGATGGCAGCAGTAAAATGGAGCAGAGAATTCTAAGAATCACAAGCTTTTATACTATCTATAAACATTAATTTAATTATGGGTAATCTAAATGAGGCCTTGTCCATTTGTCTTGTTAGATAAATAGAGTAACAAAGCTGCTAGAGATACATAAAGAGCCATCTCATTATTTGGGGTTCTCCTCAAGAGGCGATATAAAAGGGAAAGCTTCACTGTGCACCCAACAAGAAACTTCATTCCATGGGATGTTTGATCCTCTTGCTTTGAAGTGCACATGTTGGGCATAAGCAAAAGGACCACCATGGAAATATCTGTAGCTTATTCACCACCAGATGGTACAGAATTTGAAGAAGTAAAAAGCTGGCTGCCATAGTTTAATGAGGACACTGATTAGCTAGAGAACATTCAAACCTTTTACATTTGTCATCAGATAAAACTATCCATAACAAAAGGTTTTTTTCATTAAGTTTTAATAGCTACTAACATTTCCATTCAAGTTGAAACAATGGGAAACCTTCCACTAGACTTAGAAAATACAATTACCTTGATAATTCACATGATGTCATAGGGATGAAATCTGCAATCACCCAAACAAAGACTAAAATATCTTGATACTCAGTAAAGCAACATGGAAAGATCATTAGATCTGGAGTCAAAAGACCTAAGTTCTAAACCTGGTTTGGCTCTTGTGACCCTGGGCAAATCCCTTTACTTCTCTCATCTTCAAGTTTTTCATCTCTAAAATGTGGAATTGGATTAGATTAAAATCTCTTCAGATAAAAAGACCTGAAGTCCTAAGGAAATAGCATCAGACTAGATCTTGAAAATACCAAGGTTACTAAGAGTGGTGTACCAGCAGATCCGATGGCAGTGCCAGGAGGTCTGGAAGTCATAATGGCAGATAAGACCTAGAGGCCTTCCAGATAGATGAAGGGCAAGTGGTTAAATGGAGGGCCCTCCCCCTTACTGGAAGGGTAAAAACAGCCCATTCAACAAGTGTAAGCAGCCAGGTCTCTTTCTTCAAAGATGGTATATGAATGGCCAAAGGATTAGAGCAGCAGGTACAAGGGAAAGGCAAAAGCCATCCCCCACTAGCACCTCTTCCCACCTGGCTAAAGACAACAACACATAAGCAGGGGTGTAAAAGACATCAGCAAGAAAGTGCAGGATAGACAAAGGAAGTGACCTGTTCACAAAATGAAAAGCAAAGGGCAGGCTAGATACTGCATTGATACCTGAGGAATACAGGACATATGACATAAGAGTCAACCTGGGTATGCATATTCACCATGATTTTAAGTTTTAGAAACAGTCAGAACTTTCTGTCCTGTATGTCTTTAATGGACAAAAGAATTCTGTAGAATAAGCCAACATGTCAGTACCAATAAACCTAAAAACGACATGTAAATTCTTTCAACTCTGTCAGGGAATATATAAGGGAATTGGAGTCCAAAGTGATCACAGCAGTTAACTAATCTATAGACCTTATTTAACAAAGGAGGAAACCTAGGTCCAGAAAAGTTAAGTAACTTGTCCATGTTTACACACATAGTAATAGAACTAGGGTTTGAGTTTGTTTCCTCTCAAAAATCTTGTACTATTTGAAATACATCATGTCTTCCCAAATGGAAGGAGACCAAGGTGAGAGAGATCCTCAATACACCATGGCAGAGGCAAAAGAACAAAACTTTATCTATATTTAAATATACTCTGAGACTTCAGCCAGTATTATAAGCACATCAATTGTATGTGTGCATGTATGTGTATATATGTATATCTATGTATACATATATAAACACACATAGGGGGAAAGAAGAGGGAGAGAAGGGGAGAGGAGAGGAGGAGGAAGGAGGGAGGGGTTGATTTACCTTTATATAAGGCTTCATACTTTTCAGAGCATTTACATATATTACTTCATATAAAAGGCATCACCAGAAAACAACAAGAATTTTAAATATACTGAACTTCTTTCTCCAAATAAGTGCTGCCCTTCAAAAGCAGTCACGTTAGGATGCTATATAACTGGTCTAGTGATGATGCCAATGATCAGAGCATCTAGGAAACTCTTCTTTGTGGAAATTGCCTTTAGAGTCAGTTAGCAAGCTTCAGGAGGAAATCAGTCCTGTTACTGTAAAGTCATCACTCATTCTTTACCAAGAGTGGTATTTCCCAGTGTGATCACCCACCCTGTTCAGACTTTACTTTGAACATCTTTTAGCCATTTCTTAAAGTCAAATGAAACTTTAGAGGAGGTAGAAAAGATTCAAATGAACATGACATTGAGGTATAATGGGGTAAAAACGTTCTTAAGGACAGGGAACCAGAAGGTCTGGACTCCTCCACTTATAAACTGTTGAATATCACAAACACCTTGGGGGATATTCGGGAAAGGGATGAGGAAATGGAGGCTTAGGGAGATCAAGTGACATGTCCTAGGTCCTCCAGCCATGAAGTAACCAAGTTGGGATTTTAACTTTGGTTTCCCACCACACTGCCTTTTCAAGATTGAAGCACTAACAAAATAACTGAGTAACAACAAAGGGCTTAGATGAGTTAAATAAAAATAAGGCCCTTAGTCTCAATTCATATTTATGCTTCAGTGTCTGACCAAATGCTCTCGTGCTGCTCAGGCACTTTATTAAGCAACTGGAAGGATATTACAGAAGTGACAGCCATTCTAGTCTCTTTGCCCCTGACCTGTTCCCCCCAATAATCTTGTTCCTTCTTATAATCTTCCTTCTTTCTCTCTACTTGTCTCTAAGACAAGTGGGTCTAATTTTTATCTTCCCTATGTCTTCCCTCCCTTTATCTTTCCATAGAGGCTTCAATGCATTGCATTTATCTAATGTAAAGTCAAATGATCTTCCAGTTTTCACTCCCAGTACCAAAATAAAAATAAAAAATAAAAGCTTGAAGAACCCAGTCATTTGGGCATTTTTTCAAGAGATTAATCATAGATTTTGCATGAAGCTCCAGGGAGGGCAGGAAAATACCAAAACCTACATACATACCAGGCTGACAGAGAGTTAGTTCCCGAACAAAATGGGAACCATCTCCAAGGCATATAAAGTAGCAAAAGTCTACATTCTGGGGAAAAAAAACTAGGTTATTTGTAAATTTCCATTCAACCCGTAATCTTCTTTCCTATTTTGTGTCCTTGCACACAAATAAATTCCTGCCATTATGCCTGATATCTGTACCAAGATAATAATCTCATACTTCTATAGCGCCTTAGAGTTTACACAGTATCAAACATACATTATCTCATCTAATCCTCAGAACAATCCAAAAGGTGGTATTATAGATGGATCGTTGAAGCTGGACTAGAACTTTAGAGAGTATTTAGTCCAACCCCTCTCATTTTAAAGATGAAGAAACCAAAATGCAAAGCGGATAAATGGCTTTCCCATGATTTCCCAGCTAGCTAGTCGGTGGTAGAGCTAAACCTTGAACTCAGGTTTCCTGACTGTTCATCCTAACAAGACTTCCTATCCATTTAGGCAGTCCAAATATTGAAGAGATGCCTCAGGAAGTAGTAAGTCCCTCATCACTAGAGGTCTTCAAGTGGAAGTCAGATAAACACTTTTGGGGAATGTTGTGTGAGGATCAATTCAATCGTCAAAAAGCATTTATTAAACCCCTAATGTGTCCCCCCTTAAAGGTAACCCTCATGTGCCAGGGTACAATGTTTTACATAATGGCTGAACTTAAATGGCCTCTGAAACTCTGTCCAATTCAGGCAACAACAAAAAAACCCACAGAGAATTAAACTTCAATAATAAAAAAAAAAACCAATGGAAGAAAAAAAAAGAAACAGAGATTAAAGAGGCTAAATGGATGAGTGGACTAACAGGATGGACGGAAATACATGATGAGCCTCTCTACAAGGTAATATTATCAGAATTCCAACATGACATTAGAATAACTCTCCCTATGATTCCTCATTCCACAATGTGCCTAATTGTAGCTGCCAATTACTTCCAATGTTCTGTAGAAATTCTTATAACAAATAGCCCGTTGTCAGTGACTTAAAACCCCCGTCATTGTTCAATGACTTGCATTGCATAAAGTCACAGAGACTGTTGATTAAGCATCGTTTGTCAAGACTCTATTTCAAAATCCATTATTGGGGTCTCACTTTACAATTCCCCCAATAGTTACTGGTAATTAGACTTTAAAAACTTTAAATAGTGTTTAAATCTTACAGATCCTTCAAGGCCCAACCCCCATGCCACTTCCCCAACAAAGTCTTCCTGATTTTTCTACCGCATCCCCAAGCTGAAGCCATGGATCACATAGCCTTTTGTTTTTAGCCACTTTTATTTATTTAGTTATTACAATTCTTTGTTGAGGCACCAAGAATCAGAGAATATCACACTGGGATCAGAATCAAGTAGAACCTTGGCTCACACTGAGCTCAATATCTTTCCTCCTAAACCCTACTCACCCCTCCCTCAATTTCTGTATTGTTGTCAAAGGCAACACAAGGCTCTCCATTCCTCAGGTTTGCATCCTAGGTGTTATCCTTTACTCCTCACTATCTATTGTCAAGGTCTTCCAATTTCACCCCTACAACATCTCTCCTCTGACACTGGACCTTCATAATCTGATGACTGGACTTTTGCAATACCCTGCTCCTGGGTTTGCCTGCCTCTAGTGAGTGTCTCCCCACTCCAATCAATCCTCCATTTTGCTACCAAAGTGACTTTCCTAATGTGTAAGTCTGACTATGTCACATCTCCATACACACCCACTCAATAAATTCCAGTGGCTCCCTATTGTTTGGCATTCAAAGTCCTTCATAACCTAGCCTCCTCTCACCTTTCCAGTCTTCTTCCACCTTATTCCCTATAGTCTTACAACTTGCAACAATGGCCTCCTGACTGTTCCATGAACAGGACACTATCTTTCTGCTCCAGAATTTCCTCTGGCTGTCCTCCACTGGTGGAATGCTCTCTCATCTCTGCTTACTGGCCTTCCTAGACTCCTGTAAGTTTCAATTAAAATCCTACCTTCTGTAGGAAGCCTTTCTCACCCCCTTCTTAATTCTAGGACTCTCCCTCTTTTAATTACTTCTTATTCTGTATATAGCTTTGTGGTACATATTTGTTTGTTGCTTCCTCCATAAGATGACAAGCTCCTTGAAGCAGAGACTGTGTTTGGTCTCTCTTTGTATCCCCAGTATTTAACCTAGTGTGTCAAATATAAGATGCTTAACAAATGTTTACTGACTGATCTGTGACACTTATTAGCTCTGTGACCCTGGAAAAGTCACTCAACTCTGTGTCTCAGATAATTCCCTAAGGTTTACACACTAAGTTAGATAATGAGGTAGATAGTTGGACAGATTGCTGGCCCTGGACTTAGGAAGACCCCAGTTCAAATTCAGCCTCAGACACTTATTACCTGTGTGGCCTTGAGGAAGTCACTTAACCTACATCTGCCACAATTTCCTCAACTGTAAAATGAGGATAATAATAGCACCTACCCCTCAGGGTTGTTATGAAGATCAAAGGAGTTAATACTCACAAAGCTCTTAGCACAGTGCTTGGCACAAGTACATATCATATAAATGCTACCTAATATTATTACTAGATAGATTAGCATCTACATTTGTGGCAGTTTTCACATGAGGTATTCCCCAAGTTGATGAATCCCCAAGCATGTTAAGAGTTATCTACAAGCTTTTCCTCTACCCCCAACTAAGTGATAAACTAGATGAGGGCAGGGGATGTGTCCTATTTATTTTTGTATAACTGGTACCTAGCATGAGACTTGACATGAAATTAACACTTGATAAATACTAGGTGAATTATAACCTGACTGCATATGCCTTTCTGAGAATAGGAACTGGGTGGTAACTCTCAGCAAATGGACATGTACTAGGGAAAGGCCATTTTTGAAAAAACCACTTGTTTCCTATCCATGTTGTTTTTTTTTCACCAAACTTCCTATATTTTTCTTGAGATTACAACATAATCCCCACTGACATACTAAATATTACTTCTCTGCACTGAGTGGCTGATGCTGAGACAATAAATCAGTTTGAGTTAACATGATATGCCAAGTAGCACAGCAAAGCCAAATATTTGACGAAAGACACACAAACTGAAATTTAGCAAGTCAGGGACAGTCTGGGAATTAGTGCCCTGAATAACAACCATCCTGAGTATAAAAGGAACAATATGTAAGGAGTCAGCACTTGTCATTTTAAAGCGGGGTGGAGGGGAGATAAATCTAAAATCAAAAGGAATCAAGCTCACTCAGTAAGAAATACCCTGGAACAACTCAGCGAGTGGTCAAGCATGCAGGCTTCTGTTCATATTACCAAAAAAATAAAATAAAATAAAGCCTTACCACCCACAATGTTGGATTAAAAAACACATGGAGCATTTTTCTCACTTGGGATGGAGAAACAAATTGGTTGCAAATGAAAGAGAGTGGCTTGATTCACGAACAATCCCCAGCTCTGGGTAACCCCCACCATCTGGCTCCCATGCTCAGTCTGCTGAGCATGGCTAAAGCAAGTCCTGAAATGGAGCCAGTTGGCTCCAGCACAGCTCCATGCCCTCTAACCTTAGTTGGTCCCTCAGGGCTGCTCAGGAGCCTTACAATGATTCACTATCATACCCACCAACAATACCTCCCTCAAGGTTTTCACTTTTCTTCCCAAGACCACCACTCTGCTCCTCCTCCTTACTCTCAGCAGATTCCCTGGACTCCACTTTACTAGGACACTTGAGACCAATCATTAGCTCCCTCAGCTGCTCTCCTCTACACCCCAAACCTCTCTCTTTACCCATTCTCCCTTCCACCCCTCTTGTCTCAGAGGAAGAGGCTCTGCTTTCCCAAAGTTAAACTTTCTACCTTACACTTGATCACATTTCCTCCCCTCCTCTTGGACCTGGCTATACATATCATACAACCCTCCCTCTCTTACAGCTTTGATTTTTTCTTCTCCATTTGTTCCTTCCCCTTTTCCTACAAACATGTACAGGTCTCTTCAGTCCTTTAAAAGAAAAAGAAGACTTTCTTTGACCCTATAATGTTCTCACATTACCATCCCATACATGCTTTTCCTGTCTTACTGAAAAACTGTCAAAAAGAATCATCTGAATTTGCTGTCCCTTCATCTTCCTTCTAACCCATTTACTCCCATTTTGATCTATCATTCCCACAACTCTACTAAAACTGCTTTCCTGAAGACAGCAAATGCCTTCCAAATTGCCATGTCCAATGTCCTTAACTTAATCTTCTCTGACATTTCTGGAGGACCTGGCACTTTTGGCCAGTCCCATTTTTGTAATATACTCTCCTCCCTTTATTTGCATCATACTATATTATTCTGATTCTTCTACCTCTCTGACCACTTGTCTGCAGTCCTTTATGGCTCTTATTTTCCTGCTCCCTTAAGACAGATATTCCCCAATGCTGTGTCCTTGGATGAAGCTCCACTTTTCTCTTAACATACTCTCCTCCTCTGAGAACCCATCCACTCCCATGCTTTCAACTATAGCCTCTATATATAACTTCCAAATCTACCCATAATCACAGAATTTGTGACATGGAAAAGAATTCAGTCACCATCTACTACAACCTATGCACAAAAGGAACCCTTACTATAACATACTCCAACCTCTTTTTGTAGACCTCAGAATCAGGGAAACCTAATTCTCAAGGCATCTCATTCCATTTTTTAATAGTCCCAGCCCCAAACCCTCTCTTGAGTTGCAATTCTGAATTCTTAACAGCCTCTGCTGAGTATTTCCAGAAAATATCTGATAGCACCTCAAATGCCAACATGTTTAAAACCAACCTCATCATTCCCCCAATCTTGTTCTTCTTATTATTATTATCTATTTCTAAACAAATACAAATGTTTTGTAGACTGACATTCCACAGGTACTCTGTTGCTAAGTCCTATTAGTGCTACAGATGCCTTTCCCAACATCCCTTAATTTTTATGCCTTTCCTCTGTTTGTTATCTCCAATTAATCCTGCATCCAATTTGTTTGTAGATAGTTACTTGTAGTCTCCCCCCCCCCGCCCCCGTTAGACTGTGAGCTCCTTGAGGACACTGAATCTTCTTTTTTATCTTCTTCATATCCCAGGGTTTAGCACAGTGTCTAGTATAGATTAAGAGATTAGTACATGTTTACTGATTGACTACCTCCACATTTTCTCTCAAATGCATTTTTGCCTCTATTTCCATTGCTTTCACCCTTATTCAGGACTTCATTACCCAGAAATTAAACTGTCATAACCTAAGTGGTCTGTCTTCCTGCCTTTGGTATTACTTCCCTCCAAACCATCCTGCACACCACTGCCTCCCATTTTGTCTCAGAAATCCTTTCATTTTGATTTGTAAATAACTCCAATCACCACCTAAATTCAAGAATCACCACCATCTAAACTCTACACTCAGTGGCCAAAGACCACCTAAACATGATCAGCAGCAAGCTAGAAAACAAGAACAACACATCAAGCACAAGTACAACCCAAGCTAAAATTTCTTAGCAGTGAATTACTGTATCACTGGTAAAGATAGTTAGCTTGATCTTCAGGAACCAGGTTAAGTGATAGTCTGATACTGTTTCAAAACCATAAGTTCTTGTAATAGTAACTATGCTGTTTTGTAGGAGTGAAAGAAATAGAACTAAGTTACCAAAAAAAAATATTGCACCTGCAGAGATTTAAGAGCCTCTCCCTTTCTTACTTTGTCTCTGAATTGGTCTGCTTCCCCTGGGATATATCCCTATAAGATTGATCCAGGGAAACATTTTATCTATATCCTTCTGGAAATGTGAGGACGTCTGAGTGGGGACTCCACTAATCAGTGAGAAAGAACTTCAATGATTCCCCTCATACAGGCATCATTTGCTCCCTGTATGAGCCAAACATATTCCTCTAAGTTGGTAGTTCCTGAATTTTAAAACAAAATACAAGAAAGACAACACAGGGTCATAGCGAAAATGCTGACCTCAGAGTCAGAAAATTACCTCAGTTTAAGTCACTTAATCTTTCAAAGTCCCAGGCAACTCTCAAAGATTATAAATCACAGAACCAATAATGATTTGCATTGGTAGAGGAAGATTCCTCACTGGGAGTTCACTATGCTACTGGTTCTCTAAATTTTCCATAGTGGTAAATTAAACAAAACTTTGGTAGAACCATTATAGCATCTTCTAAAAAAAACTATTATAAGTTTCATTTAAGTCAGTCAATAAATACTCATCGAGGACCTACTATGTGCCAGGCATTGTGCTAAGTGCTCAACAGCAAACAGGGTTCCTCAAAGCACAACTTCAGAAGCACTGCTCTATGCCAATGCAATTATAAATTTGCACCTCCTCCCAAAAGAAGAAAAAAAACAGAAAAGTTGGGGCGGCCAGGTAGCACAGTGAGTAAGAGCACCAGCTCCAGTGTTGGGATGACCTGGGGATCAAATCCCAGGCTCAGACACTTATCACCCACCCAGAAACACCTGGCCGTGTAACCTTGAGCAAGTTACTTAACTCCAATTGCTTAAAAAATTAAAAAAAAAAAAACAGAAAAGTTTTTATTAATTTTCTCCAAGAAAAAATCAAGTATAACTTGAGACAAGTCATTTCTTTTCCATGGACCTCAGTTTCCTCATCTGTAAAATAAGGGATTTTCACCAGATGATGTCTAATGTTCTTTCCAGTCCTAACATTCTAGAATTCTATGAAATTGTATTTCATGGAAACCCAACATTCCTTTAAAGAAAATATGGTCTTGGCTGAATGTTTAATTCTTGCCTGCTCCATCACTTCCAAGCTAAGAATGGCTATTTTTGGAGGCCAGATTATGGAATTCATGGACCAAATTTTTTTTTCCTTAGGAGGAAAATGTCTAATGCAGAATAACTCTGAAGGCTCAGTCACTGTGATCCTGTACAGTTAGTGCGCTGCAAAATCCAACCATGTCGTCTGCTTTTTCCTAAGCAAGAAAAACAAGTCAGCAAAAATGAGAAAATGAGCCTGGTTTCATTTTCACCTCGGAGACTGCAAACCACAAATACACCCTAAGCTGAAGGAATCTTTAAAGTCTCCCAGGTAAATGAAGGATGTTGAGAAACATGCTGGCGTAATATTCTTAACTCCTCCAAGACTAATTAATAGTGAAACGTGGCTGGGGAAAAGAAGGGGGAGAAAAACCCTCCTGATTCATGTTCCTCTTGGAATGCATTGCTCTTTAATTGCTTTTCTCATGTAATTACATCTATTAGAGATGTAATTACAAATAACGCTTGTGTTTGATTTGTGCAATTGTACTTATGGTATGTAATTTTAAAGTCTTGTGCAACAACCAGCTTCTCCCTGGGACCCTCTTAAAAAGAAAAGATTTATCATTTCCAAGGCACACTGTTATCTGTGCATTATATTTTAATAAAATGAAAATCAGTAAATATTTGTTGTTGTTGTTTTTTACTTAAGGGGGATAAGCTTGGCTGTCACAAAAATTAACATTTATAGAGGCTATGCCAGTCTCTAGGTGCACTTCCAAACATGGTTTGAACCTTATCTTAAGTCCTGGAGTAATTCCCATCAATAGCAAACATGAAGATTGCAGAGAAATATATGAAGACATGTGTGAATTGATGCAAAAATATTTCAGATTTGGGAATTTGTTCTCCTGAACAACAAAAGGAAATTCAGAAATAACAGGAAAACAATGGTTACAACAATATAAATAAAAGGAACAGTAAAAAGAAACTGAACAATGTATAAAGACCCAGAGAAGAGATGAGGAAAGGTACATCCCTTCTTTCAGTGGAAAACTGGAACAATGTAAGTGTGGAATGTTACACACAGTCAGACTTGATCTATGCCTCTTCAGATGGCTGTGCTTAATTTTCTCCCCTTTGTTACAAAGAAACCTTTATATAAATGGTATATCTGAAAACAATAATGATATAAAAACCAAAGGCGCCAATACAATTTTTAAAATAAATATCATTTAGCTACAGAAACAATCTCTGTCCTCCACAACATTACAATCTAGGCAGGCAAAATGTATACAGTACTACAAATAGGGAGGTTGGTTTAATGAAAACTGTCAGGAAACAGAGTCTGAGCTGTAACTCTGACACTTAACTAGTTGTGTAAATTTGGGGCAAGTCATTAAGCTTCTCTGAACCTCAGTTTCCTCAGTCATTAAATGTGCATTTTTTTTCACCTGTCCTACCTACATCACAAGGATACTATGAAGACAAATTAAGATAATGTCAGAGTCTGTAAAAGCTGAAGGGCCTTGGAAATCATCCATTCAATGCTCTTATTCTAGATACGAGACAACTGAGATCTCAAAAGGTTGCATGAATTACACAAGATTAACAACTCAAACCAATCTCTAGAACTCATGTCATAGGACCATAGAATCTTTAAGAGTTCTAAGAGGGCTAAGAGACCACCTAGTAATACCTCTGACATCATCACCATCTAGCATATACATGGTGCTTTCAAAAGTACCTCACATCTATTGCATTTGAACTATACAATAGACCTGTGAAATAGGTGCTGCTGTTGTCCCCATTTTACAGATGAGAAAACTGGGAATGAGAGAGGCTAACTGATTTGTTAAAGACACAGAGCTAGTAAGTATCTATAGGAAGGTAAGAACTCAGTCTTCCTGACTCCAAGCCAACACTCTACCCACTGGGCCAAGGTGGCTATTAAGTAGGATGGCAGGAACTATTTCTTTAAAAATCACTGGCAAATGGGGCAGCTAGGTGGTACAGTGAATAGCGCACCGGCCCTGGAGTCAGGAGGACCTGAGTTCAAGTCCAGCCTCAGACACTTAATACTTACTAGCTGTGTGACCTTGGGCAAGTCACTTAACCCCAACTGCCCTCCAAAAAAAGAAAGAAAGATTAAGTCATTTTGTGGTGGCTAGGTGGTGCAGTAAATAGAGCACCCACCCCAGAGTCAGGAGAGCCTGAGTTCAGATCCGGCCTCAGACACTTAACACAAAACTAGCTGTGTGACCTTGGGCAAGTCACTTAGCCCCAATTGCCCTGCCTTCCCCCTCCAAAAAGCAAAAAAAAATCACTGACAAATGACTTGCCATTATTCCTCTTAACTTTTTCATCCCAAAGCCTTGTAGAATCTTTACTCAGCTCTTCCTCTTTGAATTTGATTTATCCTTCAAGGCCTAGCTCAAGTACACTTCTTCCATAAGGACTTCCCTCAAGAGAGGATTCTGGGAAAATGGCAGAGTAGGTGAGAAAATTCCATGTTCTCAAGATTTTCCTCCATAAGAGATAAAACAGCATCTCAGGGTAAGCACAGAGCTATAAAAATAAATAAGGGGCAGAACAGGGGTTCTCCAGGGACAATCAGAGAAGATCTGATAAAAAAAAATAACCAGGATGAGGTCTGCAGGCTGCCTCTTCCTCAGTCACAGGAACTTCTACCCCTAGGACAGTGAGGAGAGGTGGACATCTGGGAAGATCAAGGGAACCTTTGCAAATGAGAAATACCTGACCTAGTTATGTTGTGGAAACATAGTAAGGGTGAGAAAGAACCAGCATACCCCCAGTGAATGCAGAAGCAGTGGAGCAGAGACACCACTGTCTGTGGGCACTTACAGGAAGCTGGACATCTTGGTTTGGATTTAATGTCAGAGACAAGGATCTGAGGCCAGAGGTACCACCCTCCCATCCCCTAAAACTAGAGGTGATTACAAAAATTAAGCTATTAAAATGCACAGGCAAAGGAGAAAGAATTCAACCATAGGGAGTTATTATGGGAATAGAGAAGACTTCATCTTCAGGAAAGGATAGTGAAGAAAAAGAAATCTTCTTCTACCCTGAAGAGTAATGTTGAATGGGCACCTGCCCCAAAAGAATTCCTAGAAGAACTTTTTAAAAAAGACTTTAGAAATCAAATGAGAGAAATTGAGGGAAAACTTTAATTTTTTTTTAAATGAGAACGATCTGAGAAAAACAAGATTATGAAAAGAAAGTCAACCAATTAGAAAAGGAGATCCAAAATCTTAACAAAGAAAATGACTCCTTAAAAATAAGAATTGGGCAAGGGGAAGCCAGCAAAGTTATAAGAGACCAAGAAATAATAAAACAAAACACAAAGAATGAAAGATATAAGAGAATATGAAACATTTCATTAAGAAAAACAACTGATTTGGAGAACATATCAAGAAGAGAAAACATAAGAATAATCAGACTATCTGAAAGCTATAATCAAAAAAAAGAATCTTGATACAAAAATATAAGAAATAATCAAAGAAAATTGTCCTGAATCATTAGAACAAGAGGGGAAAATAAAAATAGAAAAATTCCACTGATCACCACCTGAAAAAGATCCTACAAGGAAAGCCCACAGGAATATTATAGTCAATTCCAAAACTTCCAGTTCAAGGGTAAAATATTACATGCAACAAGAAAAATACAATTTACACATGGCAGTGGCACAATTAGAATCACACAAAACCCAGCAGTGGCAACATTAAAAGACTGAAGGTCTTAGAACACAATATATTGAAGAGCAAAAGAATTGGAGTTCCAGTCAAAAATGTCATACCCAGCAAAAATAAGCATAATCCTGAATGAAAAAAAAATGGACATTTAATGAATTGTCAGACTTCCAGTACTTTAAAAAATAAACCTGAAATTAATAGATTTGACATACAAGAGCCAAGAAAAACAGAAGATACATACCAAAGATCAATTACAAGGGGCTCTAGAGTTTACCTTTTATGTATGTCTAAGATTGTTATTAGTAATTGGGTAGTTCATAAGAAAGATTGGGATAGACCTGAGCATGATATGACTTCAAAAAGTCAAACTGTTCAGGAACAGTTAAAAAGAGTAATTATCTTATACAAATGAGGTGCAAGAAGAAGAACCAATACAGAAGAATTAGATGGGGGAGTAGGGCTGTTAGTTCTGGAAACCTACTTTCATTGGGAATGGGTTCAAGAGGGAATGATACATACACATGTAGAAGAGTATAAAAGTCTCCTAAATTTAGAAAGAAATAAGACACTAAAGGGATAAAGAGGGAAGAATAGATAAGAGAGGGATCTTTAGAATGGAGAGTGAAAGAATAGATTAAAGAGGGATATAGAAGAGTGTTTAGATTTATGGGAATGGGAGGATAATAGAGTGATCCTTGGAGGGGGGGAGGGTAGGTTAAGTAATAGAAGGTCAAGGTAGCAGACAGAAGTAAAGTTGAAGAGTCAGGAGGGATAGGAAATAAGAGATGTGCACAAACATAAAAACAAAGATTGGGAGTAGAATCTCTTAGGAAAAGTGTGTGTGTATCTATATGTATATATCGAAGTTTAATTGTAGTCTGGGGGGTGGAAGGGAGGAGAAAGAATGAAGAAAGAACAAAGTAAAAAGTATACAGCACAGAACAAAAGAAAACCTACAAGGAAGCAAAGAAAAAATGGACAGCTTTCAACACAACACATAATATTTAATATATAGGCCTTCTTGAAATGGAAATTTATTGAATATATTTTGAGTCTTCTCTTACATTCTGCTGTACATATGACTTTTTATACTTAAGTTTATAATGTTTCTTTTCCTTTTCTTATTATATATTTAAATTTTAGTATTCAAGTCTAAAATAAAAAATAAAAACAAGACTTCCTGCATTGTATCCCCAACCTCCACCAACTACACTCTCCCTTTCTCCCTCTTTTGAACTTTCAGAGTACTGTTTACACTGCTTATAGCACTCATTGCACTTTGCTGTGTATGTATAGGGCAAAGATGGCTTGTGTCTAGTTCTCCATAGACATACATAAAAGGGTCCCTAGATCCTGTACAAGCATTCAAGGTAATAGTACATAAATCTGGTATAAGACACCCTTTGTTCTACCCAACAGAAAATATAAAGAATACACAAAAGACTCACAGTCACTCAAACATTTGATAGATACAATTTGTCTCCCCCTTGTGAGTTTTGCTTTTCCCTTTCAGCCCTCCACACCACTGCATCCAGAGCCATCTCCAGTCATCCTGATCTCTATCTGGCCACTGGACCCAGATGGCTCTGAAGGAGAGAAGGAGGCTGGTGACTTTGCATAGCCCTCCTTCAATTAAGTCCAATTCACTTCCAAGTCATGTCATCTCTCTCCTGATGTCATGGTTATCTTTGAGAATGAAGGACAAACAACAATTACCATATACATGTGGATACATATTCAGATTGTCCCAAAAGTCTTGGTTCAGTTTTAAGTTTAAATTGTATGTATGTGTGTATGTATATACTACTATTACTATTTATTATTATTATTTCTTCTACTGATCTGCAAGATCCATGAATTCAGAGACCAGGTATTACTCATTTTTGTACCCAACACCACCCTCCACCTAGTACACAGCACAGAATTTTGGACAGAGCTGATTCTTAATAATGGCTGTGAAATAGTCATTAAATCATTTCCTAAACAATGGAGCTCAATAAATGAGGAAATCCTGGCTATCATTATGGCCAAATATCTGATGGGTTCGTAGGATCACAGAATTAGAGTTCAAAGGGTCTCTAAGGTTAACTACTCCAAACACTTCATTTTACTGATAAGGAAACTTAGACCCAAACAAAATAAGTGAATTGCCCAAGATCACAGAGTTACAGTTCTGGTACCAGAATATGAACCCAGGTCTTCTAATTTCAAATCCAGTACTTTTCCTACTAAACCACAAATGTCTTACAATGTGAGAGAGGGAACAGACTTGTTCTGTGAAGTTCCAAGGTAGAATTAAGGTCAGGGTAAAAGAAAAATTACATGAAGGCAGTTTTTCAACAGGGTACTTTTGAAAATGGATTGGTCTCCCTTCCTGGAGATCATCAAGAAAAGACAGAACTTTCAGTTTTAGGTGTTTTCCAGTTTCATCTGCCTAAGGACGGGTAGTCAGCCTAGAAAACACTGCAAGTTCTGACCCAGCTCTCCGATTCTAGGATAAGCTTTGGTGTCTAACCTTCTAATACCTCCCCTTACTACTACCCCAGGTCTGGGTCTATCAATACAAATAATGCTACCCAGGTAAAAATTTTGACATCTTCTAGTTTCCTGGAAGAGACCAGGCAATTAATTACCCTTGTAACCTCAAAAATCATATTTGAAATCAAATCTGCAGAACTGACAAGTTGGGGATATAAAAAATGGCTCTCCTCTCAGCCTCTTAATTACACACCATATATCACACTTCTCCCAGGCTCTGAAAATGTCCCATTTAACATTCTGTACTTGGCATTCAGTTCTGAAACCTGCAGTGGCTTACACCCTTCCTTGGAGGTTTTCTTACCTGAAGCATTAGCTTGATTTTTTTTTCCTTTTACTCTTTGCCTCAGCTTCATCTCTCCTCCAGTTTCCTCTTGGCTTGTGTAGTCACTAAGAGGATTTAAGGGAGTACTTACATAAATCTGGACACCTTTATTGCTTGAGGACTTGGGGAGGTTTACATATTTATTAAGCACATTTCACAAGAGCATACACATACACATACGAACACAGGTACCAAAAAGAAGTAACACCATACTTCATGCTTCATTTTTAAATGGTCTCAGTGGCGGTCAATCATTACAAAATAGAAACAGAAAAGGAGAAACAAAAAGAAAAAAATGTGGGGCAACGTCAAGAACACTGGAGTCAGGAGACCTGGGTTGAATCACAGCATGACTACTTGAGCGAGTCACTTAACCTCCATAAGCCCCTTTCTCTATAAATGAGAATAGTAGTATAGCATAATGATCTCTACTTTCCTTGCCATGCAGAGTCAATGTCAGGAACCAAATGAGATAACATCTACGATAGTGTTTTCTGAACTATAAAGAACCATAGAAATGTAAGGTACTCTTGCCAGAAAAAAAAAATGTTATAGACCCGTTATCAAGGGAGAATATAAAGGAATAGAAACATGGATTGGTCTTCCCAGAAAGGGACTGCAAGACAATTTTGATGCTTGCTGGTTATAAATCATGAAAACACCACTATATAGAAGAATCACAATGACAGATAACCCAAAGGGCAGATGAAAGGGCCGTGGAGGATGGAAGCTGGTTGCTGCATATTACCAGGAATGACTTGTGCAAAGTGATATAAAACACATTAGCAAGGCCATGTATTAACAGGGAAAAGATATTAGGTCAGCCACATAGCAGCAGATCGAACAAGGAGATGACCCACCTGTTGCACCAACACCCACAAAATATTTTTTAAAGTGCTACCTGATCCCTGAACTTGACATGCCAACTTCTGGTGCCATAAATTCACATGGATCATTCTCATCTCCTGGGATACATTTCCCAAATGAATGAAGTATTTATTAAGTACTTGCTATGTGCCCCAAGCACTGTGCTAAGTGATGGGGATGAAAACAGAAATGGATCCTCATCTCAAGAAACTCACATCCTAATGGGGGAGACAGGACAGATGAAAGGCTCCAAATACAAGTCAGATGAAAAGGTCCCATGGTCCTTAGAGGGCAGCAGCAAAGTCAATGGTAATATCTCTTCTTCAATGTCATTTCCACTGATAAAATCGTACCAATTTCTGAGGTTGAAGCACTAAGAACATTGGTGGCAAGACCTTTCTTTTCTGGGTCTTAAAAAGATGTGGCTGTAGACTATAAGGAACAATTGCCAGGCTGTGTCTCCACAGGGGTTTCTTCCCAAGATGATGGCTGAGAGCACTAGATGGCAAGCAAAGTCCTACTCTGAAATTCATAATCCTCTTCTTCCTTCCAAACTCAGATCAGATGTTACCTCCTCCCAGAAGCCTTCTCTGATCCTTTTTTCTTCTTTTTGGAAGGGGGAAGGCAGGGCAATTGGGGTTAAGTGATTTGCCCAAGGTCATATGGCTAGTTTTGTGTTAAGTGTCTGAGGCCGAATCTGAACTCAGGCCCTCCTGACTCCAGGGTGCGTACTCTTTTAATTACAAAATGTTCTATCCTTTGCTGAGATTTCCTAGAACTACTTTGTTTGGCTCTTTTGCCCCCATCACATTTTACTTTGTATAAATGTCTGTGTAGGTGTACATAAAACTTAAGCTGCCTGAGGCTAAGTCCATAATAAAACTTAAGTTGCCTATCTTCATATCTTCAGTCTAGCACATGGTAGACATTTAATAAATGTTTAATGACTTAAACCACACCTTCAGCACATCAAATAGCCTTTACAGTGGAATGAGAATCACAAAAGATTTTTTTAAAAAGGAATAAATATAATATGTACCAATGAAGGGAATGCCCATACTGAGAACAACCAAGTATTCAATCAACATTACTAAGAACTTAACGTGTTGTAGGCACTGTGCTTTTACCTTGAGGTACAAAAAAATGTGAAAACATTTCCTTTCCTTGAGGAGCTTACATCCAAAGGGGGAACCCATTCAATTGCTAAAGCATTTTCTGAGAAACCTATTTGCCCATCCTATAGTGGTTTCTCAGTCACTCAAATGATTCTCCACTTCCATCCTCACCTACCAAAAAATGAGGTTGGGCAAAACTGTCAGTTTTCTAAAGACATGGCCCCCTTGGTCACACTGATACACTCTACCATGCCACCTTTCAGTGTTCTTAATGGGGGTTTTTTAGCCACTGAGTCAATTTAATTTTGATTCTGTAAGACTGCTACATAAATAGTTTAATAAAGAAGTTATGAATGACCTTGACATGGACAAGACTGAATTACAACCAGTCCATGAAAGTTATCGATCAGCTAGAAGTAACACCAGAAGTTGTCCTACCTGGGGTGGGAAACCTGTAGCTTTGAGGCCACATGTGGCCCTCTAGGTCCTCAAGTGCAGCTCTTTGACTGAATCCAAATTTCACAGAACAAATCCCCTTAATAAAAGGATTTGATCTATAAAAACTGCACTCAGTCAAAGGGCCATACCCAAGGACCTAGAGGGTCTCAAGGCTGCAGGTTCCCCATCCCTGGTAGGATAACTCTGGTGTTACTTCTGGCTAGTCTAACCCCCTCAATTTACAGATGATGAAATAGAAACCCATAGAGGTTAAATGACTTATTCAATGTCACACAGATAAAGAGAAGAGTCAGGATATAGATTCAGATCTTGTGACTCCACTTTCACCAATTTTTTTTCACACTGTAGCAGGATGGGAACCATCCTTACAAAATCAGAAATCTTCACAGAAACTTCCAAAGATTCTCTCTATCCTTCTGCTAAAAGCAGAACTTCAATAAAATCTTCCTAGACATGCAGCTGACATTTATTCTATGTCTTAAGTTATCGGAATTACAAAATTTCAGAACTGTAAGGAAACTTATGTAAATAAACATTAGTTAAGTATGTAGTGAATGGGAAATGCTGTTAGCATGGCAAAGTTAAGAGAAAGCTGAAAGAAACCTAGAAAGCTAGGTTCAAATACTGATTCTGACCAGTACAGGTTATGTGATTGGGGCAAGTCAATAAATCCCTCAGTGCCCCCAGACAACTCACAGAATGAATTTCAGAGCAGTTGCTAATCTGTATTAATAAAAGGAGTTTCTTCCTTGGGGATTCCACACACCAAAAAATTATATATGGTTCCCCCAAAAAAGTGCAATATGCTGAATGGGATATAAGGGTTAATAAAATGTGTGTGTGTGTGTGCATGTGTGTAAACCTTACAATACCTTCAAGACCAATCCAAAACCTTCATTTTATTAATAAAGAAATTGAGGTCCAGAGTAGTAACTCATTCAAAGTAACTTTCCAACAGAGGTCAAATTAGGAGTCAGTTTTTCTGCCTCCTGGTTTTCCTACCACTTTTCTACTGATCCTTATTTGTTCTCTAGTAAAGAACATTTTATAGCTTTCTCAATGACTTTTAAAGAAATAAACATATGGGGCGGCCAGGTAGCACAGCGAGTAAGAGCACCGGCCCCAGTGTCGGGATGACCTGGGGGATCGAATCCGGGCTCAGACACTTAGCACCCACCCAGAAACAGCTGGTCGTGTAACCTTGAGCAAGTTACTTAACCCCAATTGCTTTAAAAAAAAAAACATACTAATAACAATGTTTTTCCTTCAAGCTAACTTTTTGCAACATAAACATATATTTTCTTTGGACATTAAGTATAAATCTTTTCACTGGGGAAAAAGCCCCTGGCATAAAAAAACTTTCCTATATGTGAACCTTAGTCCCCTTTTAGCCATTTCTTTTCATAGAAACAGTGGTTTACCTTTGTTTTATCAAAGAAACATTTGATTGGAAAAAAGGCATAGCAGTCATCTAGCAAGGGCTATGAGATAACCTGTGGACTTTCCACAAGCACCTTTGTGTTTCACACAAATATAAAAAGACTGCAAGAAAGGCCCCCAAGCACTTTGGGTGGACAACTGTGATGAACTTATGGAAAGGCATAGACAAGCTTCTATACAGGTTGGGTAGGCATAGACAGGGTTGTGATCTTCATCACTGTAACCAATGTCCACATAAATGAGATTCATTGATGTATTAAAGGACAGCTTCCAGTTCAATGGGAGGAGAGCCCCACCATTTTCTACCCTAGTGAGACTTCATCTGGAGTAATGCATCCATTTCTGAGGACTATATTTAAGCAGAAACATTAAGGAACTGGAGCATACACCCAGAGTGAGAGTGACCAAGATGGATAGGAAACTCAAAACCATGTCATATTAGGAGTCATTTGAAGAAATTAGGGATGTGTATCCCAGATAGGAGACCTGATAACTGACTTCAAAAAACTAAAAGGCTGTCAAATGGAAATAGGATTATTAGATTAGCTCCAATTACCTCCTAGATAGAATTAGGAACAAAGCAGGGAAGTTACAAGGAGGCAGATTTCAGCACAAGAGAAAAAATAACATTCTAACAAAGTTGTCCAAAAAGAAGTTGCCTTTTTCTCTTCTTTTCTTTTTTTTTTTTTTGCTTTTTTGGAGGGAGGAAGGCAGAGCAATTGGGGTTAAGTGACTTGCCTAAGGTCACACAGCTAGTAAGGCTAAGTGTTTGAGGTCGGATTTGAACTCAGGTCCTCCTTACTCTGGGGCCGGTGCTCTATTCACTGCACCACCTAGCCGCCCCAGAAGTTGCCTTTTTCAAAGTTTCATAGTTTCTTCCTTGAGGTGATTATAACTCTCCAACACTTCTGATTCCCTACAAATTCTTAAATAAGTGGGAGAGGTGGAAGAGGTTCCTTTCAAAAGAAGGCAGGACAGAGCTTATATTTTCAGGTGTTGGGTTACTACCTCGAAAATTTTCAGGTTCAACCAGAAAAAAAAAACACATTCCAAACTGAGTTTCTTGAAATGGCTGTCTTTGATATGGAAAAACATTTGATATGGAAAAACAACATATTACAGTGTTGGTGGAATTGTGAACTGGTCTAACTATTCTGGAAAGCAATTTGGAATTCTGGTTTTAAAAGTGACTAAAATTGTCTACACCCTTTGACCCAGAGATCCCACTATTAGGCATATATGATAAGGAAGTCAAATCACAAAGAAAGGTCACCTATACACCAAAATACTCATAGGATCACTTTTTACTTTAGTAAATAATAGGAAACAAAATATATAACCCATTGAGAAGTGGTAGCAAAATTGTAGCATATGTATGGTATGAAATATTACTGTGCCATAAGAAATAAATATGAAGAATTCAGAGAAACATAAGAAGACTTACATAAACTGGTAGAGAGTGAAATAAGTAGAACTAGGGAAGAAATATACAGAACGACTAGAAAGAGAATTACAACAATGAAAATAGAAGGAAAGAAAAAAATAAGACTACATAATAATAATTAACAAGAAGCTTAGCCCTGGAGAAGGACTGAAAAAATACATCTCCCTCTAAAAAAAATAAAAGGTAGGAAGTTGGGAGTATGGAATGTTGTAAACATTGTAAAACTTAACGTGATGCTTTGTTCTGAGGAACTGCTTTCAATCCCCCACCCCAAAAAAAACTCTTGTTTTTAAAATTTCTTAGTGAAAAGGAGTAGCCTACTGGGAAAGAAGGAAAAGAAAGGAAGATGTATGGATGCTCTGGCATTAACAAATAGAGTGCTGGACTGGAAGAGAGAAAGATCTGGGTTCAAATCCCACCTCAGACATGTAGTGGCTGTATGACCTTACGTAAGTCACTTAACCTCTCTTAGTCTCACTTCCTCATTTGAAAAATGAGGGAGTTGTACTAGATGACCTCTAATGTCCCTTTCAGTTTCAAATCTCTGGCCCTATGATTCCTAGGACACTCACTTCAGGGGATTGGGCTACCATTAAAAAGTGTTCCCTCAAACACCTAAAACAAATTTAAAAATGAAAACTGAAAAAATAGACAGAAAGGTAAGTTGTATAAAGAAAATCTGCCTTATTAAATAGGCCCAGGACACTGGCAGGAACCTCTGAGTGAGGGAGCCCAGTGTTCATGTGCAAATGAAAAGAAAGAATACAAAACAGCCTCAGTGATTTCCATGCCAGAAAACTCCTCTAACAGCCATTTGTCTGCAGTTCTGGCAAAACCTAAGTGAGGCAGCAGACTCGGGGGACATCAGACCATTCCATTCACTCTGGAAGAAGTGACATTGACCAGAACTTGACATTGACCAGAGCTGGAAACCCAAACTGTTGACTGACAAGTGGGAGGTAATAACTGCAGTACCCAAAAGGTCTATACCAACACTGAAAAGTAGAGAGAAGTAATACTATCCATATTTCACATAAAAAGGAAGTGGAGGCTCAGACAGCTAAGTAGCATGTCCATGAGCATTAGGCTATTAAACACTATATAAAGGATCTCAGACTTTAAGAGGTAAAAGTGATGGATAAATCCCCAGTTAACAGTATTGGAAAACAGAAAAGAGTTAATTCTCAGTTACTTGGGCTAAGAAAAGAGGAAATCAAAGGCATGGATAAGGGAATCATTGGCATGGATAATCCAAAAGTCTTTTATAGTATATCCTACTGTGTCTGGCTTTGGAATGCATCTAATTTTGCTTCTGACTTCCATTTTCTTTAGCTAATAGGAACATTACTGTGCATTTCTTAAACACATACCAGCTACCGGTAGGGGAATGTAGCCCTAAAACACTGGCAGAGAATGTCTGGGAAGTCAGTCTGGGATTTTGAATGTGATTTGCCTAACATACAAAGTGGACAATACTCAGATACAAAATTGAGAGTGAGATTGTGTTTGAGAAAGTGCTTTTTCCCGTACCTTGGGGGAAGAGGGAGGGTGTGGAAGAAGCAGAGGACAACTGATTTTTTGCTCTAATGGCTAAAGAGCCTTCTGGAGTCTAATTTGATTTGGCTGCCATGTGGTGTTGTCCATTCACATCTGGACTGCCTCGCACAGACCTCAGAGAATAGAGCAGAAGGATTCAGGAAAGTTCTCAGATTGTGATGCTACTGCAATGACCTACTTGGGATTAGAAGAGCATTACAGAATATCACTGTGTTTTATGGGTCATAAATATTGCACAGATGTTCCTTATTTACATAGACACTGCTGATTATTATTGGTACATTAGCATGCTAATACGGCTATTCCTGCATTCTAAACGGCAAGGCCAGAGACACAGTGATGTAATTAAACAAGAGCTATGTAACAAAACCAAAAAAGAAAGAGAGAATCTTCCTTCTGAAATTGATATCTTCGTGGCTGATTTTATTCCATATCCTGAATTTACAACAAGGTGATGTAACTTTTCACATAAAGCCAAGCAGCTATTGTTCTCCGCACAGATAACAGCAATTTTCTAGTAGACTATAAAGACTATAGGCAAGTATATGCCTATAAATATAGCTTGCCAATCTCCAGTGACGAAGACCTCACTATCTCACTGGTCATCTAATTCTATTGTTAAAGGGCTCTAATTGTCAGGAAGTCCTTTCTCAAGGAAGCAGAAATGTTTCCCTGTAACTTCCACCCTATGAAGCCAGGTAGGAATGAGATGATGAATCCTTCCTCTACATGAGACAACTTCAAATACTTGAAGAGAGCTACCATGCCCTCCCTCTCCCCCACGCCAGCCCAAATCTTTCATTCCCAAGAATAAAAATCCCAAACATCTTCAAGCCATCCCACTATGGTTTGTATGGTATAGAACCTCTTGCCATTTTGGTCAACTTCCTTTAGCCTGTTCGTGTAAATTCCTAAAATACTGTGCCCAGCACTGGACAACACTCCAGAAAAGCATTTTGCCTCTACCTGGTTGAAACTCTGTGGAATAAGACATCACTTCTTAACTTACTACCATGCTGCTAACTCAAGACGTGATTGGCTTCACTCATCTCTATCTCCTCTTCCTTCTGTTTGGAGGGGGAGTCACTAAACTCCAACTAATGCTTTCCTTCTTTACAGGGGGCTGAAAATAGGCTTTCAGATGCCTCCACTTTGCATCTGCTACCTCGTCTGGTTCCAACTCCACAGAACAAGATTCCCACAAACACACACCAGGTACCGCCTGGTGTCCTGTACATACACACATACACATACACACGTATAGGTACACACACACACACACACACACACACACACACACACACACACACACCTCTCCTACCTTCTTTCAGATGTCTCCCCCTTTAGACTGTAAGTTCACTGCAGGCAGGGACTGTGTTTTTATTAATTATATCCCAGTGCTTAGCACAATTCCATGACACATCATAGGCACTCAACGTTTATTGGATTGGAGATGGTGTCACACCAGGATAGAAGCACTAAAATATTTCCCTACGTCTATACGTAAGGTATATTAATAAAAATATAAAGAGCTAATTAGCATTTTGTCATTCCCATGATACAACAGCTGCCCCATTAAACAATACAGAATTCCTAAAAGGCAAATTTTAGAGCATTAGAACATATTACTCTCAGTTTTGAGAGTGGCATAAAAGCAGGTTCCCTGGCTCATTCATTGCAGGACATAAGCCATTAGAAGAATGTCCAATTGAATTCCACAAGCATTTTTTAAAGTATCTACTCTGGGCCTGACCCTAGGCTAGGCACTGGGGACACAGACAATAAAATATACCCAAAATATCTCAGTACCTATCCTCGAAGGGCATACCTCTTTAGAAGGGGAATAACACAGACACAAATAAGTATAGTAAAAAATAAATACAGAAAAAGTACATTTATGTTGATGGGGAGCAGGAAAATTGACAGCTGGAGGAATCCCAAAAGGCTTCTTGTGGAAGATGTCACAAGAGACAAGCCTCAAACGCCAATATGGTTCTTATGAAGCAGAGGTAAGAAGGGAATGAATTCTAACTACACAAAGGCACAATCCTGGTAAAAAAAAAAAAAAAGTAGTGACCAGGAAAGGACATGAAAGGCAGGTAGCAAATCAGTTCAATTTAACTTGACTAACATTTATTAGCTAAGAGGGCCAGCAGATGAAGTATGGGGACCTGAAGTCAGAAAGACCTGATTTCAAGCCCAGTCTAAGTCACTTATTAGCTATGTGACCCTGGGCAAGTCACTTACCAATGTCTGACTTAGTTTCCTCATCTGAAAAATGACTTGAAGGAAAAAGCAAACCACTCCAGTATCTTTGCCAAGAAAACCCCAAATGGGATCATGGAGAGTCCGAGATGACAAACAACTGCACAACAAATGTGCAAGAAAATACCAAGCCAGGCACACTAAGAGGTACACTCTTGCCACTTATACCACCTGTGTTCTAAAGTGCCTCCAGTGGACTATTCTCCCATTCAAAAGAGTCATATGTGGGATAAGTAACTGGTGCCCATTTCACAGATTTCAAGCTAAAGGGACCTTAGAGATGACTTCATCCCAGCTCCTCATTTTAGAGAAGATGAAAGGGAGTTCCAAAGACCAGACTTGCCCAAAGGTTCCACAAGGTACCAAGTCACAGAGCCAAGATTCAAACCCAGACTGACTCCAACTTCACTGTTCTTTCCAATAGCAGTCTAACTTCCTTGGGATATTTATCCTAAATCCAGATCTCCAGTTGGTAATCCTGACCATGACCTGCTTAGCATTAGGAGACAAAAGGAGAGAGTAGAAAGGACCCTGTGCTTGGATGGGAAGACTTCGGTTTGATCTCCTGGTCAGACACTAGCTGTGTGTCCTCGACCTGACTGCTTTGCCGTTGTGAGCCTAGGCTTCCTTTTACATTAACATCACCTACCTCAGGAGGCTGTTGTGAACAAAGTACTTTGTGAAAGAACTTTAAATCACTATAGTAATAGCTAACATTTGTATAGCACTTAACTCTGGGCCAGGCACTGTGCTAAGGTCTTTGCAAATATCCCATTTGAGCCTCACAATGACCCTGGGAGGTAGGTGCTATTGCAATCCCCATTTTACAGATGAGGAAACTAAGGCAGACAGCAATTAAGTGACTTGTCCAGGGTCACAAAGCCAGGAAGTATCTGAGGCCAGATTTGAACTTAAGTCTTCCTGATTCCAGGCTCAGCAATCAACCTATCATTCACCAGCTGCTCCAATATTATTATCTCCATTTTACAGATGAGGAAAATGAGGCAGACAGAGAATAAGTGATTTGTGCAGGGTCTGAGGCCAAATCTGAACTCAGATCTTCCTGACTTCAGGCCCCACATTGGGCCACCTTATTATTACTGGCACTTTAGTATTCTGACCCTGAAATACATTCAAATAAACTTAAATATGAGATTACCTAGACAAAGCCCTGCGTTTTACAGATAAGGAAACCAAGGCACAGAAAAGTGAAGTTATTTATCCAAGATCACAGAAATATGGGGTAGTAAAAAAAACTAGAATCCAAACTTTGTTCCTTGGACTTTACTTCAGTTCTGTACAACACCCCACAACCAATGAACTATTGTTGAGCCATTTTCAGTCATATCCAATTCTTCATGACCCATTTGGTGTTTTCTTGGTAAAGATAATGGAGTGATTTTCCATTTCCTTTACAGATGAGGGAAGTGAGGCAAACAAGATTAAGTGATTTGCCCAAGGTCACACAGCTAGTAATCTGAAGCTGGATTTGACTCCAGGGCTGGCACTTTATCCTCTGCACCACCTCACTGCCCAAGCTCCTCCAGGTAATCAATAGCAGAGTTGGGATTCAAAACAAGGCCTTCAAAATCCAAATTCCACTATCCTTTCAGTAACAAAAATTGTTGCAACAACTTGCATTTCTATAGTTCTTTAAGATTTACAAGGCACTTTACTCACAATAACTCTGTGAGATGGTATTATGATTTCCTGACTTAAAGATAAGAAAACTAAGGCATATAAAGGCTAAATGATGTATCTATGGTCACACAAATAGGAAATATTGGAGCTGGGACTCAAACCCAAGTCCACCATTCTTTTGACCACATCATGCTACCATTATTTATACAACAGTGTTAAAACTGGAAAATCAGAAGGTTAAATTGGCCAATAGCCAAGGAATTCTATCATGGCAGGTTGCTTCCCCCTTCATTAACATCCATACCTAGCCTAATCTCAGAATCTGTCCCAGAAGTTTCAAAGCCAAAGACGAAGAGGCATTTACAAGCTCTAGGCACAACTCATTCTAGTCCTCTGTATTTCCCATAAAGTAAACCCAGACAGTGAAATTACCCAGATGTTAGCTGCTGTGCTTTCAACACACCTCTAAATGCATTACTCTAGCCATTATACAAATCTAAAGAAACAGATTAGGAATTGATTTCCTCCAAAGAACCACCACATTAAACCAATCTTGATTCCTTCCCTACAACAAAAGAGCATCATTTGCCAAATCTTCTTTCATTCAACTGACAAAAAGAAGAAAAGCAAAGACTATCACAACTGTCTACCACTCAAGAAGAAAGAAAAATGACAGTACACAATCTGGCCTGTATAAGTAAACTGATAGCCTGTAGTTTCACCATCCTTCAAGGTCCAGCTCAAATGCTGCCTCCTCCAGGAAGTGTCAATTACAGTGTGATACAGTAGAAAGACTCGATTTGTAGTCAGAGGACATGGACTTAAATCCTTATTTTACTGTGAAGCTATGGGATACTGGGCAAGACATTTCTCCTCTCTAGACCCCAGAGAGGGGGGGGCTCATCTGCAAAATGAAGGGGTTTGACTAGACAGACTCAGAGGTAATCTCTAGTTTTAAACCCAAGAAACCTAAAAGAAAGACTTCCCCCCAACTAGGAATAAACCTTCTAAATTCTCATAAATTGTTGTATCTCTCATTCAATTATCATATTCCCTATTATATATATATATATATATATATGTGTGTGTGTGTGTGTGTATATATATATCAGTATATATGTCTTAATTTATCCTATTAGATTGCAAACATCTTGAGGGCAGGCTGCATCTTCTTGATCTCTGTACCTTCCCTAATGACTAGCATGGTGGTCTACATATAGCAGGTGCTCCATACCCAAGGAAAACAAAGAAGGGAAGCAGCCTGGAAAGAGCATGAGGTTTGGAGTAATAAGACATGAGTTTTAATACTGACTTTCTGTGTGACTTCAGGCAAGGTGATTCAATTCTCTAGCCTCAAGTTTTTTTCATAAAATGATGGAGATGGATGTGATGATCTTTAAGGGCCCTGTTAAGGGAGCAAGAGAGAAAGAGAAGGGGGAAAGGGAAACATGGCCCTCCCCTCAAAGTATAGCTATACAATAAAACACATCCTACCATCTGGAACCAGCCTCTCCCAAATGTGATTTTTTTCTTCACATCTGCCTGTGAATTTGAGTCAGAACAAAAATCCTGTGAACTTACAGACCAAGTTGTGTATTTTCTACCCCCCCCCCCCGAATACCTGTTTCTCCTTACCTATTTTCCACTTCTTACTTCCCAAAGTTGAGCACATACCTTCCCACCCAAAATTTTAGCTATTACTTTTAAGATCAGTGAAACCTCAGTCCTACAAAGCCCTCGGGGAATGAGGTGTCAGAAGAGCAGAGTTTTCCAGACAACCAAGGGCTTTTCAATCTAAGCACAAAGCTTTTTTTTTTTTTCCATTCAGAATAGAAAGCTCTTCTGAAACAAATAATACATAGGCAAATCACTTAACTTCTCAGCCTCAGTTTCCTCATCTGTATGGAGATAATAAGCTGAGAAGAAGAAAGAAGGAGAAGGAGGATTATTTCCTTTGAGCGATAATAATAGTACCTGCCTTCCAGGGTTGTCAGGATAATGTGAGTCAATATATATATATATCTTTTTTAGGAACCTTAAAAGCACTAAATAAATACTAGCTATTATTATATACTGCTCTGCCTTCTTAAACTGAGTATAAGGACATCAAATGGTTAACTTTGTTGAATAACTCAGAATCATCATCATAAATAGCAATGACTACCCTGGACTGTGAATCTATGATGTTCTTAGTGGTTATGGAGGTGTAGGAAGGTGATGTGTCCCTATTCTGAACGACTTCCGACTTCTAGGTGAGTTGACTGCTTGTGTCTGCTCTGTGGTTTTCTGTCTTCTTCCCATCAGCCAGGAATTTTCCCCCTTTCCTCACTTTTTATAAGCTATGGACTTGGGATGTGAATAAGCAAGCTTGTTATACCTATGTGTAAAATACAAAGTACTAGGCTCTGAATGAGAGCCTTAGGTATTTCCCTGTGCAAAAAATACATGCACTTTTATGTATCTATCTTGACTGCTCAGCATTTCATCTTGTTAGATTCAGCCCATCACTCCAGCCTCTCAAGATGCTTTTGGGTCCCAGTTCTATCATTCAATTTATTAGTTATTTCTCTCTGAAAATTTGATAAGCAGATCATCTATGTCTTCTTTTTACCAAACCCGTATCAGCAGGATTTGTGAAGGAATACTGAATTTGCAGTCATAGGGCACAGGTTCACATCCTGCCTCTGTGAGACATTATAATGGGAATGTAAATTTGTAAGATCTTCCCTGCCCCTAGGCTAAAGTGCCCTGGAACCTGGGGTGGGAGGCTTGTTTTTCAGTAGATACTTCTTGATTGGCCAGTGAGTCAATAAGGTTGTTACATTCTCTGAGCCAGGAGAAGGCTATATAAGCCCTGATGTGTAGCTTTGTTTTGGGGCTCTCTTTGAGAAGTGTTCTGTGATTTGATCTGGATTCTGGGGAGCCGTTGTTGAGAGCCCCCCCTCGGCTTTGAAAAACCCAGATGTTGAAACGCAGATGTTGATTTGGTATGGATGTAATGATTGGACAGTTTGGAAATCTGTCTACTTGATCTGTCTCTGTCTTGATAATTCTGTCTGTATATTCTGAAGTTCGGAGTGCTGACCTTTTTCCCCTGAACTAGGTAAATGATACATATGTTTGACTGATTAAAGTAAGCTTGTTAACCCATTTTGAGTTGCTTTCCTTTATCAAAGCAGATCCAAGAACCAGCTGCTACAGACATAAAAACAAGTCATTTCCTCTATCTATACCTTAACTTCATCATATGTGAAATGAGAAGATTGGTTGGACTAGATGACTAAGGTCCTCCATAACCATAAACCTTGTGATTCTATAGGATACAGGAACATCATGAGATTTATAGCTAGAAAGCAGAGATAATAATGAAGCCATGGATACTGAGGTATTTCAGAGAACTTTAACAATTGGACAAGACCTTGGTGGCCATCTAGTTCATACTCTGTTTCAGGAACACAGTTATGATCAATATAGTGGGGGAAAGTTTAGAGAGAATTGTGATCATCATTATCCAGGTAATTGATAAAACAGTTTGTTTCTACAGAGGGAGAGAAGGGAATAGTCAGTGTTGTAGAAGGAGGTGGGGGAGTCACAGGGACTAAATCCACTAAGGGTGATCTGTATATGATTTTACAATTGGCATGACTTCACAACTAACAACAACTCACATCACTAAAAAAATTTAAGGTTTTCCAAGTACTTTGTTCACAACCAACCTGTGAGGTGGATAATGTACTTATCCACATCCCCATTTTACAGGTATAGAAACTGAGGCTCAGAGTTTCCTAAGACTCATAGCTACTAAGTGTTAAGAACCAGACATACAATTCAAATTTCCTTACTCCAAGTTCAATATTCTGCTATACCACACCTGCCCTAGTACTATAGATAGGGCCCGCTGAATGAACAAAAGCAAATCCATTTCCCTCATGGTGGATGAAGTAGGGATGTCTTTCCCTATGAAGCTTTAGTTAAGTAGTGGCCAAGCAGCAGCATTTGGGATTTGAGCTCCCCTGGGATAAAGAGCCCTAAATAAATCAAGGGACTTTAGAGAAAGGCAGCAAATTGGTAAGGGAGATGAAAAGACTGAGTCAGGAAGAAAATGCAAAGGAATTAAACAGTATAATTTGGTGAAATGATGACTAACTGGGACATAATAACAGGATACCAAATTCTTAAGGTATAAACATCAAGGACAGAAAGGAACACTTTTGCATTGTACGAAGGAATATAACAAGGAGTCATGGGAACAAGCAAAAGAAAAGAAATGCACAATGAACATTAGGAAGAAATTCCTGGCAGACACAGAAATGTCTGGATCATAGGACTGTTCCCCAAGGGAGGGGTCAGAAGCTCACCAATTACAAAACAAATTGGCTAGGTCCTACAAGGGGGCATTTCATAGTTAGTAAGCCTTCACAGATCCTAGGGGAAAGCAACATGATGTTATCAAATGACCCCCACAATGGGACTCAGGAGATCTAGATTCTAGTACTAGTTCTACAACTAACCAAGTGTTCTTCAGGAAGTTTCTTCCGCTTTTGAGACCTCAGTTTACCCATCTGTAAAACAAGAGTGTTGGACTACAAAACCCACATTCCTTTCAAACCGTTTTAACATTCTGTAATCTGTCTAGCTATTGAGTATGGTTACCTCTGTGTGAGGGAGCATGTAACAGTAAATTTAAAGTTGACCTGAGACAGAAGACCCACCTTGACAAATACAGGCTAAGTGACTCTGAGCAAGTTATTTAATCTTTCAGTGCTCCCAGATAATTTCAAAATTGTAAGTTGAAGAAAATTCACCATACCAATTAAATAATAGGCTTTGTTGACCACAACTACCCTCCTTCCTCCTTATGTGTATTCATACACACACATATATACGTGTGTGTGTATATATATATGTATATATGTGTGTGTGTATATATATATATACATATATATATATATATATATATATATATATATATATCTCACACACTCCTCTAGTAGCCTCTATCTAGTTTAAGGCAAAAGGAGTTTCAAGAAATCCTTAAGGAAGTCAGAGTATTGAGGTTTCAGCTTTAGTCTCAGGAATTAAAGTGATGTTAATTAATTGCATAATCATGAGGAAAAGTCATTTTCCTCCCCAGGGTCTCAGTTGCACCAGCTGTAAAATGATTTGGTCGGACTAGACAATCTCTAAAGAATTGAAAAGTCCTTTCTATATCTAACACTCTACAAATTTATTATTCAACCAGAGGAAAAGATAAGGCCAGAAGGGTAGTAAGCCAAAAGACCCATGATGGGCTTTAAATGTAAGATTGAGGAATCTGGATTTTATTCAGTAGGCAACAGAAAGTAATTTAAAGTTTTTGATCAGGAGAATGACAACAAATCTATACATAAAGATTAACATGGCAGTAATGTGAAGAGTAGATTGGAAAGAAAGAATAAAATCAGAGAGCCCTGGTAGGAGGTTCCAGAATTTTATAATGAAGGCCTGCAAAGACATTATTTAATAAAGCCCTAACAAACATTTAAGTGCCTACTCCATAGCACACTTTACTCAGTACAAAATAAGATAGTTTAGATAAGATTCTCTCCTAGAGGACTGCAATCAACTTTCCATCAGCATCTCAGTTTGTTGACTCCTAGGGAACACAACAGCTAGCTCCAGATGAGCTGATCATCTAAAATCTCATCACCATGCAGACTGACTCAGTTTTGATACTCAACACCTTCACAACTCACCCTCCATTGCCTTTTTCCTCTGATTTAAGGATCATTAAACTCCTTCCAAATCCTTTCTTTATAAAGAGGACATGCAACCTTCCAGGCAACTCCATTTTCCATCGGCAATTGTGCTCATCTTTGACTCCACAAACACCATGCCCTCCACTGGGTGCCCCTTGGCTTGGATGCCACTCACCACCCCTACCCCTACTGCCACCTAGCTTTTCAGTTTCCTCTTGTGTATTGTCTTCCCCACCCAATTAGGTTGTAGCTATAATGAACATGATGGGAATAACTGTGTAAAAGGTAGCTCTAGTATCGAACAGAGTCAACAAGGCTTTGTAAATTATCAGACATGAGAACTAAGGGAAAAGAAAGAGTCAAAGATAACCCCAGGTTTCAAACACTTAGAAGGATGTCAAACACATTGACAGGAATATGGAACTCAGAAGGATGAGAGGTTGGAAGAAAGGAGAGAGATATTCTGGTTTTAGACTTTTCAATTTTGAAGCACCTACAGAACCAGGTGGACATTTCCTCTAGAGGCAGAGGTTCCCAAGCTTGTTTGGCCTGATACCCCCCCTTTAAAAAAAAAAATTACTCAGCACTTACCTGGAAATCTACTTTCTTTAATCCTTTAACAGTTTTCTTTTAAAATTTGCATCATTTCAAAAATATATGAATTTGTTTTTAAATGATGTATCTTAAGTTTAATAATTTATTGTAAATTTATGGGTTTTTTCCTGAATTAAAATTTTAATGGTGCAATATTGTGTCATGTAACCATAAAGTATCATATTGTAAATAAGTCATTACACACACATATACTTGTTAGTGCATGCTGGACTTCCCAACAATGCACTTGCCTACCAACACTTGTTTGTTAAGACGGGTTGGAGGATTTGACCACTGATGGATTATAACTTGCATTTTACGTGTTTATTTGGAAAATAATGCAATCACCATGACTTTAACTCTGTTACACAACAAATGAAACATGCACAGTTTTTCAAAATTTTCTTATCTTCTCTTTTTTCCTTTTGCTTCCACCGCCTCCTTATTTTATTCAACACTCCCCAATTGCACTGAAGGCTACTACTGGATCATCCCATCACCCCCAGGGGGTGGTACTGCCCACTTTGGGAACCTATGCACCTAGAGTAGACCATTAGAAATACAGATTTAGGAGTCAGTACAGAGACCAGAACTACAGACGTAGATTTGGAAGATATCTGCACAGAGATGACAGGTGAACCCATAGAATTTTCAAGAGAAAGAATGTAACAAAAGAAAAGAAAACCAATTACAAAACCTTGGGAAATGGGGTGTAGAAGAGTAAATCATCAAACAAAAAAAGTCAAGGAAGAATGTCTAGTGTCAAATGCCACCGAAAAAAGGTCAAGAAGAATGAGAACCAAAAAAAAAAGAAGGGAGTATGATAAATTAGACAATTAGTCTTGAAGACCCTGAAAAAAGTTTTTGTAGAGTTTTGGGATGAAAGCCATACTACAAAAGGTGAAAAAACTTTAAAGAAAAAAATGATAAGGAAATGAGAGAGAGAGAGAGAGAGAGAGAGAGAGAGAGAGAGAGAGAGAGAGAATAGACTACCAAATCTGGAAGTTTGACTGTGGTAAGGAAATAGGAAAGAACACAGACTACTTTTTTTGGAATTTGACAAAGCAAATAGAAGGTTCAATAGAAGACTGTTTTTCCTAAAGGACTGAGAAAGGACTGTGCATGTTTGTAACAAGAAGGAGAGTCATAAAAGTATAGGTGTACATCTGGAAGAGACCTTAACAGTCATATCATTCAAACTCAGTAAAAAGGCAAAAAAACAAACCAGCAGGACTTTCATGCTTATCAGCATAACAACAGCAGCTAATGCTTCTATAGTGCTTTAAGGTTTATGAAGTGCTTTCCAAATATTTACCCTTTTTACAGATGAAGAAATTGAATCTCAGAGACCTTAAGTTACTTGCCATTAGTCACACAGCCTATAACTGTCAAAGCCAAGACCTGAACTGAGGACTCTTTCCTTTACATTATATTACAAGTACCATGAGATAATGAGATAAAACTAGATTATATTTAATAGAGATAAATGTAGAACCCTTCACTTAGATTCTTAAAAATCAACTGCAAAAATGCAGGATGAGGGGAACATGGTTAGACAGTAAATTCGTGTAAATAAGACCTGGAGGATTTAGCAAGCTCAATGAGAGTTACCAGTGTGATAAAGAATAACCTTTTTTAGCTGTCATCTATCAGATTATATTAATGGGGGTAGAATGTCTAAGATGAGGGCTGTAATGGTCCTCCTAAATTCAAAAGGTATTGTCAAGCTGGGACATGACCAGATTAGGGGAGACCCAATACATAAAACCCATGTCATATGAAAAATTGTTGGAAAGATGCTTAGCCTGAAAAGGAAATGTGGTGACAAGGATGAAAGAGATGGGGAGAAGGAATAAGCAATTATATGGTGCCTACTATGTGGCATTACATATATACAGGCACTTTATACTAAGTAGAAGAGAGACATTGTTGTTATCTTCAGTTATTTGTAGATCTGTCTGTGATGTGGAAGGAGAATTCAACTTTTTCTACTAGATCCAGAAGGTAGAACTATGGCCAATGAATGAGAGCTACAAGGAAAACAAAATCTTATATCTGGGTACAATACCTGTCTACTAAATATGAAAAAGGAATAGGACAAATGCTGGAGATGTGGAAAAATAGAGACACTGACACCATTCTGGAAAACAATTTGAAACTATACCTAAAGGGCTATAAAACTATGTATACCCTTTGATCCAGCAATACTGCTACCACATCTTTATCCCAAAGAGATCAAAGAAAAATAAAAATATCTGTATGCACAAAAAAAAATATTTCTAGCAGCTCTTTTTGTGGTGGCAAAGAATCAGAAATTGAGGGGATATCCATCAATGGGGGAATGGCTGAACAAGGTGTGGTATATGATTGTGATGGAATACTTTTATAATTGAATGGTATCAGAAATGATGAACAGAAACATTTCAGAAAATTCTGGGAAGACTTACATGAACTGCTGCAAAATGAAGTGAGCAGAACCAGGAGAACATTGTATACAGTAATAGCAACATCATAATGCTGACCAACTATGAAAGATTTAACTATTCTAGTCAATATAATGATTCAAGACAATTCCAGAGGACTCATGATGAAAAATACTATTCACATCCAGAGAGAGCTCTGAATGCAGACTGAAGCATACTTTTTGTTTTATTTTTCTTCTTTTATTTCGAAACATTTTACAAAATGTTCTGCATGACTTCCCATGTATAACTGATAACATATTGCTTGCCTTCTCAAGGGAGGGGCTTGAGGGAGAGAATTTGCAACTCAAAATGTAAAAAGAAAAAAATGTTAAAATAAACTAAAAACAAAAATCACCTGTCCAAAAGTGAAATGTGATATCTCAGAAGGCAGTAACAACCCAGCTGACGTTCAGTCATCAGAGGCGTTCAAGGAATGGACGATGACTTGTCTTATATCAGAGGCAGCATGGTACAATGGAAAGAACACTAAATTTGTGTAATCAAATCCTAGCTCTGCTGCTTACTACAGGCATGACCTCCGCCAAGTCACTTAACCTCTCTGGTCTCAGTTTCCTCAAATGCAAAATGAAGATGTTGGACTAGGGAACTTCTAAAGTTCCCTCTGCCTCTCAATCTAAAGTCTTATGTTGTGGAAAGGACCCCAGGATTTCAGGTAGGAGGATAGATTAGATATCCTCTGAGATCTTTTTCAACTCTAAGATTTTATTATAAACAAATTTCATTAATAAGTTATTTCTCATTCTTCCATGCCAAAAACGAAACTGCCCAAGGAGACAAGAGTGAATGTTGATTTCTAGGGTCCCCTATAAGAGACATTGACCCTTCTCTACACAATGCTATTTATCATGTTATTTCTTTCTGATCTTTCTGATTGTTGTTAATCCATGAAATCCATGTGTCTTTGTTCTTCTACAAGACAATGTGAATCAATTTTGAAAGTAAGATTTCATGAGACACTCTAACCACTCTCTAATATCTACCCAAGGTGCTCTCTTCAAGCCCTAATATTTTAATGTGCTTGAAAAGGCTGTTAAGCTTATCTGACATGCTTTGTTTTCAATAATCCCAAAGGTACTTGCTTTTCCTTTTAGTGCTGAGAAGTCAAGCTTTTCTAAATGCTTAAATAGGTCCCCTCATTCCGTAAGTTCATAAATTTAAAATAAAAAGGCCCCTCCCTTCCAAGGATTTTCAATATCATTTTTGTTTACTGACATTTCTACAACATTTCATGCTCACAAATTATATACCTTGTAGACTTCCTTTGTTCCATTTGATCCCCATCAACAACTCTGCGAGATGAATGCTTAAAATTACTTCATAAATATATTATTTTAATGGTGTAGGTACTTTCCCTACCCATACAAGTAGTGATGCTCCCATGCCTTAGTAAATGTTCTTCATGAGGTTGGTCATACACACCACACACCACCACCACCACCCCAAAAAAATACAACATGGTAGACAACTTTCTGGTGATAAGATTCCTCACATTTATAGCCCATCTCCACCTTCCAGATTGTGGAATCTGTCTGAGCTGACACAAATTCAGGGTCACCTCCCATACCAGGATGAGACATGATATGTAAGTGGTGGCCAGAGTTCAAAAGGAGTCATCTAGGTCAGCCATCCCCTGAAACAATAATCCCTCCCTCCAAAATATCACTTTACCATAACTCACTTAATGTCACAATGCCATTCAAGTGCAATGGCAAGACTCAAACCAAAAGCTTCTACTCCAATCTCAGTGTTCTTTCTGCCATACCGTAACGCCTCCCTTTAGTCACTTGGGCAACCCCACCATAGACCCCCCGCGTTGAAAAGGACTATTTAAAAGACCGTCTAAGTCTGACTTCTCTGAACATGAATTCTCTTCTATAATATCCTCAACAAGTACCCATCCAGCCTGTGCCTGAAAACCTCCAGATGCAAGGCATTACCTACCTCCTCAAGTAGCCCCGCGGAGTATGGCGCCTAAAGTGTGACTGGAAGTCACAAAGACCAGGGTTCAAATTCTATCTAATATTCACTGGTTATGTGATTGTGAGCAACCCTGGGACCCAGTGTTCTTACCTATTTCAAAATAAATATCACCTCTAGTATTGACATCAACAAGTTGTTGTAAGGCTCAAATGATATAATATATGTAAGGAATGTTTTTGCTCAAAGAATTATACAAATGCTTATTAGTCCATTCCATTTGTGAATACTTCCATTTGCTAGCAATTTCTTCCTTATACTGAACTGAAATCTGCCTGTCTATAACTTGCACCTCTTTTTTTTTTTTAAAGCAATCGGGGTTAAGTCACTTGCTCAAGGTTACACGGCCAGTTATTATTTCTGGGTGTGGTGCTGAGTATCTGAGCCCAGATTTTGATCCAGGTCATCCCAACACTGGAGCCAGTGCTCTTACTCGCTGAGCCACCTGGCCGCCCCTAAGCAATTGGGGTTAAGTAACTTGCTCAAGGTTACACGGCCAGGTGTTTCTGGGTGGGTGCTGAGTGTCTGAGCCCGGGATTCAATCTCCAGGTCTTCTCAACACTGGAGCCGGTGCTCCTACTCACTGTGCTACCTGGCCACCCCTATAACTTGCACCTCTTGTCTGCCTTCTGGGTCAAAGAAGAAAAAAACCCAATCACTCATTCTTAAAGATTTCTTTTAAGTATTTCATTGTACATATATTCCCACTTTCAAGGGTCTTCAATCAATCCTTATATAACATAATTTCTAAATCCCACTCCACCTGGCCACCCTCTTCTGCACAAGTCACAGCTTATCAATCAATATTCCTGAAATGTAGTCCCCAGAATTGTGGGTCAGATCACAATACACTATCCCACCTCACCTTTGGAATTCCATATTTCTGTTAAGATATCTGAGGATTTGATTTTGCTTTTGCTCTTTTTGGCTGCTAAGTTAATTCATGAAACTTATAGTACAGGCAAAAAAATCTAGTTCTTTTCCCACAGAGGCAGGTAACTGTCTGTCTTGTCTCTTCCAAGGACTGCACTGTCCACACTTTTCAAAAGAGCCACGTGTTTTCTTGTTATATCTGGTAACAGTTTATTTTTTATAGGTGCCAATTCAGGAGGTTAAGTGTGCTTACAACAGAACATTTCCTACACATTACTAGGATGTCCAAATGCATTACTGTCACCTGTAGAAGAAAATTTAATTTGGAAACTATTTTTAAAAGCAGTATCACCAACTGAGTATTAAGCTCACAAAGCTCCCTTGTCTATACTAATCCTCACAAAGGAGAAAAGCCAAAACCTTCCTCTCAGACTGATAGGCTTAGCAAATTCACTTTATTTTTCTATGTTTACAATCATAGGCAGTGGTCAGAAACAACCTTCTTCCCCCCTTTCTCTGCTATGGGATTTTAACATCATCATCATCAATAAATATTTATTGAGTACCCACCATGTATTTGGCACTGCTACTGTTTCCACAGCAACACAATGTCATCCCTTATTTAAAGGGGAAATGCTATCGTCTCCTATGATCATAGTTCATAAAGGTGACATTAAGTCTACTATAATGGATGCTATTGTTGAATTCCACAGTAATTTCACCAAACCAGAAGGGAAAAGAAATTTAGCATGTGGGAAGAGTCCTTGCAGCTGTATAAACATGCCAGAATGAACCCAGAATGAGTCTGCTCTTAATACAGAGGTGTGTATGTCACAATTGTTACAGAAACAGAATTTCAGACCATCACTGGTCATTAATTGTTCTTTTATTAGAAAACAAATCAAGCAAGCAAGTACAGAAAATAAAGTTGCACTGTACTGCTAACAGCTCCCCAGAGGAAGGTAGAAGTGATTATTGAGTTAAATGACTACATTGGTAACAACTACAACACACAGCCGTTTCTTCCATAAGATCTGTTCAGGCTGTCAAATTCCTGGTGCTAAGATGTGCTGGAAAATGAAATAATTATCCCCTCAGTCTTTTTTTCAGATGCCTTCTCTTCCATCAGGACCCCAAATCATTATTAAAGAGTTGATAATTTAATTGTTTTTTCCACCTGCAAAAATCAACATTATATATCAAATAGCATGGAAAAAAAAGTTGGGGTAAGAGCCTGTAAACAGCACAATTAGACAACATTGGTTCATCTGATAGGTTTGGATTTCTTGGTCAACAGGTGATTGAATAGGTCACAGTCTCAATTTAGAGCTAAATAAATAAAATCTAGGTAACTTTTAGAATCCATATTTTCCATTGAAAACAAGGTATCTAAAACAGTAAGAAGAAAAACATACAAGGAGATTTATAATTACCATCAAACTTTCCAAGTTTTAGCTAAGATTCCTAAATAACATCAATCTGTGGTTATATTGGCTTTAGATTTTGTTCCCACAAATTCCCATTAACTTGACAAGACTGTGCAATTACGTTAGTAGTGTCAGGCCAATAGATTTGTTCAATATTCACCATTTATCTCCATCAACAAATGTAGACATTTGTTGAATGAGGGTAAAAAGACAGGAAGAAATAGTCTAATAATTAAATGGGTTAGTTACCATGACATGAAGAAAGGAAGCAATGCTACAAACAGAACACAGTTTCTACAAATTAATGGTTCTTAGGAAGGCCACAGCTTCCAACACAAATTCATCTCATCAGTTCGACAATCTTTAACAATTGCAGACCCTCAATAGTAAAGCAGCATTTGAAATGTGAAATATCACAGGTAGAACCAACAGGGACATAAGGTACTGAAACAAAAGTCATATTTTTCCCAAAAAACTGGATGCCAAGCCTGCTTGCCTTCCCTGTATGTTATGAAATAGCAAACAAAGAAAAGGTGCCGGCTGCTCTTGCACTTTTCTAAGTGTTTTAACAAAAGGCTGCTGAATAAATACATTACTCAGAGGGAGGGAAAAGTTCCTTCACCCAGATGAGAAGATTTGCATTTTAATAGTTAGGGAAAGAGCACCACCCAATGGAAAACACTCAAACTGCATAGCATTCAGCACTGGATAGTTTCCCTGAGGAACTTCCTAGTTCCAGCAGAAACTCAAGGGAAAATGGAGTGAAATTGGGATTTGGAGATTCTTGGTATCTGCTCTTATCCTGGGGTGTGCATGCCGTAAGTGATTTGGGGGATATGACAACCTAGAAAGTGGAGTGACATCTAAAGTACACATGTCTCACAGTGTCCCATGACTAAGATTCTCTAGTGGAAAGGATCATCCTCACATTCCACAGCAAGATTTTAATGTATTGTTATTTCTTTCACTCTCCTCACATGAAATCCTTAGTGAGGAAAACACACATCCTGTAGACTTATTACCTTTCCATATAGCTTCTCCCCCCATGCACTAACCCTTTCTCTCCCTCCCTAAATCAAACCTTCCAAGAGTCTTTCAAAGCAATAAAAAGGCGCAGTTCCCTGTGGCAAAAAGTCTTGATGTCATCCTTATTTTTTAAAACACTACGCCAGTTCAAGCCTAACTTATTTCTATTGGAGCAGTCATTCCAACTATTTCTTGATCTACCTCAGAAACAGTTTGTTTTAGAAGACATTTCCCAAAGGTTTTTTTTTTTTTTTAAGCCTCGGTAATGTATGTGCACAGCTGTTGCTTAGCAATCTAAATCCAGCCATTTCTTATTAAGTACCATTTGGTTTATCTCAGCCTCTCTTTTCTGGAACTGAGCAGTTAAAATTCAACATGGTCAAGCACATTTCCCATCTATCAATGCAATGGAAAGAAACTTCAACACTATCAGAAACTGGAAAAGCTTCACTACTCCTTCCTCAGTGTCTTACTCTGGGGACCATGGCATTGTTACTGTCAAATTGTTTGTGTAGCAATGAAATGATTGTTATGTCTTCAGGAACACAGAGATCAAGTACACAAAGGGCCGTATTCCACTAGCTGCACATCAGTGCAATCTTCACCAATTCAGATTTTTCTGCTACCATTCATCCAATTTTATTATTGCCACCACATTAGCATCTTTCAAACTTTTCCAAAATTCAACTGAACCAGACCCAAGACAAAGTCATTTGACTGCAAAGGGTCCTGACCAAAAAGCAAGACTGTCTCCACTACTCACCATACAAAACGTTCTCCGAATATAAGATTGACGTTTGGTTGCCGCGGGCCGCCCCCCCCCCCCCCCTGTATTTTCCCAACAGAAGAATGGGAAATTTTTGGAATTTGTGCCATTTTAACTATTAGCTCTATGTGCAAAGACTACCACCTAAATTCATCTTGTGGAGATTTGTAAGGGGTGGGGGGGAGGGGGTTGAAGAGAAGGAAAATTAATCAACGGAAAAGGGTGGATATTGCATTCTTATGGGGAAAAGTCTTCCAATCCAGGGGCGGGAAGACAGCCATTTGACTGAATAAGCACCTGTCGTCTTTAAGTAATTCTAGTTATGTCTAAAGGAACTGCAGGAGGGAGGGAAAAACAGACTTGTTGCAAGGGACAGATGCCCAAATCTAACAACCTCAAATATTAGGCTGACAGACTCTGACAAGTGTGAAATAGACAGTCCAAATATTCCCAACATCCGAGGAAGCTATCCAATCCCGGGGCCCTCAATGGAAAGTAACTATTCCACTTTTTAAAAGCCTGACCAACTTTTTATTTAAGGGTACTAAAATGGGGTTGGGGAGAGATAGATCGCAGCTAGCACTGTCTTCCTCCCCTGGCCGGCCTCTGCCTCTCTCTGGTTTCAGAACAGCTACTAGCTAGGCAAGAAGCCTGGAGAATGCCATCCCTGAAAGAGAGGCTGTAACTTTGTCCCTGGAGCTCGGGAGAAGCCTCCAAAGGGAAAGGAGACCACAGGCTCCTGCACACCGCTCGGTGCTGGTTCTCAGCCCAAGCCCCACCAGTCCGTGTTTCCCCGCGACTGGGAAACGAGGGTCCCTGCGGGACCTTGCGGAAAAGTGGGCTCCGAGGAGGCTTCGGGAGCGCTTGGGATAGCCGGCACTAGACGCCAGTCCGAGATCGAGCGAGGCTGACCGGGAACTGACTGGCCGGCAACGGTTCCTCCGACGGCCGTGACCATGACACAGAGCCCGCTTCTCCGCTCTGGGGGAACGCGGACTTGCAGCCCTGATTAAGTACCCGAGTGGATTTGGGGAGAGAGGTGAGTCCAGGAACCTGCGACGCGGCTCTGGGCGAAGCACCCGGTCCGCAGCTGTGAAGCCAATGACCAACTCCCAGCCCCCGCCTCAACTTGGCGGCGCTTCCCGGCCCCACTCACCTGCAAAACCCTGTCCCTCTGCTGGGTGCAACAGCTGCAGAAGGAAGACAAACGTGGCAGTCCTGGTCATGCTTTACCGGCGGGTGCATCCCCTTCCCGCGGCGGCCGAACAGAGGCTGGGGCTGGGGGCGGCGGGCTGGCGAACAGCCCCGGAGGCGGCGGCGGCGTCCTCAGCGGAGACTGAGCGCCGCGGCTCCACGCTCCGAGCTTGGGCTCCGCGCTCGGGCGGCTGCTCTCCGGCTCTGAGGACTAGCACCAACTGAGGGAAGGAGGGAATGGGGGGGAGGGACAAGGGGGAGGGGCACCGAGTCGCTTAGAGGTGGGCTAAGTGCGAGAGGGGGGGGGTGGGAAAGGAGATTTCCCCCGAGTCCTAACGCCTGCCTTTTCCTTGCCTCGGCTCCCGCACACCCCGGTGCGCACTCGCTCCTTCCCGCCTGGAGCCGGCGGAGCCGCCACAGCCGAGCTGGCTGAACGTAGACCCCAGGAAAAGGGCTCCGGGCTTAGGAGGAGGCTCAACTCGCCGGTACTCCCCGAGCTGCCTTAGAAGCTTACCTCGGAGAGGCTGCACAGGAGCCTCTGCTCTGGCCCGACCCCGGCCGTCTGTCTGCCAGGGCAGCCCGCTTGGCAGGTGGCTGAGGACACGGCCCAGGCGGCTGTGCAGGTACCGGGCGGGGCCCGGGACACGGGGGCCAGACACGTGGGGAGGGGGCGCGGGGCGGGGGAAGCTGCCGGGGCACGTGGGGGGGGGGGGGGGGGGGGGGGGGGGGGGGGGGGGGGGGGGGGGGGGGGGGGGGGGGGGGGGGGGGGGGGCAGAGAGGGGCGAGAGAGGTTGGTGGGGCACTTGGGAAAGGGGGACCTGGAGGGGAGGAGGTGCTTAAAACTAGGGGCTGTGGGGCCAGCGCAGATCAGCACCCCTTCTCCACCCCCGCCAGAAACATGCCCCTGGCCCAGTCGGCTGCACGGGAGGGATTCGAGGGTGGAGAGACTTATGCTGAGAACAAGCTTGGGCTGACTGGAAATCTGGGGCTAAAATGGTCTTTTCTCCCCATTATTTACTTAACTCTGTTAGCTAGGCGTCCACAAACACACACACGTCTGCCTTACGCACCTCCCCATACCTCTTCACCACCTCCCAGACACCCACACGCATCCCCACGTCTCTCAACGCACCCCCACAGACACAAACATCTCCTTTCACACACCTCCCCACTCCACAGGCGCCTTCCTTCCCCCCCACTACATACTTCCCTCCCCATTATACTACCGTCCTGTCATACACCTGCCCGAGATCCTACCCTCGTACTAGTCCCCCACCCCCCCCCCCCCCCCCCCCCCCCCCCCCCCCACCGCCACAAACATCTCCTTTCACCACACACCCCCCCCCCTCGTCTCCCCCCTTCCCCCACACCTCCTCCTCCCCTCCCCATTATCCCACTCTCCGGCTTCCCCCCCCCCATAACTCGACTCCTGTTCCCCCCCTCATATCCCACCTCCCCCATACATACATTCCTCCTTCCTCCCCAAATTCATTACACACACACACACACACACACACACACACACACACACGACACAGACACACCCCTCGACCTCCCCACACACCCCTCCTCCTCAGACACACCTCCCTCCTCCTTCACACACAGATACACCTCTCTTCTTCCCCCTACATACACAACTACACCTCCCCTCCACATACACAGACACACCTTCCTCCTCCCCTCCACTCACGCAGACACACCTCCTTCCTCCCCTCCACACACACAGAAACACCTTCTTCCTTCCCCTTCTCACACACTCACCTCCTTCCTTCCCCCCAAACAGACACACCTCCATCTATTCCCTATCCCATCACCTCTCCTATACACATACCCTCTCCATCCCTACTTCTCACCCCCAATATTCCCCACCTCCTAAGCCTTTCTCTCTTCTACACAATCATATCTCCTCCTTTGCTCCTCCTCAGAATACTCCCATATCTCCCCCCCCTCCACCTTCCCCGAAGATAGACATGTCTCATCCCTCATCTCTCAACCCTCACAGATAAATTCCCCCCACCTCTATCTGGGCCCCTGCAGGAACCAGCAGCCTACGAGCAAGCTTTGCCAACAGCTCCCTCTCCTGCCCTTGGTTTTTCTGGCTATTTCTCCCTCTAAAGGAAGGAGAGTATTGTATTGTTTTCTTGTTTTGTTGTGGGTTTTTTTTTTCTCCACGCATCTAAGCAATGAACCATATTGGCATCGATTTAGGGGCAGAGAAACCAAATCCGAGAGCCCAGGAGGCTGGTGAAGAAGACTTGTTTCAGGTTCAAGTGATGGGGTTATTGGACTGGTGAGGAGCTCAATTTTGAGGAAATTTCAGTATGAGGAGACCGATCTCTTGAAAGTCTCTCACATGGCTTTGTTTTCCGAACCATTTCAAGATTACTTTCCTAATTGCCAGATCTCTTGTCTCTATGCCTTATTCTTTGCTTTTTCATACACTATATCTTTTTTTCTCAACAGCTCTTCATTCCTAGTTCTTATACTCATTTCAACCCTAGCCATGGGACTCATTTTTCTGTACAGCATAGTGTTAGAAAACTGAGGTTCCAATATTGGCCCCAACATTTTACTCCTTTTGTGACCCAGGGCAATCCACTTACTGTCTTAGCCTCAGTTTTCTCTTCTGCAAAGTGGGATTAATACATGTCTTACAGGCTTATTCTGATTAAACTTCTTTTAAACCTTAAAGACCTAAGGAAATGTGATTCTATACTCAAAGACTTCTTTTCTATAAAGAATTTCATCTTTTCTTTCTAGGCAAACCTGGGATTTTCTGATGAGAAAGACTTGTCAGCTACATGCTGTAATATCCAAGATACTTATTTCCCCATACCTCTGCTCCCCAGCACCCCCAAGATGAAACATGGGGCATCTTTCTCCCAGACATCACAACATAGACCCCAAATCAAAGGATGATAGATCTAGAAGACACTCAGAAACCATCTAATCCAACTCCTTCATTTATAAATGAGGAAACTGAGACCCACATTGGTTAAATGACTTGCCCAAGATCACACAGTAAGAGGTCAGGTAATCAAGGTCACACAAGTAATCCAGAGGTGAAATTTGAACACAGGTCCACTGACTCCAGAGACAGTGCTGGTTTCAGAGAGCCACACTTCTTGTATCATCATGAAAGGATCCTTCCTGCCCAGGTCAGGCCTCTCTGTAGAAGACTAAAATGTTTGATCTGTCAGGTAGTTGGGCTTTCCTAGATTCTCCCAAGGTATGGAAGGAATTCTAAATGGGAACATTTATCACCCCCCTGACCCTAGAGTAGAAGTCTGGTCTAGAGCAGCAACCAAATAGGGGGCTAAGGGAGGGGAAGAAGTACTGGTGGCTCAGGATTTAGAAATCAGTGAAATGTTAGATGAAATCATGGGTCCAGGCAGAAAAAGAAAAATGTTAGAGCTTCACCTCCTTGCACAAGGGGTCCCCCATGTCTTGAGTGGGATCCCTCCTAACCAGCACTTCATAAAATTCCCCAGCTTCCTTCAAAGTCCTGTTCTAATGCTATCTCCTCCAGAAGGTCTTTCTTGGTCTCACTTCCCCTCTCACCAGTTACTGACATACTGACACTCTTTCCCTCTTGAAATTACATTGGATTTGTTTTTGTCCATGATGTATCCCAACCAGCAAAATATAAGCCCTCCAAGAAAGGATCTCTCTCTCTCTCTCTCTCTCTCTCTCTCTCTCTCTCTCTCTCTCTCTCTCTCTGTATTTGTCTCTCTATCCCCATTTTTCTGTCCCTCTGTATCTGTCTCTGTCTTTTATTCTCTCTGTATCTTTGCTTCTTTCTCTCTCTATCCCTTTTTTCTCTCTCTCTGTATCTCTGTCTCCATACATATGTAAACATGTGTATGTCTGTGTATATATACACATATATGTACACAACATGCATGTGTTGTGGCATGTATTGTGTGTGTGTGTATGTGCTTATATATACATATATGTGTATATGCTACATGTGTGTATTGTGTATGCCTGATGCTTAGCACATGATACAAACTTCCTTTCTGAAGGAACTGAGTAGAACTGGAAGAGACCCTAGAAAGCATCTTATCCCACTTCCCCATTTCACAGACAGAAAACTGAGATATGGGGTGATGAAAGAGCCAGCCCAAACTCACAGCATGTTAATGACAGAGGTAGGATTAAAATTCAGGCATCCCCACTCTTCTCCATTCCCCATGCTTTCCATTTCAAGGGAGCAAAGTCTTCTGCTATCCTTGTGGGCCTGGAAGGAGTAATGTAGAAGGGAGGTTTCTAAGTCATGCTTGTAACTGTTCCAAAATCCCTTGGTCTTATGCCAGTTAATGGCCATATCCCCTTTTTTCTGGAAAAGAAAAAAGGAAATTTCTTACATTGCAACTTCCAGCTTTCAGATCCTTCTCAAAACTGATTATTTGTGTGTGTGCACACACACATACCCTGGAGACTTGGCGTCTCTGTCGCTGCTGGTCTGTGGAGCACATGCAGTTTCTGTGATACATTGCTGAGTGTTAACTCCAGTCAAATTCAGCAAAGGGGACCACATTCTGGAAAGGGGCTGAATCCATTTCAGTGCCATGGGAAAGGAGAATGTAGGCTGGAGTTCAAAGAGGAAGATAAGCCAGAGTCCCTTCCCAACCATCAATTCTTTCCTGGAGACTAGTTTAATCAGCCAACATCAGGATATTTCTGCTTCTCAAACTGGGTCAGAAACAAGTGCATTTTAAAATAAATGTTAATCATTCAGTGTTCAAGCATAGCACTATGATATTAATTTGTTATTCAATTTTTCAAAGAGTAGGTTTCACAGTGCTTCTGGGTTCAGAAAATGGAGGCTCTGGTCCTCAGTTTACCTCTAACTACTAGCCATTAGGACCTTGGGCAAACTCTCTAGGCCTCGGTTTCTCCATCTTCTTAACCCCAGTGTCTCCTTGTTACCTTTAGAAGGTTTTACTAGATTAGCTCTCAATATAATAATCATTTACAATAATATAAGTATTTTATGAGTGAAAAACATTTTACATACATTATCTCATTTTCTCTTCACAGTGACCCCATGTAGGCAACATGGTACAGTGGGTAGTGTGTTTTCTTTAGAGTCAAAAAAAACCTGGGTTGGGGCGGCCAGGTGGCTCAGCGAGTAAGAGCACCGGCTCCAGTGTCGGGATGACCTGGATCAAATCCGGGCTCAGATACTCAGCACCACACTCAGAAATAACTGGCCGTGTAACCTTGAGCAAGTTACTTAACCCCGATTGCTTTAAAAAAAAAAAACATGGCTGGGTTCATGTCCCACCTTGGGCATTAGCTGGGTGACCATGAGTGACTTTTCTGAGCTTTCATTTCTTCATCTGTAAAATGACAATAATACCTGTAGTATCAACTTCACAAATTTGCTTTGTCAAATAAGAATACATAATAAAGCAGTTTGCAAGCTTTAAGATGCTGTTATAATTCCAGTGATTTTTACTGCAATCCATTTTATGGATAAGAAAACTGAGGTTTGGAGAGATTAAACTTTCCTGAGAGTCATACAACTGGCAATTAGAGAGTCAGGACTAAAACCTAGGTCTTTCTGACTCCAAATCTCAGACTCTTTCCACTATACCACACTGCTCTAATGTTTTATAATTTTTTGGTTACTTAATCTGTTAAACAAAACTGTGCATCAGACTTATGAGAATTGGGGATTTTGCCTGCTAACAAGCAGATCTCCTCTGGGTAGTGATATCCAATCACCCCTGAGCCAGGAGTGTACATTTGTCTAATGTAGATGCATGTGTCTGAGAAAAGCTAGGGAATGTCTGGGGCAGGGAGGGTGCTAGAAGACCTGCCTAGTGTCTGTCTATGTGTATAATTAGAGAATTTGGAGAGATGTCAGAAGAATGTTCATATCAGATGCCTACTATACCTCACATAATAGGGGAAAATAGCTCAAAGCCAGTTGGCATCTTAAATGCTAAATATTTGACAATAAGCCAACAGAGGGCACATCAACAGGGAGGGGACCCCTGACCAGCTGCCTGCACCCAATATCTCCCAGTCACTCCTTGTCTGCTTCCCACTCCCACAATGTTGTCAGCACATTTCGAGCAAGCTATGTGCATAAATACATATACCAGCTGTCTCTTTTAATCTGGTTGCAAGATGGAATCATTAATAGATGTCAGACACATTGGCAGCAATCTCTTATGTATCATCTTCATTAATAATTTCCTTCTTTCTGAGAAAAAATTAGTAACAAGCAACCATCAATAATTCAGAAATACAAGTTGACCTTTATATTAGCAGAGTGACTCTTTACGTGGAGCTGGATATTCTGGAGTCAGCCACTCTAGCTTGAGCAATGTTTTATGGCAGGAATATTAATACATATTAGTGCTGTCTATCAGGTCAGACAAATAGAAATGCATGAGAGCACACTGTAAGTATTTCTCAAACTTAACCTCCTGATCCAAGTCTATTTTTATAGAGAAAAAATTACATTACCCAGTGATCTATCCCTCTCCGAAACCAGGACTTTCAAAAGGAGGCTCTGGCCTTATAAAGGAGAACCAAACTGAGGTGGTCCCAATCAGAGACACTGGCCCTGCTGAGATTCTACCATGTTGTAGCTGAATTCTTCCTATAGCATCACGTAGCAGGAGCAGACGAAGAAAAAACGCAGCATCTCACAGAGATTTGGAACAAAGACGACTGCAAGAAGGAAAGAGGAGGTCAGGGGGAGAAGGAAGGAAGAGACAATGAAATTGCCTGGAAAGAGATACTAACAGAGGCTGTGATGTACAAAGTGGGAAAATGGATAGAGATTAAAGAATAGGGACTGTGTTCTTACTCTGAGTCTGATTCTACTCTCAAATTTTATGGCTAGACAAGTCTGACCAGTGTAGCCCTAGTAAAAAAAAAAAAAAGGATTTTTAACTCCTCAGAATCCACTGATGAAGGGAGGCATCTCACCTTCCAAAACTCTGGAGAGCAGAGGCTTCTGCATAAGGCACAGTGGATGACTAAAAAATGCTAGCACTTTGTCCAGGTATTTAGTAAATAAAACACAATGCCTCAGATTCCGTGAACTTAGTGTTAAGCCAACTAGCTATCTGAACTTAAGCATTTCTTTCTTGTCTCCAAGCCTCAGTTGCTCCCTCTGTTGGGATTGGATGAAATTCTCTTCAAGGTTCCTTCTGGTTCTGATTCTTTGCTTTGGTGTTTGATTGTGTGTGTGTGTTTTTTTTTGGGGGGGGGGGGTTGTATGTGTTTTGGGGGGGGTGTTTTTTTGCCTTACAGTGGCTTGATTATAAATTGCTGAATAGTCCCTGAAAATGAGGCATCTAGGTGGTGCAGTGGATAGAGCATTGGGTCTGGAGTCAGGAAGACCTGAGTTCAAATCCAGCCTTAGATGCTTATTAGCTGTGTGACCCTGGGGAGGTTACTTAAGCCTGTTTGCCTCAGTTTGCTAATCTGTAAAATGAGATGGAGAAGGACATGGCAAAGAAATTCCAAATGGGGTCATGAAGAGTCATACATGATGGAAAAAAATGAGTAAAAATTCCCTGAAAACCCTCACAGTATCTTGTTCTGTCTGCCCTTATCAGACTCCATGGAGCAGATTATGTCCACTTTGACCAACTACATTTCAGAAAGGGTATTGGCTATCTGGAGTTTGACTAAAGGGAAGAGACCAGGGTGGTAAAGAGAGTGGAGACTAGGTCGTACAAAGCTTAACTGAAGAAACTAGAGACACTTACCCTACAAAAGAGATTTGTTTTTGTTGTCTTTTAACAGAATGCTGGCTATGTTGTGGACATTTCCAATTATTGTAGCTCCTCAGGCACTAAAAATATGATGAACTAATCTATTGTGTCATGAGGCCATGGGAATTAATCCCTGAAACTTGAAGATGATACAAATATAGATTGTCCCAAAAGTCTTAGTGTAGTTGTAAACTTAAGTAGCTTAGAACTGCATTAAGACTTTTGGGACACTGTATAACCAAAAGAATTGCAGACTAGCAGAATCAGAAGGGATCTGGCAGGGAGAGAAGCTGAAGCCCAGGAAGAGACAACTTCTTCAATAACACAGCTAGGTAAGTGCCGGAGCTAAGATTAGAACCCATGTCTTCAGACTCCAAACCTAATGCTTTTTCCATTACACCCTCTCTATGTACCCAACTAGCAGTATTTATCTCCTATGTATATAAAAATATGTACCAGAGGTATACATATATATATATAGCATTTGTTTGTTTTCTTTTTAATGTTTAAACTTTCCCTCATTCTAGAAAACCCAAGCTAACTTACTTGCCAGTAAGTGCTCAGTAAATGTTTGCTTATGATGGGGATGAAATAGGATGATGTGTTAATGAATTATTTATTTACTCCTAGAGTTAATTAGCAAAATCCAGCCCTTGATTATGTCATAAGTGAAAACGTGATGATTCTCCTGAGTGTTCGCTGGACATTAATCCCTGTTACAAAACCAGCATAATAGATGAATTTGTCTACTAAACAGAAGGTAAGGACTGGGACAAATCCTACTTAGAGCTCAAGACTTAAATAATAGGAAGTAATTACAATTTGGGGTTTCTAGTGAATGAATGAAGCATTTATTAAGTGCTTACTATGTGCAAAGCACTATACTAAGTACTGAGGATAGAAATGGGAGGAAGGGGAAGGGAAAAAAACATTTATTAAGCAAATACTATATAGCTCACGGTGTGCTAAGTTCATTACAAATATTTTATTTGATCCTCACAACAGCCCTGAGAGGTAAGTTAGTGAGACAGACAGATGTTAAGACTTGCCTAGGGTCACATAGCTATTTAGTGTCTGACATCAGATTTGAGGTTGCCTAAGCTAGTGGTGAAGTGGATACAATATTGGACCTCAAGTCAGGAAGATTCTTTTTCCTGAATTCAAATCCAGCCTCAGATACTTACTAGCTGTGTGATCCAGGACAAAATACTTAGCCCTGTTTGCCTCAGTTTCCTCATCTGTAATATGAGCTGGAGAAGGAAACTGCCAAGAAAATCCCAAATGGGGTCACAGAGAGTCAGACACAAATGAAAAGTACTGAACAACAACAACAACATCACATAGGACCCCCCCACCATTTAGTGAGCCTATAGACAACATAAAACCATAACAAAAGCAGCCAAACACGTCATCAGAACAGGATGTTGTTGTTGTTCAGTAAATAAATCATAGAGAAAACCTCTCTCCTCTACCACCAGCATCATATCTAAAGGGATAAAATTTCCCACCAACTCCCATCTCTGTGAGCAGGGGAAGGAAACACTCCCGAGCTCTAAGTTGATTATATCATAGTTGGACAGCCTCTCGTGGTTCTGTATCTGGACAAGCTGCTGTGCCCTGTTGGTTCTCCCTTCTCTCTCTCTCTCTCTCTCTCTCTCTCTCTCTCTCTCTCTCTCTCTCTCTCTCTCTCTCTCTCTCTCTCTCTCTCTCTCTCTCTCTCTCATAGCTCCTTTTAGATGCTTCTGGTGCTGTCCTTGGTGCTGGTGCTACCCTCTGACACTTTAGACATCAACGAAAACTCTGCCCTCTCCTGTTACTCTCTGCCTCCAGAGCTACCACTGGTTGCTCCTCCAATGGACTGCTACTGCCATCTTCTGGAGCTGTTATCCACTGATGAAGCTTCCACCAGGAGACTAATCCAAGTCAACATACCATCACCAATGAGCACATTTTCAATTCTTTTGCTAGAAAGGTGTGAGATACACAAGAGGGCAACATCAAAGCCTTTTCCTTTTCTTGATGGTTAGCATAACTTTTTTTTTCCTTCTTTGATTCATGCCCTAACCCCACACTCCCCCAAAATAAGAATTCACTCAGTTGTAGGATCATAGATTTAGAGCTGCAAAGTACCTAATAAACCATCTAACCCAACCCATTCCTTTAGAGATGATGAAACTTAGACTTCAAAAGGTTAAGTGACTTGTCCAAGGTCACACAATTAGTAAGTGACAGAAGCAGTCCTCACTTCTAATTCGGCTAGGGCAAGTACATTCTTTTCAACTCCTATGGAGCCCCTCACAGCTAGCCCCCAAGCTTTGTAAATTGTCTTGAAGAGGCACTTAGCAACACTGAATGAGATAGGGCTGAAATGGATAAACTTTGCCCTGAATTCCTGCCATTACACCAAAGGACCCTGTCTCCCTTCTTTATACTTCTCATGTTTTCTGTTAGTCTCTACCCCACTCACATCCTGTAAATATTTAAGCAAAAAAGAAAAACTCCATGAAAACATATTCACTTATTCAATTATTCATTCAGCACACAGTATGCAGCTCCAGTCTCAATCTTCCCTGGCACATTCTGCAGTCCTCTCTCACTACATCCTCCATGCCCTCTTCTGGGTGATTTCCAGCTTCTCTCTGTCCTGGCATCAGGATCAAACACATGACTTCAGCTCTGTCCTAACCAGGGAAGATTACAGTTGAACTATTGCTTCCCTCATTTGACTCTTCTCTTAAATGCAGCCTAGCTTTTTTGGTTGCCATCTCACACTATTGATTCAGTAAACTTGGAGTCCAGTTAAACCTCCAGATCTTTTTTTTTAGCTTTTTGGAGGGCAATTGAGGTTAAGTGACTTGCCCAAGGTGACTGCTAGTTTTTGTGTTAAGTGTCTAAGGCCGCATTTGAACTCAGGTCCTCCTGACTCCAGGGCTGGTGCTCTATTCATTGCACCACCTAGCCACCCCATCCTCCAGATCTTTTTAATACCAACTGTTTCTAAATTAATCACAATTAGACCTGTGGAATGAGTCATCTATCCCCAGCTGGTAAAGTTTAACAATTGGTTCTCTAACCAAAAAAAAAAAGGTTCAACAATTTTAAGTTTAATTTACATTATTAATATTTTCTCCATCACTTTAATACTAAGTCAAGATCTGATTTGTAGCACATGTCCATTTCTGAAGTATAAATGCTGACACTGAAAATTTAACCACCAACTAGCCAGTTTGAGTAGGCTCCAGCAAATCTTTCTTTGTCCTTCACCTAGAGTAGACACAAAAGCCAATGAAATCACAGTTTTGGTACTGGTTAAACAATGATGCTCTGTTTCTTGTAAAGGAGGCAGGAAAAGGTAATTAGTGACTCTAAAAATGTCATCCAGGGCAGATGTTCATAACTTTCTAAGCTCCGGAATTTACCTACATTTTCTCCTCTTGGTGAAAATGAGAATATTTGCTGTTAAAGAGGAGGACAGAAAATCAAGTCACTAGAAAGTACAAGTTTGATCAATCTGATAAAGAGGAAAAAGAAAATATAAATACACATATATATAGACATACACATATATACACAATATATAAATATATTTGTATATTGTATAAATGTGATGTATAAAATATTTCTGTTATATATAACATACACATCTATGAAATCTATATAATACATATTTTATACACATTTTCTATTACTTATATGTGTCTATAGACACATATCTACATATAAATAAACTGATTCTCCTAGATAAGAGGTTCTTAACCTTTCTTGTCATGGACCCCTTTGATAGTCTGGCAAAATCTTTGGATGCCTTATCAGAATCATGTTCTTTTTAAGAGGCAATCTTGGTTAAATGACTTGCCCAGTATCACACAGCTACAGAAACATGTTCTTACAGGAAACTATATTTAAACAAAGATGGTTTGTTTTGTGTTTTTGCTTTTTTCCCATCTCAGTTCATAAACACCCTGAATCTTTCCATAGTTCATGGATGCCAGATTAAGAATCCCTGCCCTATAGTATTCTCTCGCTTCCTGCTGTGTGCCCAGATCCTACTTAAACCCTCCAGACCTCAATCAAGTCACCCCTTCTTCCGTAATTACTCCTCTTATTCCTTCTTCCATTATAGATTTGTTAGTTCTCCTTGATCTCCCTCTTTCTGACCTTTTAAATCACTTGAATATGATTACCACATAGCGTGGCCTTTACTACATCCTGGCTCATTCCAGTGTTATTTTATACCTATTTTCACTATCGGGATTATAGGTTCCTTAAACAAACTGACCAGTTCCACAGACATTTTTTAAGTGCCTAATATTCAAGACCCTGTTCTCAGATCTGAGGATTTCAAAGATACCTCCATGGACGCTGACCTCAAAGGTCTTACGGACTAACAAAGGGAGAAGTCAAATATATGAAACACCTATCATACAAAGGAGAATGAAGGCAGAGACCATATCTTATGTGTCCCCTCCATCACTCAGGGTCTGGCACAGAAGGGGGTACATGATAGCTGAACAAAAGTACCCCACAGATGATAAATTCAAGCTTCCAGGAGCAGTTTTTCTCCGACTTTACTTGGTCAGAGAGAGTAGAGAGAGTTCTCTAGTTCAGATTCACATGGTAGAGATTAGATCAACATCTACAAAGAAGATAGGATCAAAGACCTTTCAACAATCAATCAACAAATATTTAGAGTGTCTACTGTGTGCCAGGTACTTGTGCTAAATACTGGGGATACAAAGATACACTTCAAGCAGCTTGAGGAAAACCACAAACCACACATATTAAGTAGGCACAAAATGTCCTGACATGTTCATCCTGGTCAGCTCCTAGAGAAGGTATGGGCCAAACAGAAGCTGAGAAACAGGTTAGAATGTAAAGAGTACAAGGCCTGGGGAGGTTAGGTGGTGCAGTGAATAGAGCACCAGCCCTAGAGTCAGGAGGACCTGAGTTCAAATCCAGCCTCAGACACTTAACACTTACTAGCCATGTGACCTTGGGCAAGTTACTTAACCCCAATTGCCCTGCCTTCCCCCCTCCAAAAAGCAAAAAAAAAAAAAAGAGTACAAGGCCAGGAGTCAAGAAACATGGCTCCTCGCTCTGACTTTCCCTTGCTTCATTGCCCCTCTCTGAACAGCCATTTCCCCTCTTAGCCCTAATGCTACATCTACCTCCCAATAGACTCTGGGTCACTAATTAATAAGGAATTTTCTTTTGCCAGAGAAATGAATCTGTCCCACTCTCCTTTGGTCTATGCTAAATGTCGCATGATGAAAATTCCAGGTTCTGATAAGTAGTCTATATTATGTATTCGATCCGTGAGGGGCACTGTCTCTCAAAAATTCCTCAGCGCTTCCAGAATAGTAAATGAAAAGTCCTGAATTTGGATTTTTAAATCAATGTTGCCCATATGTAACCTTGTCACCCAGAGGTACACATCCCAAAGTACACAGTGACTTCTAATTAAGAACATTTCATTTGTGCCTTGAGTTGGGGGGTGGAGACAAGGGGGAAGAGATGCTTGATCATCTTCTAAAACTCCCAGCCTTTATTCTCCCTTAAACCCCTATACCCCACCATCCCTCTTCCTTTACCAAACACCTCCCTCTCTCACATCCATGGCAGAAATTCACAGATGTGTGTTTGTGTCATCCAGCAACCCTGCAGCGAAGTCAACAGAATAAAAACCAGTTCTTTAAATTACAGAAAGCTGCATCTGTTCAGGAAATATTTCACTACTATCTTAAAAGAAGATATTTAACCCAAAATGATCAAGACTGGCTTCAGTCCTCAGCACTTCATTCATGGCTCCCATTGCGCTCAGCAGGAAATACAATGGATTACTCAGAGCACATTTAGACCAAAGATTTCAGCTTTTCTCTGCCCTAAACTATTGCTCTAAATAGTTCATTAGCATGACAGTCCAGGCTGTTCATTTCTATCTAAGCCACACGCATGTCAAATAAAAAATGTTGATAAATCATTATTTCTACAAGCTAAAAAAAGTTAATAACAAAACTATAGAATGTGAATGAGTTTCTAGAAATGAACGTGAGGGTGCAATCTCAGAATGCTAGAACATAGAAATTGCTGTCTGGGAGCAAACCAATGATCCATCTTATTGGGAAGGCTTTTTCTAGCATGGCTGAGTATGTAGGGGGAAGGGGGCTTGAGGACAGTGTTCTGATGGAGAGTAAACATGCATGCAGAATTGTGATTCTGTATTTTGAGGCCTAAGGAATTATGGGACCATGGAACCAATCATCTAAAGTCTAAAAGTTATGAGTTCAATTTAATTCAGTAAGCATTTATTGGGTACCTACTATGTGTTAGATACTGGGGGAAAGAAAGAAAGAGAGAGAGAAAGAGGAAGGAAGGAAGGAAGGAAGGAAGGAAGGAAGGAAGGAAGGAAGGAAGGAAGGAAGGAAGGAAGGAAGGAAGGAAGGAAGGAAGGAGGGAGGGAAGGAAGGAAAATAGAAAATTAGGGAGGGAGAGGAGGGAAGGAAGAAAGAAAGGAAGGAAGAAAATAGGAAAGGAAGACAGGAAAAAGAAAAAGGAAAATGAAAGGAAGGAAGAAAAAAGAAAGTTTCTGCCCTCAAGAAGTTTTCTTTTTACTGGGGGGAAATAACACATATATACAAAATAACTATAGTTCTTTGGGAGGGAATTTTTAAAAAGTGGAGGGAATCAGGAAAGGTTGTGTAGGGAGTAGCCCTTGAAGTGGGGCCTTGAAGGGACAGAGTAGAAGTGAGAAGGAAATGCATTCCAAACATGGGATGTAATGTCACAGTACGCAGTACAGTTTGGCTGGATTGTAGAGCATACAAGAAGTGACATCAGTCTGGCAAGATGTTCTAGCATAGGTTCCCAGAGTGGGGGATATCGCCCCCTGGGGGCCACTGGACTGATCCAGGGGAGTGGTAGTAGTCTCAGGTACAATTGGAGAGCATTGAATAAAAATAAGGGGCCGTGGAAGTATAAGGAAAGAAGAGAAAATTTCAAAAAACTGTTCGCATGTTTCATCTGTTGTGTAACACAGTTAAAGCCATGGTGATTACATTATTTTCCAAATTATTACACAAAATGCAAGTTATAACCGATCAGTGGTCAAGTCAGCCTATAGATCTTAACAAGCAAGTGTCTGCTGGCCAGTGTGGTTGGGAAGTTCAGTATGCATCAGCAGGAATATGTGCATTTAATGGCTTGTTTACAATATGATTCTATGCAATTTACATGATGCAATATTACATCATCAAAATTTCAATGCAGGAAAAAACACAAATTTACGACAAATTATTAAGTTTAAGATACATCATTTTTTTAATGTTTTTTCAATGACACAATTTTTTAAATTCTTAATGAGTTAAAGAAAGTAGATTTCCAGATGGGCACTGTGTAATTTTTTTAAAGGAGGCAGTAGGCCAAGTAAGTTTGGGAACTTCTGTTCTAGAGCCATCAAAGGGCTTTAAATGCCAGACAGAGGAAGGCCATAGGGAGTCACTGAAATTTGTGGAGCCTGGAAGTAATATTGTCAGACCTATAACAATGTAATCATAACCTCCAGAATATTCATTTTGGTGCCTGTGTCATAACACTTCAATTAGAGCCTTTCCTCCACTTTTTTTAAACTTTCCTTTGAAAAAGATCTCCTAGGTCTTTTAAAGTCTTTCTTCTTTGCTAACATTAGAATGTCTGCTAAACAAAGATCATAGAACATAGAATATTACAGCTGGACAATGGCCTGGAGATCATCTGGCCCAAACCTCTCTTTCTACTGGCATCTCCCAAAAGCCTTGCTATGAAACAAAATGAAACTTCAGTGGTATTCTGCTAACCTGTAACACAGATTGCTCCCAGATGGGAGAGTGTTGAACCAAGTTCTCCAGTCCTGTGGACTTTGTGGACCTAACCCCAGGGAAGAACAGAGATGCCATTAGAGAGACCAGGATCCTCTTCCACTAATAGTTTTTTATGAGTTGTGGTACCTAAAAAGTCAGCCTAGTGATGAGCCTCTCTGAACATCTAATCTTCACTCCTGACCTCTCCTTAGCTCAAGATGACAAGTAAAAACATCCCTATCTCAGTGGCCCACTGGCACTTTGAACCTACCATATACAAAATGGAACTCATAATCTTGTTTAGAGGGGTAGAAGCAATGTGCTAAAAAGAAAACTGAACTTTTAAGTCAGAAAACCTTGGATTTAAAGCCCAGCTGTGGGTGAGGGCCATATGTGTGGAATCTAACATATACTGAAAGTCTCAGATGAATAAATGAGTGAATTAATGAAAAAGCATTTATTAAGCTCTTTCTAGGTACAAAGCAACATGCAAAGTTCTGGGAATGCAAATAGACAAGCAGAGAGCCCTTGGTCTCAAGGAGCTCACAATCTAAAGGAAACAACGCAAAAAAGGAAGCTTCAGCTACCTATCAGATGGAAAGATCTTGTGGTCCTTAGGATGCAAAGCAGATGGTAATATATCTTTAATGTAATTTTCACTAATAATAACTTAATCTGTTTCTGATGTTGAACCATCTGACCATGCCAAGGATGCTGGTAGCAGGTAGTTTTACTGAACTACTTTTTTTTCTTATTTTTTGTTATAGGGAGTGACTTAATGAAGAGGGCAAGAGGAACCATATATTCAGAAGTGAAGGTAATGTAAATGGAAAAGATATGAATAATAATGATTTTTACCTTCAAAATAAATAATACATTCCAGATCCAATGCTTACCAGAATCTGCAAGTCATTTTTTTCTCTCTGAGTCTCAGTTAACCCATCTATGGCAATCATATGGCACTACCCATCTCACAGGTTTGTTATGAGGAAAGTATTTTACAAAACCTTGGAGTGCCATATGAGTGTGAGTTACTGTTATCATCAATATTATGGAAACCTATACCAATTTCTCACCAAGGCATGGAAGTGGCCCTAGGCTTTCTAAGTCTATGCCAACTGAGTGAAAGCTCTGGAAGATTCTACCATGTTGTGTTGTTGTGTACCTGTCATTTAAGGATTATCCTATGTTCAGAGGGGCTCACTGCCAAAAGGTAATTAATTTTTTGGCCACAGCAACCCTTTGAGGCTAGCCTCAGATCATGGCCACCATCTGAGTCAATGAAAGGAAGGACCCCTACCAACCAAATCACAGATCCTTATAGTGATAAGACATGATGCTACCCCAGTGCTAGACCAGGGTCAGACTTTTCTTATTTTCTTTCTTTCAATTATTAGAAAGATATTTATTTTAAAGATATAGCAGGAAAAAAAGTAAAAACATCTCCCTCCCTATACCTGGGAGCACTGTTCCCCCAATTCAGTTTCTGGAGAGAGTGGAGTCAAATTAAGCTCAGCTTTTTCATGGTATGGCAGCTAATGGATAGAGCACTGGACCTGGAGTCAGGAAGACCTGAGTTCAAATCCAGCCTCAGTCACTTAATAGCTATGTGATCCTTAAATTATTGCTTGTACCTTTCTATTTCCAGACCATTTATACAACTTTGGCAAGTCACTTAACCCTATTTGCCTCAGTTTCCTCATCTGTAAAATGATCTGGAGAAGGAAATAGCAAACCACTCCAGTATCTTTGCCAAAAAGACCTCAAATAGGATCACAAAGGTTTGGACACATCTGAAACAACTGAATAATATCAACAGTCTTCATGGTATTGGTTCCACCAAGTTCGTATCTGAATACAAGATGACTTGTCTTTGACTTATCTGCTGCTGGGTTGAGTCCCGAAGGTTAATACCAAAGATTTCTTGGTCCTAGGGCCATCAGTGCCAAACCCACTACAACATCTAGCAGGGATTCAAACTCTGAAAATTCTGGCCTTAGAATGTTGTCAAGGCTCCCATGATCCTAGATCCTCAATCTCCTAACCTTTCAAAACCCACAAGGTTAATGCCTCCAGATTAATCCCTTTCATCTAAATGGAAAAAGATTAAAAAGTGGGACTAACACCCATTTTCACCAGGTCACATGTTTAGAGGGAGAAGGCCCAAGGCCTCTCTTCTAACAGCATTATCTCTCAGCCAAAATCATTAGCAAAGGAGTCAAAACAAGAGAAAGTCATGAAGAAAAGGTTTTTTTTCCTTTATTTAGACAAAAACAATTTATTCACAGGTTTGTTTTTAACATAGAAAAAATCATCCCCATGGGGTATTTAACCTTTGAATATGCTCTCTCAGTGGAGCTCCAAATTTTATATTAAACATCTCTACCTCATATCCTATGAATACCTGGAACATAGCAAGTCCAAAGCTGAACTCCTCCTTCTCATCAAACCTTCTTCTAGGTCTTATTTCTGTTCATTGTCCCAGTTATCCAGACTAGAAACCTCATTCACACTTTTAATCCCTATGTCTCCCTTGCCACCCACACCCCCCATAGCCAAGCAGTCACCAAGTCCTACTATTCACAAATCTACATTCCAGTATTCCTGACACCCATTCTCTCCCTTATTTTCCCATGGCTACCACCCTGTCTTGGTACCCCCCCCCTTACCTAGATCGTTACAAAGCCTTTCTACCTATAGCAGAGAAATTATGAGGATAGCAAAGTATGGTAGATTTGGAGTCAGAGGACCAGGATTAGAATCGTTAATGCTGTGTGACCTTGGCCCAGTAATTTTACCTCTCTTGGGCAACAAGTTCCTCATCCATAAAATGAAGAGGGTTGAGCTATGTGGTGTTAGAGGTTCCTCTCAACTCTAAACTCTATGATGCAGTCTTTCCTTCCCCCAATTAATCCTATAAACTGCTGCCTGATTATCAGTCTTCCCCAATGCACAAGTCCAGTGACTCTCACACTTGTTGAGTATCCTTCCAAATAACAAAACAAACCATGGAAAGCAATTGTTGTAAAATTATAATGATCAAACTTGATCCCAAAGAAGACATCTGAGAAAGGACCTTATCCCTTCTTCACAACTGTAGGAGATTATGAGTATGGAATGCTATAAACAATCTCAGACTTTCTCATGTCCGGTCAGTCTACCAGAATATTTTCCCCTCTTTTTAAAATTCTTTGTTATGATGGAGAGCACTCTGAGAGATTAAAGGGAAGCATTAGGAAATGTGGATGATGTAAAAACAAAAAATATCAATAAAACATACTTCTCCCCCCAAAAAGAAAATCCTTCAATATGTCCTCATTGTCCATCAAATAAAATTCATATTGCTTATCTTAGTGTTAATCTAGTTCTGGTCTTGTACCACTATCCTTCAAGTACTCTGCCTGCCAGCCAAACCAGCCCACTTGCCATTCCCCAAGAACATCTGATTCTTCCCTGCCCCTGTGCTCACTCTGCTCCCCAAGCCCATAATGTCCTTTTTGTCCTCTCCCCCACTCCCATCTCTTAACAGTGACATTCTATTCATTGTTTAGAGCTGGGCCATCTCCAATCATCCTGATCTATATCTGGCCACTGGACCCAGACGGCTCTGGAGGAGAAAGTGAGGCTGGTGACTTTGCACAGCCCTCCCTCATTTAAGTCCAATTCACTCGCAAGTCATGGCGTCACCTTCCTGATGTCATGGTCCTCTTTGAGAACGAAGGACACACTGCACACACATTCTTCAGACCAAACTCCAACACCACCTCCTCCATGAAGACTTCCCTCATCCCAGCCTCAATCAAAAGCGATTCTTCCCCTTCCTGACAACACTCACTCACTTAGTAGCTTCCTCACACATTTGCCGTGTCTGTGAGCATTTTCATCCCCTTCCTAAGTCTCCATACCCCTAAGGAAGGTGGTTATTCAGGTTTGTATTATTCAGGCTTTGATTCTTCACTGCAGTGAGAGCCAGGCATAGAACACAACAGATACTCAATAAGCATTGGCTGAATTGAACTTAAAGAGATGCTGGTGTTTTATCAATATCATGGAATATAAGTGAACTTAATGCTGGGACTTGGAAACCTCTTAATAACCAATTTCCTCCAGTTTTTGTGGGACTCATAAAACAATCTAAAACTGACAAAGTAAGTAAATATTTCTTTACCAATAATAATAATAATAGTTTTCCTTCTCCTCCCCCTCCCTCTCACTCCTCTTACATGAATTTATTTTCCATCTGAAAGCCAATCTCTCTGGTTATTAGATATTCTCCCCGCTGTCACTATCAGTAAATTATTAAACAGCTGACCAGGTTTTGTTTTAAAATGATTCTCTTATGAAGCTCGGTGATATATTTGCCATGAATACTGAATGATTCAACGGCCTCTGAGGACACATGAATGATTCCTATTTACTACCTTTAGCAAAATGCCTGTGTAATTAGCAGCAGGATTTTGACTTGAATCACAGGAACTGGGGGTATTTCCAGCTCATTTGCATAGATTGTGCCTTTATACAGTAAACTTCTGATGGGAGCATCAATTTGAGTTGCCAGGATATGTGATTTGCCTTAAATTGTTGCTTGTACCTTTATTTTTGCTAGACCATTTACACAATCTCAATCTGAATGCAATTGCCCCTTTTTTCCTTGGAAAGAAAGAAAAAAAACCCACTGAATTCCAGCAGCTAGCTGTAAACAGATCTCTGTAAAGGGAATCCTGGTATCCCATTCTTTTCCATTCCTTGCTCAAAGGGATGCAATGGAAAGAGTGCTGCTTTTGGAATTAGAGGACCTTAGTTTGGATCCCATCCCATCCCATTACTTTCTACCTGTGTCACCTGAGACCAATCTCTTAACTTCTCTGCCTTTTGTAAAACAAGGTTGTTGGTGGTGGCCTTTAAAGTCCTTCCAGTTCTATATCTATGTTATCGCTTGGGAACAGTTTTAGTAAACTTTTTAGTAGTTTGCTAAACTATCAATTGTAAATGGGCAGCTAGGTGTCTCAGTGAATAGAGTGCCAGGACTAGAGTCAGGAAGGCAGCCTCAGATACTTACCAGCTGTGTGATCCTGGGCAAGTCACTTAACTCTGTTTGCCTTAGTTTCTTCATCTGCCAAATGAGCTGGAGAAGGAAATGATAAGCCATTCCAGTATCTTTGCCAAGAAAACCCCAGATGGTGTCACAAAGAGTCAAAAATGACTGAAATGACTGTACAACAACAAAACTACCATAAATTATAGAATATATAATATTATTTATCATAAACTACTATATTATACTGCTAAACTGCTAACGTTTAGTAATGTCATATGGTTTTAGTAAACTATATAATAACACTTCCAAAAAGTATTAATAAAGTAAGCATTAAGAATAGATTTCCACTAAGCTGCATTCTTATACCTCAAGTACTGATATAAACCTGACTTCTCTATGTACTTGGTAGGAAACCAAGAGGGGTGTATGGGGTGTTCAAGGAGGACTAGCACCTCTGGTGTGAAAGTTTATTGGGCCCTTTTCAGGGCTGCTTATTCACCTTTGGTGTTTACCTGCCACCCAGCTCTCACTTATGACTCCAAGAAGCTGTAGCATTCGCCCCAGTAAAACCCTCTTGGCAGATGGACTAAAGCAGGTTGAGGGTGACAGACAGGCCATTCATTGGTGAGTTGGGAGGATATCTAACCCAAGAAGTGAAGACTTCCCCTGGTGGAATGGGTAGATGCCATGAAGGTGGCTAAAGCAGGCACTGTGGAATACTTAGAGCCCGGTCAGACATTGAAGATTGTCAATGTCATCCACTGCATCCTGGACCATCTCCAGTCATCCTGATTCTTGTCCTGCCACTGGACTTCAGTGACTCTAGAAGAGAGAATGAAGCTGAGACTTTGTGCAACTCTTCACTACTTAATACAATTTATGTACAAGTCAAGACATCACCCCATGATGCCACTGGTCCTCTTTGAAAATGAAGAATAAACAGGAAACCAAGAGAAGACAATATGGTGAAGCAGAAAGAATCCTGAACTTGAGAACTAGAAGTCCTGTGGTCAAGTCCTTTATATGTCCCTGTGCTACTTGCTATGATGAAAGGGGTATTTACATTCATTGTTTGTTCATGGACAAAATTGTGATAACACTTTCACTTCCTACCTCCCAGGGTGGTTGTGAGGAAAATATTTTATAAATTAGGAAGCCCTACACAAGCATGGGTTGTTATCATTGTTAGGTGACATTTATCCAACAAATGTTTGTTAAGCACCAATTGTGAAAGAGGTGTGGGCTTGGCAATGGGTACTAAAAGATACAGTGACAATAGTTAGCATTTATAGAGCACTTTATTGTTTTCAAAGTGCTTTGAAAATATTAACTCCCCCAATTGATAAATGGTCAAAAGATATGAACAGGCAGTTTTCAGATGAAGAAATTAAAGTTCTCTATAGTTGTGTGAAAAAAAATGTTCTAAAACACTATTTATTAGAGAAATACAAATCAAAACAACTCTGAGGTGCCACATCATATTTATCAGGTTGGCTAACATGACAAAACAGGAAAATGATAAATGTTGGAGATGTGGGAAAATTGGAACACTAATGCATTGTTGGTAGAGTTGTGAACTGATCCAACCATTCTGGAGGGCAATTTGGAACCATGCCCAAAGGGATATTAAACTGGACATACCCTTTGACCCAACAGTACCACTTCTAGGTCTGTATCCCAAAGAGATCATAAAAATAGGAAAAAGACCCACGTGTACAAAAGTATTTATAGCAGCTCTTTTTGTAGTGGTCAACAATTAGAAATTGAGGGGATGCCCAACAACTGGGGAAAAGCTGAACAAGTTGTGGTATATGAATGCAATGGAATACTATTGTGCTATAAGAAATGATGAGCAGGTGGATTTCAGAAAAACCTGGAAAGACTTTATATGAACTGATGCTGAGTGAAGTGAGCAGAACCAGGATAACATTGTACACAGTAACAGTAACATTGTACAATGACCAACTTTGATAGACTTAACTGTTCTCAGCAATGCAAGGATCCAAGACAATTCAAAAAAAAAAAAAACCTCACGATGGAAAATGTATCCAGAGAAAGAACTGTGGAGTCTGAATGCAGATCGAAGCATACTATTTTCTCTCTTTTTTTTCTTTCTTGTGGTCTTCCCTTATTTCTGATTCTTCTTTCATAACATTTTCTCTCTTTTATTTGTTATTGTTTCTTCTTGTGGTTCCTCCCATTGGTTCTAATTCTTCTTTACAACATGACTAATGTGAAAAGTGTTTAATATAAATGTGTATGTAGAGCCTATGTCAGATGGCATGCCATCTTGGGGATGGGGAAGGGGAGGGAAGAAAGGGAGAGAAAATTTAAAACTCCAAATCTTCTGGATGTGATTGTTGAAAACTAAAAATCAATTAATTACTTTTTAAATTTAAAAAGGAAAAGAAAATATTGTCTGTTGTTACATCACCACCACCACCCCCATTTTACAGTTGGGAAAACTAAAGCAAATAGAGGTTAAATTTGCCCAGGATTGAGCAGCTGGTAAGTAGGTGAAGCCAGATTTGACCTGAGCTCTTCCTGACTCCAAGTTTCAGGGCTCTATCTACTGAACTACCTGGCTACCTAAGAGAGTTCTGTCTCTTTCTCAAGGAACAATCTCATTGTGTGCAAATAATTATGATACAAGGGAAAGCAAGGCAAGAACAAAGAAGAGGTCTAAAAGAAAGAGATCACTTTCACTTGTTGGGGGTAGATGGAGGGGGAAGGGAGAGGGGAATGTCATTACACAAGGAACATTCATCCTGGATGTGAAATCCGTTACTTCCTGGCTCTGGGCCTCAGAATTGCATGAGTTAATTTGACCTTGTGACAGACTCCCTGCCCTCACACTGTCAGTCATGCTCACTCAACTTGACTTAGTGCAATCCCAACCCAATGACTCTTTCCACTGTCCCTCACGCCTGATCTAACCCTTGGTGCCCAGTTGACACTTTGTTGTTGTTGGTTGTTGTTTAGTCATTTTTCATATATGTCCAACTCTTTGTCATCCCATTTGGAGTTTTCTTGGCAAAGATACTAGACTGGTTTGCCATTTCTTTCTCCAGCTCAGTTTATAGATGAGGAAACTGAGGCAAACAGGGTTAAGTGACTTGCCCAAGGTCACACAGCTAGTAAGTGCCCATAGTCAGATACGAACTCAGGAAAAGGAGTCTTCCCGATTCCAGGCCTGACACTCTACCCACTGTGCCGCCTAAATGCCCCACATGTTTATGTGGAATCTAACAAATAATACTGGCTATCAGTCAATTATTTGCATTTTAAAATGTGTAAAGCATTTACATGCACTCTCTCATTTAAGCCTCACAAAAACCTTATGAGGTAGGTTCTACAAGTATTTTTACTTAATAGATGAAGAAATTTAAGCCCAAAAAGTTTAAGTGCTTGGTCGCATGGTCACATAACTGCCTAGTGTCAGAATCAGGATTCACACCCAAGTCTTCCTCATTCCAAGTTCAGCATTCTATCCACTAGGAAAATTGCCTCTAAATCCAAGTTAATGGATTAAGTTCCATACTGAATGCCAGTTTCTGAAAATAAAAGAGGAAAAAATTATAGTCATTCAAACAGTTCTAAATCCACCTAATTATATAATCATATAGCCTATATCTCTCCATCTTATCCACAAGCATAGCACAAAAGACTTTGTTAAATTTTCTTGAGATTCAAGTATTGCCTATAGCATTCCTTCATCTACCACTCTAATTATCCTGTCAAAAAATTATGCGAAGTTACTCTAGCATGACCTGTTCCTGATAAAGTCATGCTGGCTTTTGACATCTACTACTTCTCTTTCTTAACATTTTTATACTATGTCCTCAATAATATTTCCTAGAATTTCACCTGGATTCTTTTCATGGGTCTATAATTAGCAGAATTCACCACTTCCTTTTTCTAATTTGTAAAACATTTGCTTATTTCCATTGCTTTGCCACACCTCCCATTTTCCCAGGATTTTTTCAAATAATATTCTATTTTTCCCTGAATACATGTAGAGACAATTTTTAACATTCGTTTTTTTTTACTTCCAGATTTTCCCTCTCTTTTTATCTTCCTCTTCCTCCATGAGATGGTAAAAAATTTGATATAGGTTATACATGTGCAATCATGCAAAACCATTTGCATATTAGTCATGTTGTGAAAGAAGACACAGACCAAAAGAAAAACAAAATAATAAGTGAAAAATAGTATTCTCTGATCTGCATTCAGACTCTATCAGTTCTTTCTCGGATATGGATAACATTTTTCATCATGAGTTTTTTGGAATTGTCTTGGACCATTGTATTGCTAAGAATAATTATGTCATTAGTAGTTGACTATCGTACAATATTGCTGTTGCTTTATAATGTTCTGGTTCTGTTCACTTCACTTTGCTTCAGATCATGTAAGTCTTTTCCAGATATTTCTGAAATCATCCTTCTCATCATTTCTTATAGGACAATAGCTTGCTGTCACAATCACATACCACAGCTTCTTCAACCATTCCCCAAGTGATGGGCATCTCCTCGATTTCCAATTATTTGCCTCCATAAAAAGAGCTGCTATAAATTTTTTTTTGTACAAATGGGTTATTTTCGGGGCATCTAGGTAGCACAGCAAGTAAGAGCACTGGCCCCAGAGTCGGGATGACCTGGCATAGAATCCGAGCTCAGACACTTAGCACCCACCCAGAAACACCTGGCCATGTAACCTTGAGCGAGTTACTTAACCCAATTGCTTTAGAAAGCAAAACCAAAAAAATGGGTTATTTTCCCTTTTTTCCTCAGATCTTTCAAAGGCCACTGAAAGTATTCAGTAATCCTAGCTGTTTGTTCTTTCACTACCCTAGAATATAGCTTGTATAGGCCTAATAACTCATACTTTCAAAGGGCAGATATATTTCCTAATTGTATCTCTATTTGTTTTAGGTTTCCATGACTTACTAGCCATTTTTCTTCTATCCAAATCAAAAAAATTACTAGATCGTAGATCAAAAAAGGACTTCCAAAGGTCATCCTGTTTACCCTCTCTCATTTACAGTTGAAAAAATTGAGATAGAAATGGGAGTAGTGTTAAGTGACCTAATCATTATCATACGCATAATGAACATCAGAGACTGGACTTAAGTCCCAGGTGCTCTGACTCCAAAACCAGTGCTCTTTGTACTCATCCAACCCCTTGAAAGAGAAAATAGAAGCAAAATAAGTTGGAGAGTTCAGCCTTCTCATAGTTGTTGTCTGTTATCATCATAACAGAATAAAAATTAGATAAGATTTATAAATCACTTAGCACCATTCCTGACACACAATAGGCTCCCAATAAATGCTATTGTTGTTGCTGTTCTGGCTTCAGTTTCCTCAAATATAAAATGGTTTGATAGAGTGCTGGGCCTGAAGTCAGGAAGACTCATCTTCTTGACTTCAAATCTGACCTCAGACACTTAATTCTCTGTGTTACCCTGGGCAAGTCATTTAACCCTGTTTGCCTCAGTTCCCTCATCTGTAAAAATGAACTGGAGGAGGAAATGACAAACCACTTCAGTATCTCTGATAAGAAAATTCCAAGGTAGAGTCACAAAGAGCCAGATGTGACCAAAACAACTAAAAAGCAACAAAAATTGTGATAATAATGTTACCTATCTCCCAAGATGGTTGTGAGGACCAAATGAGATGATATTTGTAGAAGTGCTTAGCACACAGCCTTGTACATAGGGGATGCTGTATAAATGTTTATCCCCACCCTTGCTAAAGAATCTCCTACCAGTTGATGTATTATCACAAAGAATGACTACTCTTGAGGTCTAGTCATTCAACCAATCCTAAACCCTAACTATACTATTATCTAGCCCATTTCTCTCCATTTTAGTCTCTCATTTTGCCCTTGCAGACACATCAAACAAAATCGAGGTAAACTGTGTCTACTGAGTTTCCTTGATCTGTGGTTTTTAAGTATGAAGTGTTTTCATAAGAGCTAGGAATAGAATCCATCATCATCATGATGAATATCTATTTTCTTAGATTCCTCTTTCTAGACTGCCCCCCACCTAGTCCAGACAAATATTCTGGTGCATGCAGGCATTAGATGTGATTTTCAGTGCCGCAGCTGCCAAGCAGCGATCTGTCAGCAGTCTCTCTGTGACAGAGAATTGATCTTCCAGGTCAGGATGCAAACCTCAATTTACAGAGGGCATACTCAGAATGTGCCCTCTTAGTAGTTACCTGCAAGGCCCATGGATGATAGAGCAGCCTAAGTGACAGTTCTTGTCAATGAATTTGTTGTAGCAAAAAATGGAGATTAGCAGCTCTGAGTGGCCAATGGCATTGCTGACATCTCCAAATGGATTCAATTGTACTGTATCTTTCCTGTGACCATCAGCCCCAGCCATATATGCTTTAACCCAAATTGTCAACTGTTTGACATCTTTGAGTTCTTTTCTGGTCCAAGCACCTCCAACCAAATAGCTCAAAACCAAGGCAAGAACTTGCTTAGTTCCCTGGTCATCAGCCACCTACTCTTTTCTTTTAAACTATGTGGTTTGGATTTTTCCATTTTGTTCTTGTCCATATAAGGGATCTCAGTATCATGAGGTTGCTCAAGTCCAAATCTTTTAACACCCCATATTTTGTGGAATTACACATGAGACAGAGGCTTTTTCAGCAAACTGTCTCTATGATTCATTGTGTGCTTACAAATGGAAAATTTACTTCTTAAGAAAATGTTTTTTTAGGAACTTAAACGAATATGGAAGGAAATAATCCTAAAATGTAAATAGGAAAATTTTTTGGAGGTTTAATATTAGGTTTACTTTGTTATTAGCCCCTTTTAGGGTAATCTTTTCACTTGCAATTGAAGATATAGAAAATGAGAATTTGAGAAACCGAAGATCGGATCAGAGATGAGATGAGTTGCCAATGTTGGCCCAAAGAGAGATGTTTTCAAAATATAAATGTATTTTTCCTCTAGCAAGGTTTGCCATTTTTATTCATAACTTGGAGGAATTAAAAATATCCTGCTTGGTTTCTACTTACTCCTGATAGAGCTTGTCAGAAGTGTTTCAGGATCAACCAGAAAACAGAAATAGGACAGAAAATGTCAAATGCAGGAAGGTCTTTGAAATTTCAAATGTTTGGGCCATAACAGGTATTCTGAGCACTGTGGAGGCTCAGCCAAATAACTCTGGTAAGGAAGTCTGGGAAAAACTAAAATATCATAGAGGCAGTGAGGTACAGTAGGAGAAGAGCTCCCCTGGGAATCAGTAGCTTGGGTTCTCATCTTAGCCTTGCTACTGATAAATCTGTTGACCAACGTCTCCCCCTCTCTAGGTCTTAGTTTTCTGACCCGGAAAATGGAGACAAAATGGAATGAAAGATGTTTGAATTCTTTCTTATTCCAATATTCTATACTTTTATGAATCCTTACTGCATGAGACATCTTGAAGGAAGCAGTTTCCAGACCTTAGATTTATTGCCTGCTCCACAGATATCCAGAGAAATTATTTCCATGGAATCATAAGATTTTTTTGCTGTTTGGAAGAGACTGTCAGAATACACCACGTCATATGATGACATTCCCTATCCAGGGATATATCTATCTCCTAGAAAGGACCTCAGAGGTCACTTAATACAACATTTTCATTTTAAAGATGGGAAACTGAGGTCCAGGGATGTTGTGAGTTGGCAAAGGTCACCCAGCTAACAAGCAGTGGAGCCAGGATTGAACTCAAATCTTCCAACTCCAAAATGGGCTCTTCCCACTACACCAGACAAGCTCACCTGTAGCACTTTAAGGTTTACAAAGTCCTTTCCTGTGTGATGTACCTTTTGGTATTCACAACAATCCCACAAAAAAAGATAATGCAAGTATTTCTACTATTACTATCCCCATCTCATAGAGGGGGAAGCTGAAACTTACTTACCCAAGATCACATGGTAGAGCCAGGAGGAGCATCAAGGTTTACTGCCTCCACATCTAGGATTCTTTCCTCTCTACCACATTAACATGGGACCTTGAAGCATTTCCATGGGCTGGAATTCACAGTCCAAATCCAGGACTTTTTTCTATTCCAGTGCAACCGCTGAAGTCCTTTCCAACTGTAAGATCATGTAGTTCTGATTCTATCTCTGCCACTAACTTTGTTTATCCTAAGTATCAGTTACTTCCTCTCTATGGGCCTCAGTTGATTCCTTTATAAAGTGAGAGGTTTGGACTAGGTAGTCTCCAAGAGTTCTTCCTGTTCTGCAAATTCAATGAATCTTTTTCTATGCTACAAAAATTTCTCCATCTTCCAATGGTTAAGATCAGTTTGGGATAGCTTGTCTTTTGTAAAGGAAACAAACCTATATCATAGGATCTGGGGTGACTAGACATTAAACTCTTTGACACACAACACACCCTGGGTCTTTCTTGTGATCTCTTAAAAAAAACACAGGGTCTTGAAGAGTTTGAACCATTTCCCACTAGATCACTGCATAACTTGACATCAGAGGGAACATCCCTTCTATCGCATCAGAACTGGCATGGAATGGATCTCAAAGGCCAACACAAGTCCAGCCTTCCCAATCTGTAGATGCAGAAGCTGAGATTCAGTCAGAGACAGGAAAGGACTTGACTGAAGTTACATAAAAAATTAGTAACAAAGGTGAGACTCACACTCAGACCTTCCTCCCTGGCCAAACAAGAGGCCCTCCTGTGCATTTTTCCCAAGAATAATGAGAAAACTTAGTACTTGTTGAACTAGGACTATAAGAATTCAATGAAAAACTCTAGCTGATTCTAACCTTGACTCAAAACTTTCCCTTGCCCACACTGACCTTCACTTCCGTAATAAAAGGATTTGTTCTATAAAACTTGGACTCAGTCAGAGGGCTTCTTTTGAGGACCTATCAGGCCACGTGTGGCCTCGAGGCCACAGGTTCCCCAGCCTGATCTAGTTCAGTCAGGGGGCCAGGCTTCTGGCAGCCTTTTTTACCTCAGAAATTAGGAATGGTGTAAGTGACCAACCCAACACAAGCAATTTTGTTGTTGTTTAGTCATTTCCATTTGTGACCCCATTTGGGGTTTTCTTGGGAAAGATAATGGAATAATTTATTATTTCCTTCCCCAGCTCATGTTACGGATTAATAAACTTAGGTTAAAAGGGTCAAGTGACTTGCCCAGGGTCACACAGCTAGCAAGTGTCTGAAGCTGGATTTGAACTCAGGTCTTCTTGACTCTTAGCATTCAGCTGTTCTAGCTGACACAAGTAAAGGGTTATAAAAATTAGGTTTACTTAGCTTGTAAGATTATATCCACCAAATACAGGGAAAGGATATATGTTGGTAGGTCTGGTTACAATTCAGTTCAGCATCAATACCTTCCTCTGTCTCTCTTTTTCTCTTCAGAGAGAACATTTGAGTGATGACAAATGCCACCAGCACAAAGTAGATCTGAAAAGGTAGAAAGCTGCCTCTGTCGAGTTTTTTTGAAGTCACAAGGATACCAGGAACCGGGTTAAGCTTTCTGCTATGAATGAGACAAGGAAATCTTTATACTTCAGCTACCTGTGTAGGAAATGACCATTGTCCCTCATCCAGTTCTCAGGGGCTCTTGGTCCTATCTACTCTATGGGCTAAGGACTGCTCTCTCCCTTTGAGATTCAATCTATGCCAGAGCCTAAGTACTTCCCCCTTGTGACCCTCTCTGCTCTCGAGGGCCTGCTCCTCACTCTGTGGTGTTCATAGGCCTGTCCCTAACCCACCATGCCCTCATTTTACAAAGAAGAAAATTGAAGCTTGGAGAGGGAAGGCACTTGCCCAGAATTACTCCATCAATCAGTGGCAAAGTTGGAACTTGAACCCAGTGCTCCTGACTCTTGACCCAGTATTCTTTCCACTACACCCCACTGTCTACAATAAGGCCATTGACTTCTATGAACCTCAGACTCATTTATTTCTGGACATGAAGATGGGTATCTCTCTCCTGACACACATACATACACACTCCTTGAATTCTTCCGACCAGTGCCATCCACCCCACTTCCTATAATGTGACACATTACAAAATGTTAGGGGTCTTAGGACACTTCTTCACTCACCCAACCTAGCCAATTGGATAGTAGATAAAACCAAAAAATGAGGTGATCTGTCAAAGAACAAAAGGAAGTTAGAGTAGTACAGAGAAAAAGACAATAACCGTGGAGTCAAAGAATCTGAACTTGAATCTTAATTTTACTACTTGAATGACATTAAGCAGGTCACTACACATCTCTGGGCCTCAGTTTCCTCCTTTGCCAAAGGAGAAGGTTGGATTTGTTGTTCTCCATTTTAAAGATTTAAAGCTTTAAAGATTCTGACATTCCAAAAGGATCAGAAAAGGGAGGGTACTTATTTGTATAAAAATAATTATAGCAGCTCTTTTTGTGGTGGCTAAGAATTGGAAATCAAGGGGATGCCTATTAGTTGGGGAATGATTGAACAAGCTGTGGTGTATGATTGTAATTTGGTTGTGCTATAAGAAATGACAAACAGAATGATTTCAGAAAAACCTGGAAAGGAAAGACTCACATGAACTGATGAAAAGTGAAGTGAGTAGAACCAGAACTTTGTACACAGTAACAGCAGCATTGTATGATGAACAACTGTGAATGACTTAGCTATTCTCTGCAATACAATGATCCCAGACAATCCCAAAGGACACATGATGAAGTGTGCTATCTGCCGTCAAAGAAAGAACTGATGTTGTCTTAATAGGGACTGAAGCATGCTATTTTTTACCTTCTTTTTCTTTCTTCCTTTTTCTCATTCTTTTATTTTTTTATTTGAGTCTTCTTGTACAAAATGACTAACATGGAAATGTTTTACATGATGGTCATGTATAACCTACATCGGATTGCTTACCATCTTAAGGAAGGGGAAGGGAGTTATAGAACTTGGAATTCAAAGGTTCTTTTAAATGTTTTTGAAAAATTATTTTAATAACATGTAATTGGGGGAAATAAAATATTAAAAATTAAAAATTAAGATTCAGTGATTCTGATTCAAAGAAACAGATTTCCCTCACTGAAAATGGCTAAAAGTTATTTGAAGTAGGTCATTACTGTGAAGGGAAAAGGGCATATAAGATAAATGTCACAGGAGAGGGATGCTAGTGAATACCAGAGACAAGAATCAATGGTGGTTCTTTGGACTCCAGGTTCAGGGCTCTTTCCACTGTACCACCTACCTCCCCATCTGCCTAGGAAATCTCTCTTGATGAAGCAGTAAAGTCATATAAAACTGGTGTCTGAAATTCACAGCAAGAAGTCAGCATTGCCCAACCTTGGTCCTGTAACCACTACAATTCTCATTGTCCTTTCTCTGGCCTAGAATTAGCAAGAGACAGCATCCTTTCATCACTCTCTAGGGGTGTGACTTCTCTCCCTCTCCACTCTCTGGACACAGGGTTGGGGCAGGAGGGGAAAGGGAGATCAGGCTCGTCAAAATTAAAACACACATCAATCCAAAAACAATTTCGGTTTTATTGTCTCTAACCCGGTTCTGCTCGGTGTATGCCAGTTGGCACCCTACCAAAATCGTTTTCTTGCTCCATAAAGTCAAAAAATATATCTATCAACAACAATTCTCCACAAGGCCACAGCACAATCTGGCATTGGAGGAACGTTTACCTATCAACTGAAAACTTTCAACAAAGGAGATTTGATAAACAGCCCTGTTGCCTCATAACAGTCTCAAACCGCAATATGTCAGTACTTGAAGAGACATTAAGGGTCAGATAATCTAATCCCCCTCAATTTATAGATGAAAAGAATGAAACCCAGTCAGGGACAGGAATAATCTTGACTGAAGTTACAAAAAAAATAGTAATAGAGATTGAATTGGAACTCAGGTCTCCTGGCCAACAGTCCAAGCTTTTTTACTATTCCTTCCTGACTTCCCAGGAGAAACCCTGTTATTACTTTGCAAAAGTAGCTTAACCTTGAGTTCCAGACCCTGGCAATCAACTCTGATTATCTAATGGGGATTTCACTAAAAAAGTTCACTAAAAGTCTAAATTATTCATTTATTATTTAGTCAATTAGTCCTGTCTGACTTTTTGTGACTCCATTTGGGGTGTTCTTGGCAGATACTGGAGTGGTTTGCCATTTCTGTCTCTCCAACTCATTTTACAGATGAGGAAACTGAGGCAAACAGAAGCAAGTGACTTGCCCAGGGTCACACAACTAGTAAGTGTCTGAGGCCAGATTTGAACCCAGGTCTTCCTCACTCCAGAGCAGGCGCTCTACCACCTAGCTGCCCCCAGCATATTATTTAATCTCTCAGCTTCAATTTCCTCATATGCAAAGTGGGAACAATAATGGTACCTACCTCGTAGTTGCCATGAGGATCACATGAGATAACATTTGTAAAACATTTTTTAAGCTTTAAAATGCTATAGAAATACTAATCATTATTATTATTGTTACTGTTATTATTATCTTGTATAGATAAAGCTAGAGACTAGACCTGTGTTTTCATTGATACAGGGAACTCCTTGAGGAGGAAATTCCCTCTACAGGGGCAGATTAGCACCTTCTCCATTACTTTGAGCCTTCAGGAGTTGCCTGGAGCACAGAGAGGCTTCCCAGAGTCACACAGTCAGCATATGTCAGAGGAAGAACTGACTCAGGGGCCAACTCTCTACCCACTACATCACGTTGTCTTCTATTATCTTGTATGTATTAAGTAAAATAGAAAAAATATTAAATATATTATTCATATATAAACATATATTCAAATTATAAAAATGTAAAAACTAGGGCAGATGAAGTTGGTCTAAAGTCTCCTAGGCAAGGTGGTATGTTTATCTAATTTTTAGATAATACCAAGCTAGGAGGGGTAGTTAACAGGTTGGATAACAAAATCAGGACCCAAGATCTCAAGAGGTTAGAATGTTGGGCAAACTAGTAAAATGAATTTCAATAGAAATAAATGTAAAGTCCTATACTTAGGCTAAAAAAATCAACTTCACAAACACAAGATCAGAGAGGGGTGGTTAAAAGCTGCTACTGTGAGAGACAGAGACACAGAGAAAGACAGAGAGAGAAAGAGATAGAGACAGAGACAGAGAGACAGACAGAGAGAAAGAGAGAGAGAGAGAGAGAGAGAGAGAGAGAGAGA
>NW_027187393.1:8998614-9013251 GCF_028583685.1 Petaurus breviceps papuanus | reverse complement strand
GAGAGAGAGAGAGAGAGAGAGAGAGAGAGAGAGAGAGAGAGATGTGGAAATGGTGGACTGTAATCTCCACAGTAGTCAACAGCATGCTGTGGAAACCCAAAATGCATGAGTTCCTTTAAAAGAGGCATTGCATTGTGTCTAGCACATCTTGATGAAGTCCAATCTTGGGTTACCATGTCATTCAACTTCTCTGTACAGTCCCTGGATTTTTCTGGGAGGGGAGGGGGGAATCACATAATAATAATCATGCTGACTGGGTTCCCTACAAATTTAAGTTTTTGTTTTGGTTTTAATTTCAACTACACAGTAAATGCTTTTGTTCTTTCCTGATTGACTCTCTACCCCACTCTCAACAGAGCCTATTTATTCTAAATGTTCTCTCTTCTTGTATCTCCTTCCCCTTCCTTTCATAATTCTCCACTAACATCCTTCCTGAATGCTTTGTCACAGCATGAAGGAAGTCGCATCAAGTAAGACAACAGTCCTGCAGCTAGATGGTACAGCCTATAGTGTGCTGGGTTTGGAATCAGGAAGATCTGGATTCAAATCCAACCTCAGGCATGTCTTAGTTTTGTGACCCTGGGCAAGTCACTTGACCCTGTTTGCCTGTTTCCTCATATGTCAAATGAGCTGGAGAAGGAAATGGCAAACCACTCCACTATCTTGGCAAGAAACCCCTAAATGGGGTCACGAAGAGTCAGACGTGACTGGAATAAATGAACAACTTCTCCATCTGGAGCATTTTCTTCAGTGCCGGTGCCGCTTTTCAAGAATGAAATGAACAAACCGGAAAGTATCCAGAAAAAGATAAGCAAGAGTGGGATAGCGAGAGGCCGTGAGATGATGTCACTAGCTGAAGGACCTGAGGACATTCAGCCTCGAAAAGAGAAGATTTAGTGGGTACATGACAGTTATCTTCAAGTGTTGGAAAGACTTTCACATGGAAAAGGAATTAGACTGTCCTGTTTGACATTAAAGGGCAGAACTAGGAGCAATACGTGGAAATTACAAAGAGGCAGATTTAGATTTCCTGGGAGGAAAAAACGTTCTAACAATTAGAACAACCCAGAATTGCAATGGGCTGCCGTTGGAGATGCTGGTGGTTCTCCTCATTCATGGTATTTTGTGTGAAAGATGAAATATCACTGGTTGAGGATGTTGCAGGAGATTTTGTGGTTTATTTTGGGGTTGCATTTAATGCCCTGTGAAGCCCTTTCTGAGACTCTGATTCAAATTTCATACATCATATGTATATATACACCTATACATATATACACATATATGTATATGGCTGTATATGTATATTGATGTGTGTGCATACATATTCAAATATGTGTGTGTGCATGCTTACAAATTCTCCCCTAACAGTCTTCCTGAACACTGTATCACAGCACGAAAGAAATGAGCACAAGGTCTGGTGGAGCCTCTTATAAGCTGGAAAGGCTCTGAGTCAAATCCCAGGATGGCTTGGGTGTGTCTGTATGTCTGTCCAGGCTAATTCATTTCAGAGGGCATTGTCACCAGATCACTGGCCAACAGCAAAAGAAAATTTCAGCCACAGTTGTTCATGAAACTGATTCCTGAGAGCAAAGAACTGGAAACCAAGTCAGTGCCCATCAGTTGGACAATGGCCAAATACATTGTGGTACCTGAATGTAATAAAATATAACCATGTCATAAGAACAATGAATAGGAAAAATGCAGAGAAGGACAGGAAAGCATATGAACTGATGCAAAGTGAAAGAAACAGAATCAAGAAAACAATTTATGAGAAAGTAATTTTAAAAAAACTAAACCACTCTGAGTAATTTCAGTGACAAACATTAGCCCTGGAGAAGAAATGAGAAAAGGCATTTTTCCCCTTCTTTGCAGAGGTGGGAACTATGGCTGTGGAACGTTACATACATTGTCAGAGTGGGTTGATGTGTTGACTAATTTTGCTAAACTACTTTTTTTTTTTTATTCTTTGTTACACAAAAGGGCTCACTGCATAAGGAAGGGAGAATGGATATGTTTGAAAATAAAAGTAATGCAAAAACAAATATTAATCTTTTTAATTAAAAAAAAAGATACTGCTTATGAAGGCATAGAAAGACCATCACCTAGGTCAGCAAGAAGGAATTTCCATGCCAAGGAAAACCTGGATATTTTTGCAACAAAATGTAATTTGTTTTTTGAAGTCCTACTTTGAGAATATTTAGCCCTCCAAAATGAGTTTTCATTCCAAAAGCTATAGAGTTCTGCATTAAAATAAGATGGTTTCGGGGGGTGAGAAAAGGAGAGAGCGTCTGAGAACAGGACTTTATCACTCTTCTTTATGGAATAAAGGAGAGAAATCCTAGAGCACAACCTCAGAGAATAAAAGAAGATGAGGTTGAGGGCAGGACTGATTCCCCAGAATAAAAGTTGAGAGCTGAGTGGGCAGAAAAGATCGAAGAAAGATCTGGCCTAGGTCCATCCACATTTCAAGGAAAACTAAGGCTGACACGAACAGGTTTTCTAAGACTTCTTGTAACTTCATACCTTCCTCCTTATACCCCAGTTCTTTCTGTTCCCTGTTCCCCAGGTTTTGGCAGCAAAAAATCTTTATAAACACAAGAAGTTAAAAAAAAATCATCAGATGTGGAGACAGGAGACCCAGGTTCTGTGAAATGAGAGAGTGGGACTGGGAAAATGGGAATGAAGAAGAGTAGCAGCAGAACGGACTTGAGGACTTTTTGGGCTAGTTATTGTTCCTGGAGAAGGGAAACAGAGAGAGCAGGGAGATTTCTGTGGTGAGTTACACTGAGTGGGAAAGTTCCTATTTCAGCCAGGGCCAAGCAAGCAGTGTCTGTGCCTTTCAAAGAAACAAACTTAAGTTAGAAGGAAAAAAACTTCCTAACCATGTTGTTTCGTAACCAAAAGACAACTGTCTGTGCTTTTCTAAGAGACAAATTTCAATTGGCTATAAACCAAAATTTCTTTACAGAAGTGGAATGGGATTCTTTGAGAAGTAATAGAAGTATTAAAGTGACCAAGGTATGGGAAGGGGGAATGTATGGCTTATGAGGTTCCCTCTAACTGTAAGGCTCTGTAATTCTGTGACTTGCCAACATCACTAGCTTATTCTAAGGTCTCTTTCAGTTCTACCCTTCTGTGCTCTCCTGTTTCTGTCTCTCTATCTCTACCTGTGTGTGTGTCTGTCTGTCACTTCCTCTCCTCTCTCTCTCTTCTCTCCTCTCACGCCTTCTCTCTCTCCTCTGTCTCTTTCTCCCTCTTCTCTCTCCCCCTTTCTCTCTCCATTTTTCTCTTTCTTTTTCTCTCTCTGTCTCCTTCCCCCCTCTGTCTTTATCTCTGTCTCTCTGTCTGTCTGTCTCTCTCTCTCAGATTAGACCTCCTTTACAGCTTCCTGAGAAGCCACATAGATTCTTCCTAAGGCGCTTGCACCCTATCCCATGTCTGAGGCAACAGCTCTCTTATTTCTTCCCACCACCCCACCCAAGATCCCTGTGTATCAGTCCCAGAATATTCAAACCTGCCAACCACCCCACACATTCCACATGGAATATTTTTGAACCTGCAGGCAGGCTTTGGTTGAAGCCAAAAATAAACTTCTTGTTTCGACAGTAGGAAAACTAGCAGGGTGAGAAGAATGAGCCATTTACAAAGTACGAGCAGGGATTTCCCACCTGGGAACATTTCACCTCTGTCGAGGGAGCATAAGAAGCACTTCAAGCTGAGGAAAGCTCTCCTTTTGACTAGAGCCTCAAGGAAGTCTTTTTCTCGTAATGGCTGCCTCCTATGGGCTGACCCTCTAGATCCTCAGAGTTATTCTCTCAGTTACGCCTGACACTTCTGAAAAGTCAAGGGTTAACAGCCAGTCATGGTAGATAAGCCTTGGAATGCTGCACAAGTTGTTAGGAGACCCAAAGACTAGTATTAACAGATGCAAAGGAATGCCAAAACCAGGGGAGGCTTCAGGAAGGGATACCAGAGAAAATAAGTCTTAACCTTATAGATTTAGAAGGAGAAGAGCTATTAAAGTTCAGTTAGTTGAATCCCTTCAATTTACAGATGTGGAAACTGAGGCCCAAAGAGGCTAAGTGATTTGTCCAGGGTCGCGTGGGGAGTAGCAGAACACAGGTTTAAATTCAAGATCATTCCACTCCAAATGTAGCACTCTCCCCATTGTATTATGACCTAACTTTCCTTGTCATAAAAGGGGGGTAACAGTCCTTGCACTAACAATCTCACAGGGTGGTTGTGAGGGGAATGCTTTGAAAACTTCAAAGTGCTATAGAAACCCAAGAATTTAGAGCTGGAAAAGTTCTTACAAACCATCAAGGTGATATAGTGAAAGAGATCTGGATTTGAAGTCAGAGAACAGAATTAGAAGCTCATTACTGCTTATGTTACTGACCTTGGACTAATAGGTTACTTCTTCTCTGTATAATGAAGGGTGAGACTAGGTAACCTCAAAGGTCCCTTGAAGTTCTAAATCTATGATCTTTTTATCCTTTAAAAACTGGCTTATGACAGAGAAATGACTTATCCAAGATCACAAAGCTAAGAAGTAACAGAGCTGAGATTTGAACCCCAAAGTTCTCTCCCTCCAAAACCAGGGACTTTTTCTACTACACCCTGGTCAAGGGACTTACTCAAGTTCACCAAGTCAGCCATCACTGGAAAATTGACTCAAACACAGGTCTTCGGATGCCAAATCCACAACTCTTTTCAATACACCAACCTGAATCGAAAACTCTTGATAATGGCAAGTCATTAACGCCTTTGGGCATTGTATGTATCTGTGGTTTTTACTCCAATAGAAGATTTTACTTGTCTAAGTATAACCTTCCTGAAGGTAGGGGAGGAAGAGGTGGCCCAGTTCTGCTAGGTGATAGAGAAGACATTTGGGCATTAAAACTGAGCACATGAGTGAGATCCAGATGCATTTCCCTTCTGATGGCTTATACTGCACAGGCACTGTCTGCAATGTGTGCAGTTATTAGAGATGATTCTGGATAAGTCACTAAAAAGCTTTCATTATTAAAAAAATAGAAAAGAAAATCATTTCCTTGAAGTGGATTTTTTATTTACTACCCCAGCAGACTCCAGAGCCCCAGCCTAGAAAATGCTTAGAGCTCAGAAGAGAACATCATTTGCCTCAGCAGTATCAAGGCATTCAAAAGAGTGCAGCCTCCTTTCACTGACAAGCATGATTGACAGACCCCAACAAAAACCCTGGCAAAACCCTGCAACTCATTCTGAGCTGGGCCCAAACCGAGCCCCATCGACCCCCAAAAGAACTTTGGGAGTGGAAGATAAATCACCGTGGTTTTATTCACGGGCCTTTCCCATTACATGCAAAATATCCCCATTCTCTCCCTAGTGTGTATATAAATGTTTCAAAACAGGATTATTTGAAAAGAACCTTGGGACATAATGTGTGTATTTGAAAGCAGCTGAATGAGCTGGGAAGAGCTGGCTGTGGGTATTGTGGCCATTGTTGGAATAAGGCTGCATTCCGGGCTTAAAATCTCAGCTTGTGCTCTGCTATATTATTTCAGGCAAAGTAGAGACATTTCTCCAAATGCATCTGCCTGTTCAGCACCTGGGAAGTACGACACAGTTGGGATGCTGCTGGCCCAAGTCAGGAGATTGAAAGGTCTCAGAATAAGTCCTATAATTAGTCATTTGAATCAGCATCCAAAATGATCTCAACAGGCAGAAATATGCACTTAAACCAACAAGACAAGGTTCAATGTGGACAAATACAAAGTCCTGGTCTCAGGTTCAAAAATTCACCTGCTCAGGGACAGAATGGGAAAGACCTGGCTTTTCAGCAGCTCCTATGAAAAATCCCTTGGAGTTTTAATGGATAAAAAAGGTTCAGTATAAGGCAACACTTATCTAGCTAAGAAAAAAAAAAGCTACCACTATAATCTAAGGTATTTTTAATAGAAATATAGTGTTTTGATCACAGAAAGTAAACACCTTACTATCTTCCACAATGATCAAACAATAAACACATTGTTCAGTTCTGCTAGCACTATATATTAACTAGGGCAGGTTAACCATGGCTTTATCCTGGAGGCAATAATACAGAGAGCAGCTATGTAAAGGACATATAAGAGAAGAAAGAAACTCAAGGAAGGGAGGTGAATTAGGGTGTTATTCCAATAATCCAGGAGAGGGGGTATGAGAACTTGAATGAGATAACCTATGTCTTTTTTTTTTTTTTAAGCAATCGGGGTTAAGTAACTTGCTCAAGGTTACACGGCCAGGTGTTTCTGGGTGGGTGCTAAGTGTCTGAGCCCGGGATTCGATCTCCAGGTCATCCCGACACTGGAGCTGGTGCTCTTACTCGCTGTGCTACCTGGCCGCCCTGATAACCTATGTCTTGCCACTGAACTCCATTGACTCTGGAGGAGTGAGTGGGGCTGCTGACTTCGCACAGCCCTGCCTCACTTCAATCCAATTCACTTACAAGTCAAGACATCACCCTCCTGATGTCATTGGTCCTCTTCCAGAACGAAGGACGAACAACAACAATCTAACATTGATGATCATCTTCCACATCCAAAGAGCTCCAAATCTTATGCATACTACCTCAATGTCTTGCATCATATCATCAGGTGATGCAAGATACATTGAGGTAGTCTTCAAAATATTTGGAAGAGTAAAATGATGATCAAACTGAGGTTTTGCACCTGGGAGAATAAGGAGAATGGTCTCATTTTCACAAACATTGGACTTGGGAGGAGAGACATGTCAATTTGGAGGGAAGAGGGTAAGTTCAGTGTTGGAGCTGCTGAGTGTGAGGTTCTGGGGAACTTTCATGTGTTGATGAGATGGTGAGACTAGAGTTCAGGGAGAGACTTAGGGTTATATAGATCTGAGAGTTATAGAAGTGATCGATTGAACCTCTAGGATCTGATGAGATCAGCAAGCTAGAGAGTATAAAGAAAGAAGAGAAACCAGGACAGAGCCTTGGAGTCCACCCACCCTTAAAGGGTAAGTGGAATATGAAGACCTAGTGAAAACCTAGAAGAGTGGTCAGACCTGTAGGAGAACCAGGATTACAGCAGTAACCCAAAATGCCAAAAAGGAGAGTGTCCAGATGGACAAGGTTCCAACAAGGTCAGTTGATGCAGAAATCACTCCATTAGATGGAGAGCAGTTCCATTAAAGGGGTTTGGAGTAGTACATAGATATTTTGTTTTGTTTTGAGGTAGTCAGGTTTAAGTGACTTAACCAGGGTCATACAGGTAGTAAGTGTCTGAAGCTGAATTTGAACTTAGGAAGATGAGCCTTCCTGATTCCAGACCTGGCACTCTATGCACTGTGCCATCTAGCTGCCCCTAGATATTGAGATATGGAGGGGCCACAGAGTAAATAGTTCATAAGGGAGTGGGAGCAGGGAGAAGTAACTCTTTCAAGTGGAGTTGGCAGTAAAAAAAGGAGGAAAGTTATAGGATAATAGCTTGAGGGGCTAACAGAGTCAAGAGAAGATCTTTTTATTTTATTTTATTCTTTAGGATTAACCAAGTGGATTTGGCTTTAGCAATGGCAATTGACAAATTAACTGTGATGTCAGTTCATTGTCTAGCAGTGACATTGAAACAGAAATTTGTAATCAAAAAGCCCAAAACAACAGTTCCAAAGAACCAGAAATAAACATGTTCAAGGTGCTTCAAGGTCTGATTCTCTCCCATCCCAACTAAGCTCCTTCACTAGCAATGAAAGTGCTCACTTCTCTAAAGGACCATAGGTCCTATGAGGGAGGGGGGCTGTGAAACACTGTGATGTTTGGAAGAGCAAGAGCTCCCCCACAAAGGAACAGAATTGCTTAGAAATGTTCTCTGACGTATTTATGAGTAAGTACATTTGGATTCTTAAAGGCAATTTGACTTGGTGAGAAGAACACCATAGAAGATGAGTTAAATAAATCATTTAAAAAACCCCACAGAATGTCACAAGCACATTTTTAACAGAAGCCCGAGATCCAAAGTGAGAAAGGTGACAGTCCTGCTGTCCCCTGCCCTGCCCAGACCCCATCTGGAATATCACATTCAGTTCTGGACACCACATTTTAACGAGGCAGGTTTATAAAAATAGACATATAGAACTGACATTTTAATAGTGTTTTAAAGTGCTCCACTCGAGTACTTTTAATTTTTTTCTTTTTTATTTTGAATTTAATTATCAGCTAAGATGAATTTTTCAATATATAAAGAACAAAAGAGTAGAGGGGACACCAAAGTCCAGTGGCTGAAAGTTATAAAACAGCAGATTGCTACTCAACATAAGAAAGAACTTTCTAACTACTAAAACTCTCCAACCATGTAACAGTCTGCTTGGAAGGTAGTGAACTCTCTGTCACTAGAGGTGACAGCTCACATTTACTGTAGGGCTTTACAATTTGCAAAAAATTTTCCTCACAGAAACTCTGTAAGGAAAATGTGAGGTAGTAACATTTTACAGGTAAGGAAATTGAGAGGTTAAGGGACTTGCCCACAGTCAAATAGCTAGAAAGGATACAAATTGGGATTCAAATTCAGGTTTCTATCTCTAAGTCCAGTGTTTTGGAGATTTCCCCGCTTCAAATTACCCACCATTTAATCAGAGGCTAAATAATTGCACATATTGGAGATATTTTGGGCGACACTCATCCTTTGGGAAAGAGTAGAAGTAGGTGACCTTTCTGGTCATTTCTAAAGCTAAGATTCAACAAAACTATTAGCTGTAGACCCCAGTGAAATGTTATATTTCCCAGAAATACGATGAATAATCCTGTTGGGGAGGCAACAATTGCCAAGAGAAGAGTTGAGGTTTAATTATCATATTTCAGGAGGAGGTACCTTTGGCCAACGAATGAACAAATTTTGTTACCCTGAATGGCCTCAGGTAATTTTTTCTTAGACTAGGTCTCCCTATCTCACCCAAGCTGGAATGGCAGTGGTCACTCCCAGGGTGATCCCGTGGATGATAAGCACAGAAGCTTTGATCTGTTCCAAACCTGACCTAGGCCAGTTCACTCCTCCTTAGACAGCCCCCATTCCCAGAGGATCATCCTATTGGTACCAGACTTAGTGTGACTTCCAGGATCCCTTTAGTGCTACAGCCATAGAGGCAGTGGTGGTGCAGCAGATTGAGAACTTGGCCTGGAGTCTGGAAGTCCTGAGCTCAGATCTGGCCTCAGACACTTACTAGCTGTGTGACCTAGGGCTGGTCACTTAACCTCTTTTTCCTCAATTATAAAATGGCTATAATACTAACATCTACCATGCAGGGTAAATGTAAAGGTCAAATGAGATAATATTTGGGCTTTTTTTTTACCAAGTGCTCAGCCCATGGTAGGTTTTGTATAAATGCTTATTCTTTCAATGGCCCTCCCTACTGCAACTCAGAATTCCTGAGTTCAGGTGATCCACCAGCCTCATTCTTCCCAGCACCAGGGACTACAGGCACTGTATCTTTCTTAATTAATCTCTTCACGGAAGTGGATTAAATTTAAATGTTTCCCTTGGTGATGTTGGCAATCACTTCAAGATTTGCCTTTACAAGGCCAGCCCTATAGTGGCTGATTGTAAGATGATGCTGACAATAGCCCTGGGAGGTAGGGAGTGAAATTATCATTTTTCCTTTTTTTAATTCACAACTTTGATTTTATCAGTATAGGGAACTTCTCAAGTGGAAACTCCCTGCACCAATAGAGACCTGTAACATAAAAAGCTTCATTTAAGACTAATCAGTTTACCCATTTTATTCGATAGGGAAATTAAATTTCGAAAAATATGGATATTTTTCATAATACCAGGTGGTGGTTTTTTGTCGTTTCATCATTTCAGTTGTGTTCGAATCTTTGTGACCTCATTTTGGGTTTTCTTGGCAAAGATACTGAAATAGTTCACTATTTTCTTCTCCAGCTCATTTTACAAATGAGGAAACTGAGGCAAATAGGGTTAAGTAGGATCACACAACTAATAAGTGTCTGAGGCTGGATTTGAACTCAGGTCTTCCTGACTCAGGCCTGGTTCTCCATCCAGTGCATCACCTACCTGCCTCCAGGTGGTGGTAGAAGGATTTAAATTCAGTTACTCTGTCCCCAAATTCAATGCTACATTTATTGTACCTCACTGTCTCCATGACTAGGACACTTTGACTAACACTGGATAAATTGCAGGTATAATTTATAATATATATATATAAAATACAATAATGTAAAATATATGTGTATATAGATATACATATATACATACATATACATGTATATGTGGGTGTGAAGCAAAGTTTATTTTAGATGGTTTTTTTTTATTTTTTTCCCCCTTTACAGATCTTAAGTAATCATTCTAACAGTCTAGTCACTGATTTTAAAGGGTGAAAAATTTAGAGTGACCATTTATGGGTCATAAAGGGCATGAAACCTTGAGTGACCCATACACCTAGTGACCTAACTACAGATCATACAGGGCATGCCCGATTTTGATTGGCCAGTGTAAAGAAATGTGGAGGGACTTAAAGAGTTCTTTCATTGACTTGAGAAGAGCATAGGGATTTGTCCATTGAATGAAGGCAACTAATTTCACATGGGCAATGTCAAGTGATTAGCTCAGAGGCCCAAATCCCTTGGGACAATATAAAAAAGCAAGCTAGGTATTTTTGGAGTCAGTCAAAAGATGATTGATTACTGGTGGTTGAGAAGAAGGACATGGCTGCAGAAAAGTTGCTGTTCTTGAGGACACATTCTTCACCCTTTCCCTTGTACCTGTGGGAGAATGGGGGAAGAGAGAATTGTTATTCATTCTCCTGGGAGATGAAGACTTGTAACAGAAGCATATAGCCATAGGCAAGACCTTGCCTTACAGCAAGCAGGCCCAGTGAGGTGAGCTATGGAAAAGAACAGGACCAGGCACCTTCCCAGCAGAGAGGCTACATCCGAGGAAAGAGACATGAGAACAATGTGAGAAGACAAAAGGCATCAGGGCCTTGTAATACCAGAGGTGTGATTTATCTGCATTACATGAGTTCCCTTTGTAAGTACCTCTTTATCAACGTTCTTCCTGCATGTGCCCACCCACTAATTCTGGATTTGTCTGTGGGATTAAGTACCTCAGAATTATGGGGATGGGGAGCATTCTACTATGCATGATATGTCATTTCAGTAAATACCCTTTCTTTGAGCTAATTGTGTCAACTATTCAAAGTTAGTATACCAATGGGGAGGACCTTTGGATTATAATTTTTGGAGTATAGACCTACAGAATACCTTGAATCTGAAGTAGTCATTTCCTGGGGACCCAACCATATGATGCAAATTGTGAGGTTATTGTATAGAAATATAGATAAGGTTCTAGTTACATATAGTTATATAGTATTGTATTATGATTATATTATGTCATGGGATATATGTGTGTATACATATGTATATATGTGTATGTATGTATATATATGTATAAAGTAACCACTTTTCTATGGCATGAGAATCACAGCATCATAGGATCATAGATTTAGAGCTAGAAAGGATCTTAACTAACACCCTCTTTTTCAAGATGAGAAAATTAAGCCTTTCATCCAGGACTATACAACTAGTAAGTATCTGAGACAGAATTTGAATCTAGGTCCTCCTGAGCTCAGATCCAGTGCCCAGCCACTATGCTATGCTGACTACAAAATAAAGATGGGGTGGGAACTAGATTCCAAATTAATCCAACATTTCTAGCTAATAGCTGACACGTGTTTTTAAAGTTTTACACGTATTTTCTCGTATTTTCCCAACTCTGTCACGTAAGGTAACAGAGAGCTAATAAATATACATGGAGTACCAGTTTTCTAAGACTTAAAGAACAATGTCACACTAAGACTAGAGTGGGAATTTTTTTTTGGAGGACCTGTGGTTACATCCAGGTAGGAAACCCCTGCCACCAATGCAAATGTGCAATGTATTGGCACTTAGAGGCTTAAAGATGTGCCTGAGAGACTTGAGAGGAGAGTGACTATCCCATGGTCCCACAGCCTGGAAGCATGGGAGATAGGAAACAGGAGAACTCACATCATTCTCTCCTTGGTGGAGAGAAAGGAGGCAGCACGTACCAGGCAAGCTAAATCACTACTACCACCCTGACCACTATCTCCACTCAAAACTCACTGGAAATGGCATCTTGAATGTAAAAACCTTGGGACTAGCGGGAGCCTTCCCCCCCCCCCAACCATCAAACCTACTTCCAAAGCAGCCCTACCCCCTCCAGCCATCACGGAGGGAAGCAATCATTATGGATAAGGGGCCCACCTTCCTCATTACCACTTAACAACTGGTGATCAATTGCCACCCACGGGCAGATGGGCATAAAAGCCCCACGAATGGCAGCAGCACCTATTCCTTCCCAACTACTGCTCAGCCCTCATCGTCATCATCTGGGGAAACAGCTCAACAACTGCCGCCCACAGCCCAGCTGTAGCAGCAAGGAACCCTGAGGGAGAGATAGGAGGCAGTATATGCCATGTGGATCAAAATACCCTCTTGATCTGAAACCCAGTGAAGACAGACTAGGGGGGCGGCCAGGTGGCGCAGTGAGTAAGAGCACCGGCCCCAGTGTCGGGATGATCTAGGATCAAATCCGGGCTCAGACACTTAGCACCCACCCAGAAACACCTGGCCGTGTAACCTTGAGCAAGTTACTTAACCCAATTGCTTTAAAAAAACTGCCAAATAAAAAGACAGACTAGGACATGAACCCTGCTTGAGAAAAGCAGAGATTCCAGCTGACTCCTCACAGTCACTCTGTAACTGCTCCTGCAGGTACCACATGAAATCACAACTACTGAAGACCCAGAAAAAAAATTTGCCACCAAAGTCTTTGGTACTGTCAAATGGGTCAACACAAGTAAATGATATGATTTTATCAATTGAAATGACATTAATGAAGAGGTATCATCATCTCCTTTGCCTCTGGATCCTAAGAACCTTTCCATCTGACATGCAGCTGAATATTGTCCCCCTCCTCCACATTAGACTGCAAGCTCCTCTAGAGTTGGGGATTGACTTCCTTTTCTACTTGTATACCCTTTGCTTAGCACAGTGCTTTGAACACAGTAAGCACTTAATAAGTGATTTTTTTTCATTCATTCATTCATTCCGACCCCCAAAGTCATGTCCATCCATCATTGCACACAGCCTTTCATTTTGAGCATGGTTTCATCCAATTCATGAAACATTCATTAAGCACCTAGTCGACACAAAGCCTTGTGCCTGAGTTCGGGGGACGTAAATTTGAAAAACAACAGGGTCACTACCTTCAGGGAGTTTAAGGTCTACTGGAAAAGATACAGAATATACACAACTAAACATATTTCAAAACCCAGTGTGATGGGGGCAAAGATAGAGAGTACTGGTCAAATTTGAAGAGGAAAAGAACACTACCAAGTCTCCTTCTTGCTGCTCTAAGATCTGTTTGCTCCTCATTCACTTGCAACTAGGGATGATCAAAGAAGGCTTCATGGAGAAAGTGGGCTGAGCTTTGAAGGAAGAAGAAAGATTCTGCAAGGCTGGAAGGAAGGCATCCTCAGCTTAGAGTACAGTGCTTAGGGAAGAGAGGAGAGAAGGTACGTGTGAGAGAGAAAGGCTCTGAAGGCGATGAAGACCACCCCAAAAGAGAGACACCTTCAAAAGCAACAAATTATAATGGTGCTTCTTGTTGTAACAAAGAACTGAAAACCAAGTAAAATATGTCTGAGTAAAATATGGTACATAAAAGTAAGGCAATATTGCTGTTCTAGAAGAGGCTGGTTGCATTTGCCAGTCCCAGACACCTTGCTCAAGGTTGAAGCTCCTTCCAATGTCCCCTCCTAGCTGGACCTCCAGCTCCTGCGCTTTGGCTCTAGTGTTTGATGATAACTCATTATATCTAGCCAGCCCTAGTGCCTTAAAGACTCCATCTTCCGGTCTTACCTTCATGTGGGTACCACCTTCCCACCTCCTCCATCACTGACCCTCTTACATTTCCTTCTCTGAAAACAAGCATCAAATTAATTCATTGCCTGTAAAAGGGGAAGTCACCCTATGGCTTCTCTGTAACTATGCCCTTCCCTGGCCACCTCCTGCTCTGTGTTGACTCCTCCAATGAGAATTTAAAGTGCCTTGAGGGCAGAGACTGCCACTTTTTTGTATTTATAGTCCCAATGCTGACCAAACACCTGGCACACATAGTAAGAACTTAGTGATTGTTCTTTTTAAAAAATCAATCATTCAAGACAGATTCAGAGAAATCTGGGTAGACTTGCATGAAATGATGCTAAGTGGAGTGAGCAGAACCAAGAGAACAATTTGCATGATGACTACTTGACTGCAATACCATAAAACAACTTTGAAAGACTTAGATGTTCTGTTCAATGCAGGGACTGAAGGTGAAACATGCTTCTCACCTCTAGGCAGAGAAGTGATGACCTAGAGGGGCAGAATGAGACATTTTCCTACTAACATGACCAGTGTTTTTATTTGTTTGACTTTGCTGTTCTTCTTGGTTAAGGGGAAGACTTCTATGGGGGTGTGGGGAGGTGGTGGGTAGTGATAGTGAAGAGGAAGAAAGGGAGGAAGGAAAGAAAGAAAGGGAGAGAAAGAAAGAGAGGGCAAGAGGGATGGAAGGAAGGAAGGAAGGAAGG
>NW_027187393.1:8966840-8993614 GCF_028583685.1 Petaurus breviceps papuanus | reverse complement strand
AGCATTGAAGGAAGGGTGTGATGCTTTGGAAGTGTTTTTATGGTATTGAGGTCGGGGAGTCATAAGTGAAGTTTTAAATTTAAATAAGGGGAAGATTACAAACCTAATAAGGATAAATAGGGATGAATATTTCGATATGGAGGGAGGGAAGAGAGGGGGGGGGACATTAAAAACATTTTTAAAATTCACAATACAGAAGGAAGCCAAGAAGGGGACAAGGACAAGCAGGGCAGCTTTGTCACTGTCAAATTAAATGTAATATACACTTAAAAAATATGTAGCAATTCACCAGTTCATATACAATCCTGTTTTTTTCTTTTTATATTGAAATATTCATGTTTATTGATGTTTATTAGGTTTATAATAGAAAGAACATTTAAATTTAAAAAGAAGGCACTGATCTTCCTGGACTTACCTGAATTGTAAACACCAATTATCATTGTCCTAGGACCATTAGATTCTGGGTACACCTTGTCCATGTTTGAGAAAGATTTTTGCTCACTTATTCAAATGTTGCTAATTGTGATTATTCTTGGAGAATCACTTTTCATCATCGCCTATCCATATAAATGTCTATTTATAACAGAACTTGAGGCCATTAGACTTCCAGAGATGTTTGCAGGAAGGAGTTCAGTGTTAATTTTTGCTGTGTCTGACATAGAGAGTTGCTGAGGAGAATAATCCTGCAAGATCAAAATAAGCCTGAATTAGTCAAGGTCTGAACAATTAGCATTCTTAATGAAAATAGCTTAAAGATAAGGTAGATTTAGATGGGGAAAAAAAACTTTTAAAACAATCTAATTTTGATATGCCTCAAATTCTAAGCAAAGCAAAACTCCCTGCTGTCTTCAAAGCTTCATCGAACATCAGAAAAAGGGGAAAAGATGGCTCATGGCTCTTTGTGGACCTTGAATTTGCTACTGGAAGAGGACTGTATGGGCTGTGTGGCAGTCACATAACCAAGGATCACATTTCAACTCTACCTCTTACCTGGCTTCATAACATTTTTAAGTCATATAACCACTTAGAGCCTCATTTTTTCTATCTACAAAATGGGTATAATATTTCTTACATTGCCCACTCCCACAAGATTGGTGTGAGGATATGTAGGATCCAAAGGTCTGAAATTCTTTCATTAGGAGGAATTGACTCCAAGTTGATGGAAGTCCTCAAAAATGAATCTTAAAATACAATTGTAGGGGTGGCTAGGTGGCACAGTGAATAGAGTGCCAGCCCTGAAGTCAGGAGGACCTGAGTTCAAATCTGGCCTCAGACACTTAACACTTACTAGCCGTGTGACCTTGGGCAAGTCACTTAACCCCAACTGCCCTCCAAAAAGCAAAAAAAAAACCCTACAATTGCAAATAATTCTAATAAGGAAGAAAAAAGGGAAGTAACTAAAAACCTAGGCACTAGGTGGTAGAGTAGATAGAGCACTAGGCCTGAAGTCAGGAAGACTCATCTTCCTTAACTTAAGTCTGACCTCAGATATTTACTAGCTATGTGACTGTGGACAAGTCATTTAACCCTGTTTGCCTCAGTTTCCTCATCTGTAGAATGAGTTGGAGAAGGAAAAGGCAATTTAAATCTAAAAACCTATATGCCTACGTGGGGAGTTCCTCTGTAAACTCAGAGAATTCTTGTAGGGACCTGGGAGTGGGTGATAATCATTGATTATCAAATCAGACATTTGAAGGATGGCCATAGGCCAGGGGTTTTCACTTGTATTGCCCTCTTTCACAAGCTACCTTGTATATAATTACTTTGTATTTATTCTCTTGATAATTATTTATTTTTATATATGTATATACAAACTTATCTCCCCTATTAGAATATTAATTCTTTGCAAGTAGGGATTATTACATATTCTTTGTACTTATATCCCCAATGTCTGGCACCAAGTAGACATTTAATAAAATTTTGCTTGCCTGTTTGACTGACTAATTGTTTCCACTGGACAGACAGAAGCATGACTGATGGGTGAAAGTAATTTGGATTCAATGTAAAGAAAAAACATTCAACAATAAAAGTTCTCTGGCACAGAAATGGTCAACCTTTGAAAGTAATGACTTCCACATCACTGAAGGTCTTCAAGTACAGACTGGACCACCATAAGGGATGTTGGAGAGCAGATTCTTAATTCAGGGGTTGAACTAGGTAACAAATATAATATTACTTTCAATAATAATTATAATTACATAGTTAGCATTTATATAGTATTTTTCCAAAGCATTGTACATATGTTATCCCATTGGATCCTGAAGACAGCCCTATCAGGTAAGGGCTCTTGTTATCCCCATTTCACAGAGGAGGAAACTGAGGATCAGAGAACTAAGTAACTTGCCCAGGGTTGCACAATTAGTGTCTGAGATAGAATTTGAACTCAGGTCTTCCTGTCTCCAAGTCCAGTGTTCTCCCATTTAGCTGCCCACGTCCCTACTAGACTGTAATTTCCTTGAGTGTAGGGACTGTCTTATCTCAAATGTACATCTTGCCTGGTCCCCAACACAGTACTTGTTTTGCAGCAAACATTGAACAGATGTATTGCACTGGACTTTATAGATGAGGCGAAGGTTAAAATGGATTCATAACTATTAAATGGGATGTTAATGCCAGCTCTTATATTATGATTCATTCCTGCCAATTCAGTCACAAATGTCAGGGTTCTTTTAAAAGACCCTTGCAGAGCTGGTCATGGACTCTAGCCCAACCCTGTATTCGGCTTCAGGACTTCATTCCTACCATGACTTGAGTGGATGGCATCCTATGTTCAAGTGATTAAAGAGGGAAAACCAGTCTTGGAAATAAGAAAACTTTTGTTTATGGGGGCAGGCAGTGGGGAAGATGTCTTCTTTTCTGTGATTCAGAGACCCAAATGGCCTTTGTAGCTCTCTCCCTGAGATTGGCATTCCCACCTGGCATATGTGAGTCATAGCAGGTGGATATGGGCATGAGGGAACAAAGGAGTCATTTGCTTTATACGTAATTGTCAATGTTTACAATCCTGGTATCCAAGAGAAGAAGAACATGTTGTATGTTCAGAGCCACAGGATTCAGGTAATTTAGCAGAATGGTTAGAGAGAACTGGTAGAATTCCAAACATGAGGGACAGCTAGTGAAAATGCAGTGTTAGCGGCAGCTAGGTGGCACAGTGAATAGAGCACTGGCCCTGGAGTCAGGAGGACGTGAGTTCAAATCTGGCCTCAGACACTTGATACTTACTAGCTGTGTAACCTTGGGCAAGTCACTTAATCGCAATTGCCTTGCCTTTCCCCCTCAGGAAGGAAGGAAGGAAGGAAGGAAGGAAGGAAGGAAGGAAGGAAGGAAGGAAGGAAGGAAGGAAGGAAGGAAGGAAGGAAAATACATTGTTAGGAGATGGACTTTCCTGTCTGAGGAGCAGCAAGGAGACCAGGGTCACAGGAACACAGAATCCTTGGGGGATAAGAGTATAAAAGTGTAGAATGGTTGGGGGGGTAAGTGAGGGAGGGTATGAAGGACTTTAAATACCTACAGAGGATTTTATATTTGATCCTGGAAGTGATTGGGAACCATGGGAGCTTATTGAGTTAAGGGGTGAGGGTGATACAGTCAGGCCTGTGGTCTATCAGCTAAGTGAAGAATGGACTAGAATGGGGAGAGATTTGAAGTGGAGAAAACAAGGTTCTTGCAAAAAAATTGTTGACCACTTGTCTAGTAGGTTATAACTGAGAATTCTTTTTATTGTCTTGTTTGGACTACCAGGCTGGACAAGATGGAGGTTCCTTCCAACTCTCATATTCTATGACTCTGTGAATTTTGTAAGACTGTTAGTCTTCACTCAGAATAGCATGATATTGCTACCCCCTCTTCTCTCTCTCTCTCTCTCTCTCTCTCTCTCTCTCTCTCTCTCTCTCTGTCTCTCTCTCTCGTCTCTCTGTCTCACACACACACACACACACACACACACACACACACACACCTGTACATTACTTCCCCTTGCACATTCTGTTATCTAGCCAAAATGGAATCCTTTTTGATCCTTACACATAACACTCCATCTCTGCCTTCCATGCCTTCATTTTTGGTTTCCATGCCTTTATACTGGTTGTTCCCCATGCCTGGACTGTGCTACCTCCTCAGCTCAGTCTACAGGAATCCCTCTCTTCATTCCAGACAAAACTCAAGAACCACCTTCTACATGAAGGTAGCTGCCCCAGTGTTAGCACCTTCTCTTTCAAACCACCTTGTATTTATTCCCTTTACATTTATTCTATACATATGTACTTGTCTCCCCATTAGAAGTAAGCTCCTTGAGAGCAGGGCACATCCCTAGGGTCTTGCACATAGTAGGTTCTCAGTACACACTTTTTTATTGATACATGCATACACTGTACACACACATATACACCCTTCACAAACACACCTATTTTTCCACAGAAGGATGAGTGATGGCAATTTTACAAAGAACAAATGATGAATCTGATTCAACTGTCATCATTGCATCGCACCTGTAACAGGTGTAGTGACAAACTAAGCTTTAAATGTTTAATGATGCCCACGCTTAGCAAGTGCCAAGCCTCTCCCCAGGATGATGGGGACTGAATTTCATTTCTCTTCCCACTTTGAACCTATCACCTAAACCAGAAGGAAGGGGTGGTTCTTGGCACCATCACTACCAAATGAATGGTAGTACTATAGAATGCTTGAGCAAGAAGAAACATTTATAACATAGAAGTGTTAGAAGGACTATGGAGAGACAGCTTGGCATAGAGGAGAGTGTGCTGGACTTGGCATCAGGAAAATGGGTTCAATCTCTGCTTCAGACATATGCTGGCCCTGTGACCCTGAGCAAGTCAAAACCTCTCTGTGCCATTGGTTCCTTATCTGTGAAATGAAAAGAGTTAGATTTAATTGCCTCTAAGGTCTCCTCCAGCTCTATATCTTAAATCCTATGAGACCAACTCATATACCTTCTCATTTTTACCAAGGAGCAACAGAAGCCCAAAGACAGAGAAATGACTTGTCCAAAATCACACAGCAAGTCAGTGGTAGAAACAGAACTAGAACTTAGACATCTAAACTCATAGTACATGTTTCTGTTCACTGCACCAGTCTGTCTTTTGAAAGGAGGATTCAGTTTCCCAATTATCTCAAAATCCATTCTCTAGACTGAGTGATTTCCCAGAATTTCCAATTCTCCCTCTGTCTCCCTTGATGTGATGTATAAGAAACACCACGACAGCCTGCAGAGACAATGTCCTCTTCTCAGGGGGAGACTAGCCAACCTGAGGCTTTTCTGCTGATGGATTACTGTTGCATGGACTTCTGCTCACTTGTCAGTGACTCAGTGCCCAGCTCTATATGAAAAGGCCTGTGGATTTCCATGCTCATGGGGGCACATTCTGCTCTAAAATATATTTGTGGGTTGCTGTGTTTTTCCATAACGTCTCTGGAAATAGCATTTTCAGCTACAAGTGTCACTAAAGGGAAAAATGAGAGAACAGCAATTGTAAGCTTTCTGCTGGTGATGGGGGCTAGCCATGAGGACCCACTATAATAAGCGAAGTGGGGCACTCAGCCTCTCTGGATGGACCCTGTAGGCTCTCAGGGGGTCCCTGGACCTACAGGACCTCCTGCAGCTCCAACTGCCCAATTCTATTGCATCCTGTACTCTGTACAGAAGCCCACGTTACAGCTCTTCACCTCTCTTGGGATTTCCTCCTGACCTTGTTACTCAGACTGCTCATCTCCCTTTCCTTCTGTGAACCCAGGAAAGCTAGATGAAAGGAAACTACATTTTCCTGGTTGCAATCTGTCTTCCAGTTATCAGGCCCCTCCATTCCAGGATGGCTTTCAGGGAAGCAGATTGTTAGGGTCACCATGGTAGCTCACATTCATATAGTGCTTCAAGATGTACAAAGTATTGTGCATATGCTATCTCATATGACCCTCACAGCGACCCTGTGAGACAGGTGCTCTAATTATCCCCAATTTATGGATGGGGAAATTGAGGCTAAGTGAGGCAAAATAACCAGGATCACACAGGTTAGTAAGTGTCAGAGGCAGGAACTGAACCCAGATCTTCCTTCTTCCTTCCACTCTGCCAACTGGATGCCTAGTCGATTTAGAAGGGAAAGGGATCTTAGAGAAGGTTTGGACCAGAAGAGTCAAACATGAAGCTGTACCAGCTCCCTCTCCCCCCAACACTATAAAGTGTAGCCTGAACCAGATTAAAATGTAATTGGAAAACATTTAATAAAATATTTTTTTAAATACAATAGGACATAGATGATATTAATATGTGGTTTTTCTGAGTCAATAGTCAGCTAACAGGGATCCTTACATAAGGGTGAGTGGTCCAGGTTTCTTTTGAGTTTTATACTTTATGATGATTTATACCAGTACTTTCATTTACAGATAAGGTTAAGTGATCTGTCCGAGGTCACACAGCCAGTCAAAGCGAGATCCTCATTTCAAACTCAGGTCAACACTAAGCATGGCTCCATGACGCCTCTTGTTAACTAACACCTCTACAATGCTGGCTTGCTGACTACGATTGACAGCGCCTATCCCTCCCTGGTCAGTTTCCTGGGTCCATTAATACCTCAGATACTGGAAGCCTCAAGTTCTAGGAATACTTTAAATGGTTATGTTTATTTTGAGGTTGGTTTTCTTTTGCCATATTTAAATACAAGAATAAGAATGCTTGACCTGCAAATAGAAAACGCCTTCAGATAAGTCATATTTTCTTGCCAAAGCTACCATACATGCCCCTTAAATGATTTTCCTGCCACTGCTCTCACTTACAATCCTCCCTTAACAGCTCTGCCAAAGGAATTTTCCTAAACCATTGCTCTGGTCAGTATCCTCAATGAAACTCCTCTGCTCAAAAGTCTTCATTGGCTCCCTATTACCAACCAAATGAGCTACATACTCTGCTTTCTGGCATTCCACTGTCCTCTATAAACTTGCTTTAATTCACTTCATGATACCCCTCTTCACATACTATACTTTCTAGCCAAATTGAATGATCCTCCAGCATTCATTCTTGTCCCACCTGCTATCATCTTCACGTGTTGGCCTAAGCTACCACCCGTGTCTACCATGGACTCTCTTCTTTCCCTTTTCATCTGTAGCTATTGAAGACACTCCTTTCCTTCTAGGTTCAAACTAGGTGCCACCAGCACTGTGAAGTCTACTCTGGTTTCTCTTGCACACACACACACACACACACACACACACACACACACACAATCTCCCTCCTCAAATTTCCTCTAACACTTCGCCTTTTGCCTGGTTATCCCCTTAGCACTTATCTCACTGAAGTTTTTGTTGAACATGTCTTTCCTCTCCAGGAGAATGTAAGCTCCTTGAAGCCATGAACTATTTCACTTTTTACTTATACCCCCAGGCTCAGCACAGTACCTTACTGTATAGTAAATGACTGATATATTTTTGTTCAATGAACTGTTACTCTACACTCAACAGGAGAGGAAGAAGGGTGTAGGCAGGTAAGTTAATGACAGCATACTGACTGGCACAAAAAAAAATGTCACTAAAGGTAAGGCAATCATAACAATAATACACTTAAAAGTTTGCAGAAAACTTTACAAATATCATCTCATTTTATTCTCAAAATCCTGGGAGCAAGATATGATTATTGCCCTCATTTTATATATATAAGGAAACTGAGGCACAGAAAAGGTAAATTACTCTCCCCGGGGTCACATAGCTAATCTGAGGCTGGATTAGAACTCAGGTTTTCCTGAATCCAGCTCCAGAGTACTACCTCCATTTATGCTCCCCCTGCTACCACAGTAAGCCATTCAATCTCTCTTTTTGGCTCCTTTTACACTCATAGATTCCTGCTCTATCGTGGCCTGTTATACTCAATAGGGTCCATGTGGGCAATACATGCAAAGCAAATGTACTTTTCTTTGCCTTTGGCCAGTGAATTGCACCTCCTTCACTTTCCATCAGTGTAATCAAATAGGGAGCCACAGACTTTAAGGAGGGAGGAAATACTATGGAGGAGAGGACATATGCCTCTGCTGAGTCTGCTGGCAGCCTTGATCCAGTCCTGGTTGCTCATAGGAATTAGCATTGCAGACCTCCCTGATGCATGGTCCTCCCAGGGTCACCTACCACCATGTCCTTTACCACTGTGAACCTCAGCATCATCCAAAACTATTCTGCTTCTGTAACCTCAAACTCTGAAATTCCCCTCTCTGTTGGCAACTTCCTATATTTTCATTTCCCTCTTCCGTACTTACTTTAAACCTATTCTTTATCTTCATTGGTATGGTAGCTTTCTAATTATGTGTTATAGGCACTTAATAAATATTGGTTGATTAATTTTATTCTTCTCTTAATTGGCTCTATAGTCTTCCCTCAATAACCGTTCCAAACTTTCTTTTCTTAAGCTCCAGTTCAACCCCAAAACTCCAGCTCATTCAGCTGATAATGTTTTGTTGTTGAGTCATTTCAATCATGTTGGACTCTTCATGACCCTGTTTGGGATTCTCTTGACAAAGAGACTGGAGTAATTTGCCATTTCTTTCTCCATATCTCAGATAAAGAAATTGAGGCAAACAGGGTGAAGTGACTTACCCAGGGTCACAGAACTAGTAAATGTCTGAGGCCAGATGTGAACTCGAAAAGATAAGCCTTCCTGATCTAGGCCCAGTGTTCTATCCACCATGCCCACCCTAACTGATGATGTTAGCTGGGGAAAAAATCAAGACCATCTGTCATCAGCTCCCTCATCTCCCTTATTCACAAACTTTCTACACCGTCCCCTGTGGTCATGCTTTACTGTAACCTCTGAGAATCAAGTGGCCTTTCTCCTTGTCAAAACTAACCCTTCCATATGGATCTCCTTCCCTTCCCATCTCTTCTAGGAGTGTGTGCCATTTTTTTCTTCATTTGCAGTCTCTCCCCACTTACCCGCCCCTATTCTGTTGCCTATAAACATGCTCAAATCTTTACCTCCTTAAATTTTTACTTGACCCTGTAACAATTTCAAGCTATCACCCTATATGTCTTTTCCCCTATACTACTAATTCCTATGAGGAGTCTACTATTCAATTATTCTATTACCACCCATTCATTTTTTAGCTCCTTGCAACCCCACCACTTAACTGAAACCAGTCTCCTGAAGGCTGTTAGAGATCTCTTAACTGCTAAATCCAATGCCTTTTTCTTAGGCCTCGCAATCCTTGATCTTTCTGTAATTTTTGACATGATTAACTACCCCCTTCCACCTGGATAGTCTCTCCTTCCTTGGCATCCATAACACTACTCTCTCCTGGTTTTCCTACATGGCTGACAGCTCCTTCTTAATCTCCTTCAGTGATCATCCACCATCTTGTTAACTGTGGGTGTCTGCAAAGGTTCAAAAATGGACTCACTTTTCTCTAGTCTAAGTGATCTCATCAACTCCCATGGGTTGAATTTCCACTTGCATTAAGAAAGTAATGTTTTTATTTGTGATACAGTCAAGTGACTGCTGCCTATTCAGAAAGTGCTGGCTGGTCTCCCTTTCAGAAGACGGGGCAAAGGGGCTTGATGGATGCCTCTCCACACTCCAGTTTTCAGGGACAGTGAAGTGTCCCATTGGGAAAAAAAACTGAAAGAGGGCAGCTAGGTAGTGCAGTGAATAGAGCACCAGCCCTGGAGTCAGGAGGACCTGAGTTCAAATCCAGCCTGCAACACTTAACACTTACTAGCTATGTGACCTTGGGCAAGCTCACTTAAACCCAATTGCCCTCCTAAAAGCAAAAAAAAAAATAAAATAAACTGAAAGAAAGTATTCTATATAAAAACCAGGAAGAAAATGTATCTAAAGGATAAGAGAGAAATTCATACCTGTGTTAGGAAGTTGGAGGGTAGAAGACTTATTGTAGTTGCTGATTGTTTTTCATTTTCCAAAAGGACCAGTGACATCTTTGGGTGATGTCCTGACTTGTTTGTGAATTGGACAAAGGGAGGCGGGGTTGTACAAAGTCTTCAGCTTCACTCTGTCTTCTAAAGACATCAAAGTGCAATAGAAAGACAAAAGTCAAGACCAGTGGTGATTGTCCAGGATGCAGTGGATGACCTTGGCATCTTCGGGTCACCAAGGGAAGGAATGCAAAAGAGATTACTATATATTTCAAACCAAGAAACAAATACAAGGCTATTTGTGAAAGGGAACAGGGAGAGGTCAAACCCCCTGGGAGGGAAGCTGATATTTGTCCTCAAAGGAGTGAACAATATAGATTCACAGGTGCAATCATGTAATAGATCATCTATTAAGGGTCAGAGAAATGAGAGAAGAGTCACTGACTCCTTGCTAAGGGAAAGGAAGATATCTATCCATCAACCTGTTAGAACAATAAAGAGGTCCATCCCAGATCATGTATCTGAGACATACCAGAACTTCCTAAGACTTGTCTAAATGGATGATATCCACCCACCACCTGCTTCTGTTGAGTTGTGTGGGCATATAGGACTGCCAGGAAGAACCTAGCAAAGTATACCAAAGATTAAAAAGTCCTGGGCAAGAAACTAAAACCCATGGGGCACAGGTGGTGTTTTCATTACTATTGCCCATTATAAGTAAGGGAGAGCAAAAAGAAAATCTGATTTTAGAGGCAAACAGCTGACTAACAAGATGGTATCTGAGAATGGCATTTGAATTTCTGGAACAGTTGAAAGCATAGGAGTGATAGGCTCCTGGCCAGAGCTGGAACATACCTAACAAAAATGTTAAGAATGCATTTACCTGGTCTCGTGTAAACCTAATCAAAATTACTTTAAAATGGAAAATCATGGAGAAGGGAAAAAACTGCCCTTCTTCTCTCCATCTCTCTCTCTTTTTTTTAAAGCAATCGGGGTTAAGTAACTTGCTCAAGGTTACACGGCCAGTTATTTCTGGGTGTGGTGCTGAGTATCTGAGCCCAGGATTTGATCCCCAGGTCATCCTGACACTGGGGCCAGTGCTCTTACTTGCTGAGCCACCTGGCTGCCCCTCTCTCCATCTCTCTTAATGTTCCTCCCCTGGAAAAGGAAGGGAGAGATGAGAAGACAAGGGAAGATAGGGAGAGGGTGCATGGAAAGAGAAATTTATCAAGATTGATACCATAGAGAGAAGTTGCAATGCAGCAAGAATTGCTGTGGACATACTCAGAAGCTCCCTGAAGACCAAATAGGGAAACTCATGACTTTAAATGTCTATGCACAGTTTAGGCAACAACTAAAAGAATTAAAAATTCTAAGGCAAAGAGGCATCACTGAAAATTTGTAGGATGAGGCCCATGCCTGGAAAATAGTTTTTTTCTGAATACTCATTGGAAACTCATTCAAATTAAAAAGAATAGGTTTTAAAAGTGAGGGAAACAATATTTTATATTAAGAAAGTACATAAAATCCAAAAATCAGATTGAATAAGCATGATAGCTTGCATTTGGGTAAAGATCATAGAAAAAGAAAAGCAGTGTGGGTAGAAGCCAGGAAGACTTTGGCAGAGAAATCAACCACCAAACTATTACAATAATCCATGTGTGAAGTCATGAGAGCCTTCATAAGGGTAGTGTCAATGTCAAAGGTGAGAACAGGATAAGGAGTATGCAAAAAATATTATAAAGGTCAAATCAACAGACCTTAGCAACAGACTGGATGCGGAGATGAGAAGACGGAGAAAGACTAAGAAGTAGAAGATGGCACCTAGGTTGCAAACCTGGGTGACAGAGGGTGGTAGTGCCCTTGACAATGATAAGGCAGTTTGGAAGGGGATAGGGAGAAAGATAATGAGTTCAGTTTCAGATATATTGAATTTAAGATGTCTTGGGGATGTCCAATTTGTAAAGTCCAATAGGTAGCTGGAGATGCAAAACTGAAGGTCAGCAGAGAGATTAGGGTAGGATTGAGAACCAGCTACATAGAGGTGATAATTGAATTCATGGGAGCTGATGAGATCACCAAGTGAAACAGGGAGAAGAAAAAGGGGCCCAGAACAGAACCCTGTGAGACACCTACTATCAAATAAACTACAAAGGAATATGAAGGAAGATACTATCTGCATCCAGAGAAAGAAATGATAAATAGAAGTATGTATAGAATGATTTTCACACACACACACACACACACACACGCATATATATATATATATATATATATATGTATATGTATATATATATATATATATATACACACATATTTGTGTCTAAAGGTCGGGGGAGAAGGGAAGAAAAAAGTAAAAGAATAAATTTACATAACTTTATTATATATTTAAAAGGAATAGCAAGTTGTACATAATAGATTTGCAGTTTCATGTGCAATCATTTTTATTATATTATGTTATGGAAATGCTTCTTTTATTCTGTAAATTAAAAATAAAATAAATATTAAAAAAATGTAAAGGGGTGATCTGAATAAAGAGCCAGTAAAGGTCACTGAGAAGGAATGATAAGACAGGAGGAGATTCAAGAGAGAGTAGGGTCATGAAAACCTGAAGAGAAAATAATAACAAAGAGAAAGGTGTAACCAATGGTGTGAAAGGCTGCAGAGAGACCAAAAAGGCTGAGGACTGAGACAAGGCCATTAGATCTAACAATTAAGAGACTGATGGTAACTTTGGAGAAAGCAGCTCCATTGAATTATGAGATAAGAAGTCATGCTGTAGAGAGTTAAGAAAAGAATGAGTGTAAAGGAAATGAGGTACTGACTGTAGGCCAGCCTTCTTAAGGAGTTTAACCACAAAGGGGAGCAGAGGATGGCAGCTAGTGAGGATGAATGGATTGAGTGAGATTTTTGAAGGTGGAGGAGAAAGGGGAAGCTTTTTAAGAAATATAGAAGTAGTCAAGGTACAGGAAAAGATCAAATATAAATGAGAGAAAGCAATGACAGAGGGGGCAATTGATGGAATGAAGTCATGTGCATGTCAATGAGTTTACCTTGGCTTGGAGAAGATCTGCGTCTTCACATAAGACAAGTGCGAATGAGGAGACAGGGGCAGAAGACATCGGAGCAACATGAAATGAGAAGGAAGGAAGAAGAGGAAACTTTCAATGAATGGCCTCAACTTTTCAGTTAGATTTAAGGAAAGATTTTCAGCTGAGATGGTGAGGGAGGGGTAAAAACTATGGGAGATTTGAGCAGGGATGAAAAGGTTTGGAAAAGTTGTGATGGTGAGTCTATCAGGGAAGTGTAAAAGGATAATCTTTCCATAGTGAGCACCCAGTTGAGATTATGTAATATAAATTTATAGTGAACCTGTTGGCATGAACTCATTATTTTCTCCAGCTTCATTCAGCAGCAAATGAGTAGATAGTAGGCAGTGGATAGTAGGAGCAATCCAAGACTAAAGTTTGGCAGGGAAAGATAAGTGATAGGATAAGGAGCCAAGGGATTCAAGAGAAGGGATAGTGTTGAGTTGGTCCACCAAAATGGCAAAGGGAGGCAACTAGTGCAAGGGTAATGTTCTGAGAAAGAACTGAGGGGTAGAAAGATTGGGGGTCATAAGACAATGTAAAGCAGAAGGAGACAGGAGAGGTATAATGACAATGGATTGTGATCAGATGAGAAAATTTCAGAGTTCATGAATATGGAAGAGGTGCATTGGTGGATGATGACAAAATCAAGGGCAATATCATCTCTGTGTATAACTAAGGTAGGGTGGAGGAATAGGTCATGGGAAATAAATAAGTAGAAGAACTGGGAAATTAGGGTGTTCGAAGGAATATCAATACATATATTGAAATCCCCTAGTGTGAAGGCAGGAGTTGGGGACAGGAGAGAGACTGTAGATCAGACACTGAACTCATTGAGGAAAGAAGAAGAATGTCCTGGAGGTCAGGAGACAATAGCTACTGGAATTTTGATTAGGTGGTAGATATGAATTGAGTAAGCTTCAAAGGAAGAGAAATTACTTGAATGATTGTGGCAAAGGGTGAACTTGGAAGTGGCAATGAGAAGCAAGGAGCATTCCAACTCCCCCACCTTGACAAGTGAGTTAGGAGGAACAAGTGAATGTGCAACCAGTGCCAGAAAGGATGGCCAAGGAAACTGTCAAGAGGGAAATAGATCTTATCAAAAGATAGAAGAAAGGAGTAGGAAAGGAAAACATTTATGATGAAAGCAATTTTTTTTTAAATGTATGAATCAAGCATTCCAGAGAGCATAGTGGAAGGGGTGGGTAGCTTAAAAGTGAAACATTTGTTGGGGAGGGAGGGGAGCAAAGAAAATAACAGTAATAACAATGACGGCAACAACTAGCATTTATATGGGCTTTAAGGTTTGCAAAGTACTTTACAAATATTAAATCATTTGATCCTGCAAGATGGCGGAGTAGAAGCACGACCTTCCCGCGGCTCCGGCTTCCACCCTCCCCAATCCATGTAAAAAGGGGACTCTAAACAAACTTTGGAGCTGCAGAACCCACAAAATGACACAGAGAAGCTAACCTCCCGCTGAGGACAGCCCGGCAGGACAGCAGGAATCCAGCGCAGCACTCTGGGAGCCGAGCCCAGCACCACGTGGAGGCTTTAGCCCCAGGGCGGGCCTGACCAGCCGCCAGCCAGAGGGACTCCAGATCAGCAGCAGCTGTGGCCATTTCCAGATTTATCAATACATAGATGCGAAGGACAAGGTGAGAGGCCAGTGCAGTCTGGACTTTGGGACCCAGGAAGTGGGAGTGCGTGGCTTTTACCCCTGGAGCGAGAAACCACTGAGAGGCCAGCACAGCCTGCCAGCGCCACGTGGTGGCTTCAGCTCCTGGCCTGCAGAGTGTAGGGGGACCAAGCACCAGTCTGAGGGGTCATTGCTCTTGCTTTAACCTGCTTGGATCTGGATTGCAGTCTAGGGTACAGGTCCTAGGGTGTGTGTACAGCTTGCCAGAGCGTGTGGAGACCTCAGAGAGGGCACCCATCTAATACCTCCGGCAGCTGAGAAAACCCCAGCATTTGGGCCGAAAACTCCCCTGTCTGGTGGCAGAGTCCTACTGTGGCAAAAAGCCCAAAAGTCAAATCATTGAGTGGCAAAATGAGCAGGCAAAGGAAACAAAGCAGACAGAAGATTCCAACATTACACTCCTATTTTGGGGATAAGAAGGAGCAAGGCATGGAACAGGAGGAAAACAGTGAAGTCAGAACTCCTGCACCAAAAGCTTCAAAGGAAAATACAAGCTGGTTACAGGCCATAGAGGACCTTAAGAAGCAGATAAGAGAAGTGGAGGAAAAATTGGGAAGGGAAATGAGAACAATGCAAGAAAATTATGAAATGAGAGTCAACAGCCTGACTGAAGAAAATAATACCTTAAAAAACAGACTGATTCAAATGGCAAAGGAGCCTCAAAAGGGCAATGAGGAGAAGAATGCCTTAAAAAGTCGAATTTGCCAGATGGAAAAAGAATCTCAAAAGCTCACTGAGGAGAATCATTGCTTCAGAATTAGATTGGAGCAAATGGAAGCTAATGACTTTATGAGAAATCAAGATGCTGTTAAACAGATCCAAACAAATGAAAGAATAGAAGGCAATGTGAAATATCTCATGGGAAAAACCAATGACCTGGAAAATAGATCCAGGAGAGATAATTTAAAAATTATTGGACTGCCTGAGAGCCATGACCAAAGTAAGAGCCTGGAAAGCATCCTCCAGGAAGTTCTCAAAGAAAACTGCCCTGATGTTTTAGAACCAGAGGACAAAATAGAGGTTGAAAGAATCCACCAATCACCTCCTGAAAAAGATCCCAAAAAGAAAACTCCTAGGAATATTATAGCCAGGTTCCGGAATTCCCAGATTAAGGAGAGAATATTACAAGCAGCCAGGAAGAAAAAATTTGAATATTGTGGAAACACAATCAGGATAACCCAGGATCTGGCAGCTTCTACACTGAGGGATCGAAGGGCCTGGAATATGATATTCCAGAGGTCAAGGGAGCTGGGATTAAAACCAAGAATCACCTACCCAGCAAAACTGAGTATCATGTTTCAGGGGAAAATATGGTCATTCAGTGGAATACAGGACTTTCAAGCATTCTTGCTGAAAAAACCAGAGTTGAATAGAAAATTTGACATTCAGATACAAGAAGCAAGAGTAGCATGAAAAGGTAAACAGGGAAAAGAAATCATAAGGAACTTATCAAAGTTGAACTATTTTTTTTTTTAAGCAATCGGGGTTGAGTGGCTTGTTTGGGGTTGCATGGCCGGTTGTTGTTTCTGGGTGTGGTGCTGGGTGTCTGGGCCCGGATTTGATCCGGGTCGTCCCGGCACTGGAGCTGGTGCTCTTGCTCGCTGAGCCACCTGGCCAAAGTTGAACTATTAACATTCCTACATGGAAAAACAATAATTGTAACCTATGAAACTTTTCTCAATAGTTGAAGGGATTAGAAATATATATATATATATATATATATATATATATATATATGTATGTATATATATATATGTCTTTATATGAGGGTATTCGGGCATATGAATACATATGTGAATGTGTGTATATACGTTTACAGGTATACATAGATAGAGGGCATGGGACCAATTTAACAGGAAGGGATGATACTTAAAAGGTGAAATTAAGAGGTGAGAGGAATATAATGAGAGGAGATGGGGAGAGACAGAGTGGGGCAAACTATCTCATACAGAAGAGGCAAGGGAAAATGGTTACAATGGAGGGGAAGAATAGGAAGGCAAAAGGGAATAGGTCAACCTTATTCCTATTGAATCTGGCTTGAGAAGGGAGGGAAATACACACTAAATAGGGGATTTCACCCTCCAGGAGGATGGGGGGGAAGGGGATGTGAGGGGTGATGATGGAAGGGAGGGCAGGCTGAGGGGGAGGGAAGTTGGAAGCACCCACTTTTGAAAAGGGACAGGATCAAAGTAGAGAATAGAACAAGTGTGAGGTGGGATAGGAGGGAGGGAAATATAATCAGTCTTTTACAATACATCTACTATGTTATTGTTTTGCATTAGCCACACATGTACAACCTATACTGAACTGCTTGTCCCCCCAGTGGGGGTGGGTGGCGGGGGGGGAAGGGAATGAATCTGGAATTGAAAGTTTAAATCAAATATTCAAATATATATATGTGAGTGTGTGTGTATATATATATATATATACTATTATTAATACCATCTTACATGTAATTAAGAAAAAAAGATATACAGGCACTGATGCATAGAGATCCACTGGAAAAGTTGAAACGTGTATGGGAGAAAATATGGGAGAGAGCAGATTGGAGGTGGGGATATCCTGTGGGACTGCTGTTTTGGGGGGATGGGTGGGGGGAAAACGGGGAGAAAATTTGTAACTCAAAATCTGGCGGAAACGAATGATGTAAATCAGCAGTTAATAAAGCATTTAAATTAAAAAAAATCATTTGATCCTTAAAAACAACCCTGAGAGGTAGAAATGGATAGGAGAGCAGATAGATGATGGGAGCTGGAGAATAGGAATTTGAATAATGACAGCCAGAGTTTCATAATCACTGGGTTGGGTAAGGCATGATTGGGGGAGTTTGTTAATCATTGACAAATGAGTACAGGAGAGTTATCCACATCCCTAGAATTTTGGTTTCAGGGTAGAGTCCTTTCAGGGTGTTAGCAGAAGAGATAACTTCTTTGATTTGACATAATAAAAATTTCATCATTAAAAAAATGGAGGAACCAGAAAGAGGAAATTCTATTCTAAATATGATTCTCACCAACAGGGAGAAACTGGCTTATGGGTTAGAAATGAAATTAACTTTGAGGAATAAAGTGACTGCTCCCTTCTACAATTTGTAAAAGGAGAGAAAAGTAAGGTATATGTTGGCATATTTTAGAAAAGCAAATTTCCAAATGTTCAGAAGAAAAATAGGTAGGATTCCATGAACTAAAATTCGGTAGTCAAAATCAATTGTAGAAAGATGAGAACTTCTCAAAAATGAAATTCCAAAGACAGCAAAAGGAACAAATCAATGAGGGAGGAAAATAGGAATTGTTAAAAGAGACCAATGTTGATAAACTGAGAACTCAACAATCATTTCACATTTAATATCTGTACAGAAAACAGAAACAAGAAAAAGTAATGGGATAACAAGGATAGTATTTATATAGCATTTTAAGGTTTGCAAACATCTTTGATATATATATATATACATATATAGTAGTAGTAGTAGTATCTTGTTTGATCTTTACAACAACCCTGGGAGGTAAATGCTATTATTATCCCCATTTCACAGATGAGGAAACAGAGGCTTAGAGAGCTTAAGTGACTTACCCATGGTTACACAGCCAGTAAGTGTCTGAAACAGTATTTTATCTCCAGTCTTCCTGGCTCCAGATCCAGCATTCTATCAACTACACCAATTATCTATCTAACACACAAAAGTGTGCCACAATCCTATAAGAATAGTGTAAGACATGCTAAAACTCAGAATGAGCTGAGATTAGCAAGGGAAATTAAAGACAACAAAGAATTCTGGCAGGTTTTTAAAATTAACTGGGGAGGGTGGATCAGAAAAGGCCACATATATTTTGGCATGTTATATTTGTAAGGACATATGTCCTTGCTTTTCCTCCCCTTCTATATCATGAGTACCTTAATAGTAGGGACGGTGTATCAGTCATCATTGTATGTCCCTTAGTACCAAGAAGATAGCTGGTATTGAGGGAATATTTGTTGAATGAATGGATGAATGAATCTTTCAGCTCTGTTGGCTTTACAATGCTTACTAGAGTGTCATATGGACCCCCTGTGGAATTTGATCAAATGACACCAACTACCATTTTAACCTGTGTGGGATGGAGTTGCTGAATCATCCATCCTTCCACAAAGCCATTAAATCTTCCCTCCGTGGGAGCAGGGCCCAGACTGTCCTTTCACCAGGGAGCCTTCATAGAATAGTATTTGGGCCCCTTTCTTTGTCTCTGATTTCAGGCTGAAGTCATCCATCTATATTTAGACCATCACAAGGTGTTGCTGCAAAAATGATTTGAGGTTATAAATTCACATGCAAATTCCCCCATAAATACAAGCAAAGGCAAATAATGGAAAGGAGGAGAGAAAGCCCTTGATTTCAAACAGAAACAACTCTGATTGAAGATAGCCTGAGAAACAAAGCTGTAACTGGGACTTTTTTGTTTCTGGGGCAAGGAGCCAGGGGTTGGAGAGATCTCACCTGGGGTATAACCACCAGAGGAAACCAAGCACACCCTGGAACAACTAAAGGTTTTTGGTATATTGAAGGAGTAGTCACCTGGGTAGGAAGAAGAGCATATCTTGGGATATTACTGGCAGCACCCTTGAAATTTCCCACCCTGGGACAAAGCTAAAGGCAGCTGGCCTAGTTATGGTTTTGTTCAATGGGAAAAATACCAGATTGGATTTCTCTGTCAATGCCAAACACTCAGGGCTTCTACTAGCACCATAACTCTATTTAAAGGAATTTGCCCTTTTTTTCTCTCTGTTTTGGTCTTTTCTACAGATCACTACATCCATGCCTACCCTGTCCTTTATCACAGACTACCACAGGAAGATAACCTAACCCCAGTTTTCAAATATTCGTAGGGGTTCTCTCCCAGCCCTCTTGGGTCCTGACTACTGGACAGCTCCCCTGGTTCTTCAATTCCATCAGCCAAGGCTCTTCTCCCTTCCTCTTTCTTGCACTCTGTCTACTCCCTCCCTGTTCTGTGGCTACCATGTCCGTTATTCTCTTTTCCTTGGTTACTTGTCATACAATCCTGAGGAACCCTACTTCTAAGCCAATTGCTGACTGGTCAACTCCCAAATAGAAGAAACCAGTCCTAGAGCTCGATGAAAAGCCCTCCTACAGGCATTCACCTGCTTCTGACTGCCTGGGAAAAGAGCTCAAACACCTGTGGTCCACTCTCCTGCCTCAGGGACACTCAGCCCAGGTGACTATATCCTAATTGCTTCATTCTAGCTGGGAACAGAACACGTTGGGGGTGGGGGTGGGGGGGACGTGCCTAAGCAACATAATTTCTCTAAGAGAGAAATCATGCTTGGCTAATTTATTCATTCTTCCACAGAAGCTTGCCTATGGATAAGGGAAAAAATAGCAGATTGTAATCTTTCTGGGCATTCAAAAAGTCTTTGATGAACGCTACACCAAAAAAAGGTTGCAGAACTTAAGGGTCAGTAGAATTTACTGATGATTTTAAGCCTAGAGAAGATAAGACTTGGGGGTGGGGACATAATAGCTGTCTTCAAGTATTTGGAGGACTGTCATGTGGGGAAAGGATTACACTTGTCTTTCTTGGTCCCAGAGGGCAAAACTAGAAGCTGTGGCTAGAACTGCAAGATTTAGAATTGATGTTAGAGGAAAACTTCCTAATAATTAGTGCTAACTGAAAGCAGAAAGGGCAACCTCAGAAGAGAGTGTGTTCTCTGTTACTGAAGGCCTTCCTAGGGAGATTAGGTGGCCAATTACTGGCAATACTGTAGAGGAGATTTTGGGTCAGGGAGGGGTTATTTAAGATGACTTCTGAGATCTCTGGGATTCTGAGAGATGTTGTTTTAACAGGCTGAGCCATCATGAGATTAGAGATTCTGGACTTTATCCAACAGTAATAATAATAATAATGATGATGATGACAACAGTCCGTGTTTATGTAGTCGTTTACATACATTATTCCACTGAAAGCTCACAACAACCTCAAAAAGTTGACAGAGCTTAATATTGTCATTGTACAGAGGAAGACAGATGGGAAGATGTTACAAGTCAAGTCAACAAACATCTATCAAGTGCTTAATATGAGCCAGGAACTGATACAAATACATGGAAAAAGAAAGAGCTCACAAGGACCTCACATTCTAAGGTGGAGTGAGAACACATAAAAGGGGCTAGAGGTAAGGGAGAAGAGAAGGTGCCTATTCAGTGTACTGTGGAAAAGGGTACCAGGTTTGGAGCCAGAGGACTATGGTTCAAGTCCTTTCTCTGCTTTGTAAGGTCACTCCTGTGACCTAAGTGCAATTCACTTAACCTCTCTGGCCTCAGTTACCCTATCTGCAAAATGAAGGAGTTTAAACACAGAGGTTCACCTCTATCTCAGATCTCATGGTCTTAAGGTTCTATGAGTCAATGTCTAGCCTATGGCTCTTTATCACACTCCCCACAGCAGCTGTTCCAAACCTGTTCTGCTCTCCTCAAGCCTCCTACACAACTCCCTTCCTCCTCCTTCTCAGCAGAGGACTCTGCCTCCTACTTTACTGAGAAATAAATAGAACCCATCTTTGAATTCTTTCTATACCTTGAAACCCCTTTACATCACTCTCTTCTTCTTGGCTATGGTCTGTGATAAAAAAAAAAAAAGATGGCTTTTCTCTTTGTTAAGATCAACCCCTCTGCTTGTGCCCTTGATCCCAATCCCCTCTCAACTCCCCTAACAAGTTGTACTCTCTGTCCTTAATATTTTTGTTCTTCTATTTTTCCCCTTCGCTCTTTCATATTCAATATATCATTATCTACAAGCTCCTCCTTTTCTATGGCTTGTGAACACTTCCAGGTCTTCCTCATATTTAAAAAAAATCATCACTTGATTTTCTATCTTTTCAAGTAATCATCCTATATTTTGTGTCTCGGTGACTATAGCAGCCTTGAAGTCAGGAAGAATTGGGTTCAAATTTCTCTAACAAACACTTACTAAGTTTGTGGCCATGGGCAAGTCCAAGAGCTTCAGTTTCCTCAGGTGAAAAGGGAATAATAATAATAAATAATGCATGTATCATCTGTCTCACAGGGTTGTTGGGAAGCAAAAATTACGTGATGAACATTAAGTGATTTGTAAAATTTAAAGTGTTGTATATAAATGCCAGTTATTAAGGTTGTTATTTTATAACTGAACTCTTAGAAAAAGCCATTCATACTCCACTTGCTACTCTTACTTCTCACATTCTTCTCAATTCCTTAGAATAAGGCTACTGACTTCACCGCTCAATGGAAATTGTTCAGTCCAAGGTTAATCATTGACTTTTTACGTGCTAAATCTAATGATCTTTTCTCAGTTCTCAACCGTGATTTCTCTTCAGCTTTTGACATTGTTGACCAGACTTCCTGAATAATATGCTATTCCATTTTTATGAGATGTTCCTCATTCTCCTTTTACCTATCTCACTGCTCCTCAGTCTTTTGCTGGATCATCATCTGTCTCTCATCCCTTGACTATGGGTACCCCTCAAAGTTCTATCCTAGACCCTCTTCTCATCCTTCTCTATATGATCTCTCAATGATCTAATCAGTTCCTATGAGTTCATTTATCATTTCTATGAAGATACTGGGCCATCTCCAGTCATCCTGATGAATATCTGGCCACTGAACCCATAAAGCTCTAGATGAGAATGTGATTCTGGTGACCCTGCATAGCCCTCACTCACTCAAATCCAAGTCAACTGCAAATCATGTCATCATTTCCCCAATGCCATGGTCCTCTTTGAGAGCAAAGGGCAAACACAACAAGAACCTATGAACATAAGTCCTAAATCTACATATCTAGCCTTCATTTCTCTTGCCTGAGCTCCCCTACTGCCAATTGTCTGTTGGACATCTTCACCTGGACAACCAGAAGTCATATCAAACCCAGTATGTCTAACATGGAGCTCATAATTGTTCTCCCTAAACTTCTCTTCCAACCTTTCCTGTTTCTCCTAAGGCCACTACCATCCTTCCAGGAGCATAAATTTACAATCTGAGTCATCTTTGACTTTTCCCTCTCCCTTTCCTCCCAGTCCCAAGACCCAATCAGTTATCAGTCCTTGTCAACTCTATCTTCACCACATCTCTCACATCTGCTGCTTCTCTTTACTCATACAGCCTCCATCACCTTAGTTCAGGCCTTCATCACCTCTGGCTTTCTAGTCTCCAATCCATCCTCCACACAGCTGCCAAAAGCAATCCTAAAGCAATTATCAGACTATGTCCTTCCTCTCAAGAATCTTCAGAAGCTCCCTATTGTTTCTAAGATAAAAGATAATCACCATGTCATCGCCATGACATTTAAAGCCCACAGTCTGGGACACGGTCTACCTACCCTGATTGATTATACCTTGCTCCTCCTCACATACTCTACTTTCCAACTAAAGTGGCCTATCTTCTATTTCTCCAATTCAGTATTTCATCTTTTACCTCCTCACAGGCTCTGTCTGTGCCTGGAATGCGTTACTTCCTCATCTCTACCCCTAAGATTCCTTCTGCCAAGGCTCATTTCAGGTACCACCTGTTAAGAGAGGACTTTCCTGATTCCCCAATGATGTTGTAATTGCATATCCAGGTAAATATGTGAACAACCCTTACCTCCAATAGCAAATAAACTCCTAGAGTCAGGAGCTGTTTTTGTTCTTGCCTTTGTATGGTCAGTACCTAGCACTGTACCTTGCATGTAGCAGGCATTTAATAAATCATTCTGTGTTGCATGGTTTTTCCTCAGGGGCCACAAAGAATGCACCTATTTCCCTTTCCATGGGATAAACTTTTATTCAGATGTTTGAAGACAGTCCTCAGTTCCAGAGTAGGATTATTGGATGACACGTGGGATGGGTCCTGCCCCCTTCAACTTCAATAATAATAGCTAATATTCACATAGCACTTACTATGTACCAGGAACTGTACTAAGTGCTTTATTATCTTTTTTGAATTTCACAACTCTGGGAGATAGCTACTGCTATTATCCCCATTTTACAGATGAGGAAACTGAAGCAAACAGAGATTTGAGTGACCTGCCCAAGATCACATAGCTAGTAAGTGTCTGAGGCCAGATTTGAACTCAAATCTGCCTGACAATAGGCCCTGTGTTCTATGCACTGTGGTATCACCTAACTTTAGGTAACCACTACTCAAACATGACTTCTGACCATGAGAAGCTAGGTGGTGTAGTAGATAGAATGCTGGGCTTGCAGTAAGGCAGACATGGGTTCAAGTCTAGCCTCTGACACATACTGGATGTATAACCAACTCTGTGCTTTAGTTCCCTCCTCCATAAAATAAAGATTAAAAATGTTACCTCATGACTTTTGTGAGGATCAAGTGAGACCATGTACATAAATGACTTTGCAAATCTTAAATTTCTACATAGGTATTAGGGATGACAACTGGACTAGTGATTTCAGGTGATGAAATTCCCTCCACTAGTGCAGGCTGGCACCTTCTCTACAGCTGAAGATCTTAGTTTCCTTGAGAACTAGGGGGTTCAGTGACTTACCCAAGGTCACATAGCTGATATATGTCAGGGCAGGTCTTCCCAGCACTAAGGCCAGCTCTTTCCATTGTGGCTTGGCTGCCTCTACTTTGTAGATATTTGCTATTAGTAATTATTAGTGCTATTGTTAGCAGGAAAAGTCTGAGCTGCCTTGAGCTTAGAATTTCCCTGAGAAATAGGGAGAAGATAGTCTCTCTGATGACTTGGGCCAGGTTTCTTTCTCATTTGTTTCTTTGTCTGCAGAACTAAGGGTTAACAGGACGTGCTGCCTCCCTCCCTGGGCAGAGGCTGATGGAGTATTTCCAGGGGAGTACAGAAATGCACGGTCCTCATCACCATCCTTGCTGTTTTTAAATGGAAAGAGTTTCTCCAACACTTTCAGAGAGAGCCAGAAATAACTCAAGAAGTGACTGTGGAGAACAATATGTACGTGACAGGGTGGAGGAAACATCCTTCTGGCGGCCAAAACAGATGTTCCTGAGGGTCTGAGACAGAAACTGAAAAAGACAGAGGATCCAAAGATGATCTTGGAGGATGAGCCTTCTCAAACAGGGCTGGGCTCGAGGAGCCTGCGCCTTGCTATAGGTCTCCAGGTCATTCTCTTCAAGTGCTGTTGGGACAATTATAACACTTTATTAAGCACTTATATAGAGAAGTTACTAAGTCAAGATAAGACATAGGCCTGACCTTCATGGAGCTCATAAACTCCCAGTTGGAAGGAATCCAGTCCAGACCTACTATTTTATGAGGCTAAGACCCAGAATGGATAATGAGAGAGGTAGCATTCAAATCCATGCACTCTACCTCCAAATCCAGGGCATTCTATTCTGCACCATGCTGCCTTCCTCAGTCTTATGATCTAATAGAAGAAAAGATACTACGGCTGAGAGTGAGGCATATAGCCTTCTGTTTCTGACCTGAACTGAGACTTACCTTATGATATTTAAGAAGAAAGTGCCCCTATACTTATCATTTCCTGTCCACTTGAGAAATACAGTGAAGAGAGAGCTACTGTCCATTTCACTTGCCTCTGAGACTCCAGCTTTTGTACATGGAGCCTCCACAGGGGTGTAAGAGGGGTCTGGTGACTTGGGACACAGTTTGAAAAATACACATCGAAGTTCCCTGTCACATTAGGGAAACAGGAGACCCTACTGAGAATTCATCACATTTATTATATTTGCCATTCAAGAAGGCCACCCAGGATTAATCTTACACCATTGATAGGAACCTAGAGACCAGAAAAAGAAAGATTAATGTTCTGACCTGGTATTTGGGGCCTGTGGCTAGGAAATGAGTTGTTTTGTTTTGTTTTTCAAAAGAAATCATGCAATGAGATAGTAAGCCCTCTGAGGGCAGGAACTGTTTAGTCTTTCTCTTTATATCTCTGGAATTAATAGAATACCTAACACATAGAAGGTCCTTAATAAATGAATGCTTATCGATTGAAGGATCAGATGAACCAATCAGTGCTGAAAATCGTAAGACCTTTTATTTGGTACATTTTCAGGAAGGCCACTGTGGCTTAACTAGATATATTCAAGGCAGTACAGAGGAAAAGACGGGGATCAAAAGGGAATCCATCCATCACCTAACCTGAGGCATCAGATAACATACCCGAAGAAGGGCAGGCAATCCTGGAGCTGGGGCTGATAGTTCCTAAGCCAAACAGGGAAGGGATACATAGCCAGGAAAACTGGAGATCCCAGGACCATAAATTTAGAGCAAGAAAGGACCTCGGATGTCATCAATGCAACCTTACCAATCTGTTTTAGTTGTTGTTCAGTCATATTCAGTCTTGTCTGACTCTTCATGAGACCATTTGGAGTTTCTTGGCAAAGATATTGGAGAAGTTGGCCATCTCCTTCTCCAGATTATTTTACAAATGAAGAAACTGAGGAAAATCAGGTTAAGTGACTTGTTCGTGGTCACACAGCTAGTAAGTGTCTTTGGCCAGATTTGAACTCAGGTCCTCCTGACTCCAGGGCCAGCATTCTATCCACTGTATCACCTAGCTGCCCCTTTTCAAGCACAGATTTCAGATACTGGGGGTTCCAGAAAGACAGGAGGAAGGAAAACCAGGCAGGAGGAGAGGGTATGACTGGGGCAGGGAAAGAATATCAGATGAAGACATTAGACCTTCAAAATCAGAGGGTTTTGGGGGGAGACTATGACACTTGGCCCCAACCTGGAGTATTATGTCCCATCCTAGGAGTCCTATTTTAGGAAAAACATTGACAAGGTAAAGTAGGTCCAAAGCAGGGTGGACAGGACAGTGAGAGGGAACTCAAAACCCCACTTGAGGACAAGTTTAAGAAATGAGAAAAGCAAAGACAACTTTCTTCAAATAAGCTGCCATATAGTAGAGGGATAATGCCTGTTCTAGGAGCAATGGATGGATTTTGGCTCAATATGATACATATCAGGGCAGCTAGGTGGCACAGTGAATAGAGCACTGGCCCTGGAGTCAGAAGGACCTGAGTTCAAATCTGGCCTCAGACACTTAAAACTTGCTAGCCATGTGACCCTGGGCAAGTCACTTAACCCCAATTACCCCTCCAAAAAGAAAAAAAGAATATATATATATATATATATATATATATATATATATATATATATATA
>NW_027187393.1:8957358-8966830 GCF_028583685.1 Petaurus breviceps papuanus | reverse complement strand
ATATATATATATATATATATATATATATATATATATATATATATATAATATACATCATCCTAAACATCAGAGCTGTCCATGAATGGAACATGCTGAGGGTAGCAATCTCCCTGCCACAGGAGGTTTTCAAACCAAAGTCAGGTGGCACCACATTTGTCAGTCCAGCAACAAGCCTTTATCCTGCATTTTCTTTGTACCAGGCACAGTGCTAAATGCTAGAAATACAAAGAAAGGCAGACACATTGTTATTGAAAATGTTTCTGAAAGGATTCAGAGATACAGCGTAAGCTCCTTGTAGGCTGAGACTGCTGCTTCTCTGTTTTGTGTCCCCAGAACCTCATGCAGTGCTTGGCATATAGTAGGCACTTAATAAATGCTTCTTGATGGACTAGCTGATTCACATTCAGGCAGTGGTTGGGCTAGATGGCCTCTGGGGTAACTAGTCTTAAGGGATTCTCAGTTGTCAGGTAGAGAACACTTACCTGAGGGTCAGGAGATGACAGGGTCTAGTCAGTCAGTAGATGCTTAGAAACTGCTCCAATCTTAGCCTTAGTCCCTCCCACTCTACCTTTGATCCAGTCAAATCAACAAATACTTCTCAATGTGCCAGTCACCATACTAAACACTGAGGATACAAATAGACAGAAAGAAAAAGAGTCCCTGTCCTCAAGGAGCTTAAATTCTAGTGGGGGAAGACAACATAAAAGGCAGCTTAAAATCAAGATGGCAGGGGTGGGGAAAGGTACTCTCCTAAAGAGTCAGAGCAAAGAGGAAAGAATGGCTGGCCAGGGCCCTTCCTCAAAATTGAGTTTCTGAGTGGACCTCACCAATGGAAGAAAGGTACCCAGGGGAGCAGAGACATATTCCTAAGGTAAAAAGGCCATAGATAATAAAGGAACTTTCAAGGTGACAAGGTAGTGGAATTATGGCGATAACGTGGAAAATGATGATGATGGTGATGGTGATGATGATGGTGGTGACGATCACAATGTGATGAAGGGAAAGTTATAACTGTAATGGATTTATTTAGCACTTTAAGGCTTGTACTGTTGAGCACAACCCACCTTCCATTCCCTTAATTTATCTGTAAGCAACAACTCCACCTTCCTTTCCATTGATCTGTAAGCAGGTATTTTAGCATAACTTTATCATCCCCTCTCCTAATTGATCCGTGGGTGAGGGTTTCAGCCTAGGGTAAAATCCCAGCTCCATTCTTCCCTTACCCCTACTGGGTGTTCCCCATCTCCACCCATTCTGGGTTCCCTGTACCTCAGCCTAGGAAATCTCGGGAAAATTCAAATATACACTGACCAATCACTGATTGTAGTTTCAGCTTATATAACCTGACTATTGTGATTTCTTTAAAAACCAGCATACTGTTCATGCCAATTTACTGTCTGATTTGGGTATGTGACCCCAGCAGTCCCACAGTAATAAAATTCACTTCCAATTTTAATCTCAGAGATCTTTTGTCTCGCTCCTTTATTCCCTACATTACCACAGACAGATCACCTCATTTGATATTTCAATAACCCTATGAGTTCAGGCATTGATATGCCCATTTTACAGATGAGGAAACTGAGATGTTGAGAGATTAGGAGACTTGCACAGGGTCCCACTACTAGTAAGTTCAATAGGGAAATATTATACAGATAGTCTAGGATAAATGAGCCATAGATAAAATTCTTTTCACAATATCTTTGTAAACAATATAGACAAATGTGCCCTAGATGGTAGGACTATTAAGATGGATTTGGAACTGGTTGAAAGATCTTACTCCAAAAGTAGCCATTACTGACTTGATGACAACTGGAAGGGAAGCCTCAGGTGAATGTACAAGGGATTTATCCTTGGCCAAGTATGTGCTGGTTAGTAACTAGAGAGTGTGGGGACCAGACTTATGATTTCATTGAGGAATCCCAGTTACAGAGATTCCCTCTACCACAGCATATTGCTGCCTTTCATGTTGCTTACAATATTATAAAGGATTTGGGGACACAGAGAGTTTTAAGTGACTTGCTGTATCAGCAATGCCATATTCACAATGCCTATGGAGATTACAAATATGCTGATATAATTATCCATCACAAAATACATCATGCTTGCCATATGGGGGAATAAACTAGAAAATTTATTAAGATACCAAAAGACTGAGTCCCAAAACCAGAAAGTGAAAGCCATCAGAATGGTTATGATATTGGCACAGGTAGATAAAGTAGAAAGCACCCACATTTTCAAGCCTTTAAAACAGAACAGGCTACCTCAGGCAAAGGTCCTCCTCTCCCCACTCACAGCAACCACCCAGCGTCCGGGAAGCGCGCTCCCAGCAGCTCCGGACCCTGGCAGTCCTCAGCAGGAGTCCTTAGCAGAAATTCTGGCTAACTCAAAAAGGGCTTCGCACTGCCGCTGCCGCTGCTGCTGCTGCCGCTGCTGCTGCTGCCACCACCGTCGCCACCACCACCAGCCACTGCAGGAACTCCAGCTTGGCTTCCGCTTCCTCTTGCTCCGCCCCTTCCTGCTACTTCAGCAAGTCCAATGGGGCATGGAAGATCTTTAAATCCCATAACCCTTACACTTGCCCGGGGTCAGGCAGCTAGATGGCACAGTGGATAGAGTGCCAGGCCTGGAGTCAGGAAGACCTGAGTTCAAATTAAGCCTAGACACGTACTAGCTATATGAGCCTGGACAAGTCACTTAAACCTGTTTGCCTCAGTTTCCTCATCTGTAAAATGACCTGGAGAAGGAAATGGCAAACCACTTGAAAACCCCAAATGGAGTCATGAAGAGTCAAACATGACCAAGAAATGACTGAACAACAGCAGCCAGGGTCATATAGTCAGTATGTCTAAGAGACAGGACTTGAACCCAAGACTAGCCCAATTCCAAAGCCAGCTCACCAGCCATTCTACCACTCTGCCTCTTGCTATTTAACATTTTACTGAGTACCTTACATGGAAGCATAGAGGACATGCTTATCAAATTTGTAACTGTCACAAAGCAAGAGGAAATAGTTAACATGTTGTACTTGGGCAAGTCTCTCTCCTCCTCTGAGCCTCAGCTTTTCCATTTATAAAACAAAGGATTAGACCACATAATCTTTTGAGACCTTTTCTGCTTTAAAAAATACACACACACACACACACACACACACACACACACACACAAAACTATTGATCTCAACAATGAACCCAGCCTGGAATTCCAGATTATGGTAGATACAAGAAAAAGAAAAGACAAGATTCTTGCCCTCATGGAGTTTACAGTCTGTCAAAGCAAACAAGATTCAGACATGGGAAGCAAAGTGCTAAGCAGAGTAACAGGGCCAGAAAGAACTTCAAAGGCCCTAATGTTCTCCTAGTCCAAGTGCCTCACTTTACAGATTAGGAAACTGAGCTCCCAAAAATGGAAAGGAGTTACCCAAGATTACACATGCTAGTGGCAGAGCTGGGACTCAAAGCCAAGTCTCCTGATTCCATCTCCAGTTCTCTGTATGTTATTTGATGAAGCCCTGAAAATCAGGACATTCTACAAGTGATTCTAAAAGGAATTATAGATTGGGCTAGATTTCAACTCTAACAGAAAGGACTGACTGATTGCTTTGTATTGCCTTGATCTTTGCTGAGTCCAAATCATTTTTGTGTTGGTAATAAATGTTCGGTAAACCCTGCTACTGTTTCCAGCCTTTCTGTGCCTTTCAAGGTCTCAATGTCACCACAAACAGCAAGATTAAACAGAGAGATTTTAATAAATTGAGCCAGAGAGTCCTTGTGCAGAACAAAACCACCCACTCACTGTAAAAGCTCAACAAATATTGATTAAGCATCTATCATGAGCAGATCTCTGTGATCCCTGACCTCATGGAGTTTATAGTCAAGCAGAGGAGAGGGAGGGGGAAGGGAACCCAAATAATTGTAATAGATGATCTTATCCCATAAATGCATTAGAGAGGTGCAATCAGAGTGCCATCTGATGTCCTAGGAGAAGAGCATTACTGACTAGGTGTAAGGGTTATGGGATTTAAAGATCTTCCATGCCCCGTTGGACTTGCTGATGTAGCAGGAAGGGGCGGAGCAAGAGGAAGTGGAAGCCAAGCTAGCGTTCCTTCGGTGGCTGGCGGTGGTGGTGACGGCGGCAGCAGCAGAGGCAGTGGCAGTGCGAAGCCCTTTTTGAGTTAGGACTGCTAAGGACTTCCTGCTAAGGACTCCTGCTGAGGACTGCCAGGGGCCGGAGCTGCTGGGAGCGCGCTTCCAGGACGCTGGGTGGTTGCTGTGAGTGGGGAGAGGAGGACCTTTGCCTGAGGTAGCCTGTTCTGTTTTAAAGGCTTGAAAATGTGGGTGCTTTCTACTTTATCTACCTGTGCCAATATCATAACCACTCTGATGGCTTTCACTTTCTGGTTTTGGGACTCAGTCTTTTGGTATCTTAATAAATTTTCTAGTTTATTTCCTCATATGGCAAACATGACGTATTTTGTAATGGATAATTATATCAGCATATTTGTAATCTCTATAGGCATTGTGAATATGGCATTGCTGATACACTAGGGCATCAGTGAGAACTTCCCAAGAGAGATGGGACGTGAGTCATACTTTAAAAGCTGGGTTTCAATAGAGGCAGGAGGACAGAGAGGAATCAGTCAATCAACAAGAATTCATTAAGCATTTACTACATGCTAAAGACTTTGTGAAAGTCTAGCCATACAAAGATAAAGAAAAAGTTCCTGCCTTCAGGGAACTTACATTCTAGGGTATAAATTCATACATAAGTAATTATGTGTATTCAAAATTAATACAAGCTAGCATGGAGTATATTAGCTGCTACAGAATCAGGAGAGATAGTACTTGGGTCCATTAGACATTAAACACTTATTCAATACCTTCTATGTGTCAGGTTCTGTGCTAAGCACTGGGGGTCCATGGAAAGGCAAAGATAGTCCCTGTTTTCAAGGAGATGACAATCTATTGAGGAAACAACATGCAAATAACTATCTACAAGTAAGTTACCAATAGGACAAACTGGAGATAATACAATCTGCACAGAGTTATCAAGAGAAGCAGGGATCCCAAGAGGTGGAGAAAAGAAGGGAGTACATTCCTGGTATGAATGGCAAATAGTACAAAGACCAGGAGATGGGAGATCGAGCATCAAATGTTCAGTGTTCAGAACATCAGGTAGAACAGTAAAACTGGATCACAGTCAGCATCAGAGCAATGAATGAAAAGACTGGAAAGACAAAAATGAATTAGGTGGTGAATAGCTTTAAACACCAAACAGAAGAATGTATATCTGATCCTAGAGATAATAGGTAGTCACTGAAGTTTACTGAGTTGGAGAGCAGCCTGAGAAGCCTGTGTTTTAGGAAAATCATTTTGGTGACAATGCAGACCATGGAGTGAAGTGGAAGTGGTTGCAACAGTCCAGACAAAAGATAGTAAGGGACTTTAAGGGAGGGGGGAGGTAGCTGTGTGAGTAGAGATAAGGAGGCATGTGGGAGGGATGTTGTGGAAGTAGAGAAGACAAGATTGGTCATTGGATTCAATATGTGTAGTGGAAGAGAGTGAGGAGCCAAAGGATGACAAGAAGTTTGTGAATCTAGGTGACCAGGAGAATTGTGGTGCACTCAACGATGATAGGGAACTTGGGAAAAGGGACAGGTTTGGGGGAAAGGAAATGAGCTCTGTTTTAGCCATTCTAGTCATAAAGAAGAGTGTTGCAAGGACACCGAAGCAGGAAAGCATGGCATATATAAAGAGGACTCCAAGTAGGACAGTTAGACTGAAAGGCAGAGAATGAAGAAGGGAAGTCATAAGTCTGTGATGGCACCTTGATGGAGGGCCTGAAACAGCCACTCCCTTCATTTCAGCCTATCCTGAAAGGCTCCAGTATTGAACCCACACATTCCCAGTTCAGAAGACCCTTGTCTGAATCCCAAAGCCATGTGACAGATGACTTTGGGCAGGTCACTGCCCACTGAAGTCTGTTTCCTCACCTGTAAACTGGGAATCATAATACCTGTCCCATTTCCCTCATAGGGTTGCTGTGAAGATCAAATGGAAGAGATGGGAAAGGGAAGGGAGTGCAAGTTTCATAATGATGTGAAACATTACTATTCATCATCATTACTCGAATCTCCACAGTGTTTACATTCCTACTTTTACAGTTCCTAATAATGTTTTCAGGTATATCCAGCTTTAAGATATGGTTTTTCTTTCACCAGAATAATTATTCAAACTTGTAACATTGCCTGTAAGGTGAGGGACTTTGGCAGAAAGAGCAAGGCACCAGGAGCTCTAAGGGCTATGGTCTGTCACACCTGCCACCTTTGGGGACGTATCCCCCCCAGCCTTCCAAGCCCCTGCCTAATCTTACTCACAAACCTAGGAGCTAAGATGTCAGGGAACCATAGGAGACCCTACAGAGGAATCTTTCTGGTTCTCTTGGTCTGGAGGGTCCTTTGTAATAAAGGCATCCAAGTCACTTGTAATCACAGTCAACGCTGCAGCTTTAAAGACAGGTACACAGACATTCTGCATATGTCAACCCTATCATGTGCCCTATAACCAAGAGCCTACCCCAAATATATTCAGCCGCACCCTTACCTCCCTTGTTTGGAAACCATTCACCAATGACTTACCCTGCACAATCCACATAGCCTCATGCTGAACTCCCACAGCCACCACACACACACACCCTACCCCACCAACCAATACCCACACACTCAGCCTGCACCCACTACCACCAATATACTCACTTTGCTCACCTTGCATTGGAATAGCTCACTAATAACTTAATTATCCCACACAATCAATTTACACATCCACAGTCACACTGAGCACTTAGCCTGCACCCCACCCCAGCCACCTCCACAATCCAAATAGTCAGCCTGCACTCTGACAGTCACCCTTACCCCCCACATTTGGCCAGGACACACTGCCATCAATGTTCTAACTCTATGTGGGAACGGCTAACCAATGACTCCCCTTGCATGATCACTCCACAAAGTCACTTTGTACCTTCAGAGTCACCCCAAAACCCCCACATACTCATCTTTCACTCAGAACTATCCAGCCATACACTGACCCTACACTGTCACCACCACCCTGCATATTCACACATACCCCACATACATTTCTTCAGAAAGAGCCAAGACATAGAAAATCTAGTTCTGACAGCAAAATTGCCTCAAAACATGCCTTGGGCTAAGTCAGCCCTGGAGGCATAACTACTAGGGGTTTCCAACCTGTTCTAGTTCCCAGAATTGGCTGGTCCACCCTGTCCCAGGGGATGGAGAAGCACAGGAGATAGTTTCCAGACCTCAACCTTCCTCTGCAGAGAAATCAGGAAAGCAAGAGACTAAACTGAGAAGTCTAACTTCCCTGCTTCTAGGTACAGAAGTTCCAGACATTAGTCCAATTAACCTTATCTCATGAGAACTTCTTAAGGTAAATAGAAAGATAAGGAATGCACCTCTCTGGCTGGTTCCTGTCCCTGCACTGCAAGGACACACCTGCCACTATCCCCAATCTTAATTCTAATTCCAGGGGACTTGTGTCAGGGGCAGTCACTAAAGACAGCTTCTCCTCAGACATCGTTATTCATTGTCAGAGGTCAGAGACCCAAAGGATTGCAAAGCTGGAAGGGACCTCAGAATCAGCTGGTCCAACACATATTTAAAGTCCACCAGATTCCACTTGAACTCTGTATGGCAGACAGGACAATGTACAGTATACTTAGAGTAAGGAAGTCCTGGGTTCAAATCCAGCCTCAGACAATTACTAGCTGTGTGAACTTGGGAAAGTCACTTCACCTCTCTTCCATTAAATGGCATCATCTCTAAGCTTATGAGTTTATGACCTCCAATGATGGGGAGCTCACTATTTCTCAGAACACACCATTCTACTTTTGGATGGCTCTAGTTATTAGGAAGTTTTTCTTGAGGTGAAATCTAAGTCTATTTCTACCAAACTTCTACCCACTATTCCTGGTTCCATCCCATGGGGCCAAACAAAAGAAATCTAATCAACTGTCCTCATGAAGTACTTGAAGGTAGCATTCACAGCTCACCCCTCCCCCATACTCCTATCCCAAGTCCTCTCTCTTCTCCAGGCTGAATAGCCCTAATTCCTTCAACAACTCCTCAGTGCATTAATGTCACCAAACCAGTCACCCTTCCCTGGACATACTCCAGTTCATCTACACTAAAATGTGATGCTGGGAATGAACCCCGTACTCCAGATATGATCAGATCAGGTTTCCTCCCTCATCCTACCCCCAGACGATATTATAGAAGAGCCATGACTTTCTAGTAGCTCCCAGGAAGTCACTGCCACAACCACTGCAGTCTATGTGTCCCTACTTCATCTCTTTTTAAAACCAATAATCGTTCATCTAATTCCTGGCCCGAGAGCACCTACATGTCTTTTATCCTCTGCCTGTTTGAGGTCTGCAAGGTCTTGTAGATGAAATCCCTGCCTTTCCCTTCCTTCTCCCAGCTATCTTGAACCCTCTAGCTCTCTAGGCTAATCTCAGTCCTGGTTAAGCTGGGACTCCCCCCCATTTGTAATCACTCTCACTGGTAGGAGTTTGGCAGCTTGGTATAAATGTGTACTTTAGAGTGAAACTGGTTGGGCAGCTCTGACAAAGCTTTCTCAGAAATTAAGTCAGGACTGTTAGTTTGGCTGGCATAGATCATTTGAAATGTGCAGAGTGGAAAGACTATGAAGTCCTTTGGAGCAGGGAGCCTTGATAAATCTGCCCACTGGCATTGCTTTGCAAGAGGAAGGGGAGCCCTGGGTGGTGGGGAAATGCTGCCCTCTGGCAGCCTGTCCTGTATATGAGAGACAAGGACCCAGGCTCCAATACCTCCTCCCCACCCTCCAAGAAATGTGGGCACAGAAATAGGCTTACAGGCCCCAGAAGGAAGCTAGGCAGGAGAGTTCTATGGGTACTCAAAAATGGAAAAAACAAACCCAGAGACTAAACAAACATTTATTTTAAAATAAACATCTACAGAAATATAAATTTATAGAAATAAGCATGTATTAAGTACTCATCATATGCACAGCACTATGCTAGGTAATGAGAATACAGAGACAAAAATGAAAGTATCTGCCCTCAAGTAATTTACTGTTCCATCCAAGGAAGTAAAATGTATATACAGAATTATATACAATATAGACGTGGGTGAGGGCGAGGTGTTTATATCTATGTATATGTTTGTATGATTTTCCATGTCTGCATATGAGTCTCTCTCTGTGTCTCCTCATCTGTCTTTGTATGTTTCAAAGCAGAGTTTGATTTTGTTTTCTCTTTGTCTCTCCAGGGCCTAGCATAGTATGGCACATAGTAGGTATTTGATAAGTGATTTCTGATTGATCAGTTGCCTGTCTGTGGATCTGTCTGCCTATCTTTGTATGTTTATTTGCAGATAGATAGATAGATAGATAGATAGATAGATAGATAGATAGATAGA
>NW_027187393.1:8883713-8956213 GCF_028583685.1 Petaurus breviceps papuanus | reverse complement strand
GTATGTTTGCATGTATGTATGTGTGTGTGGAGATGCCCATTTTTGTGGTGTTTGTTATGTTCAGAATAAAATTGTTTTTTAAAAAGAAAAGAATGATGGATTTAGAGGCAAAGGATGCAGGTTCAAATCCCAACTCTTCAATTTCCTAGCCCTGTGACCTTGAACAAGTCATCTAACATTTCAGAGCCTCAGTTTCCTCATCTGTAAAATGAAAGGGTTAGATTAAATGGCATCAAGGTCCCTTCCAGCTCTAGCTACATTGTCCTATGTCAATATCTAAGGCTCCTTCCAGTTTTAAGTCTATGAGACTATATGAAGCTTCTCATTTCTGTATCTCAGTTTCTATATCAATAAAATGAGAATAATATCTACCCTGTTTGCTTCCCATTGTTGCTGTAAAAATCTGATAAGATGGCACATACACAAAAAATTTAAAACTTCTAGAGACATATACAACTGTAGAGTATTCTTATTACTATGATTATACCCTCACAGATCTGAGAGGCACTGAACCTCCCTGCCATCCCCCCTCTAAAGACTTCATCGAGCTGTGGCAGTGACTCTGGGCTCTGGAAGTCATTCCAGCATGGTCTAAGCAACTTCCTCATCCCTTCTTTAAAGGGAATGAAGAGCTATGCCAAAGCCTGAAATTAAGTGTGTCTTAAATAACTGCAACCAATCCCTCCTGCCCTCATCCATGACCTCTCCTGTCCAATAAGACAAGTAAGAACAATTGCCTAGGAAGTTCCCAATGCCTGCCTCTCCCACAGAGTGTTCACATTTATGTCCTTAACAAAATTTCTCCTTGGACTTGGGAGCTGTGCCAGGTGTAATGGGCACTTTCCCGAGGGGGGGGAAATCCTATTGCTGGAGGGGGAAAGAGGGAGCTGTGGAGGGAAGGAGGACCTAGACTTACTGAAATCCCATTATTATTCCAACTGGTGAATTAAGATCTCCCCAAATGTTTCACTACTGTCAACGCTCCATTCAGCACCTTGAACAGTTCACACCACCAGCAGTCAGCTACAGAGCTCCTCCTCCCATTGTTTCCCAGGACTGTGCAGTAGCCAGCTCCCGGAAATCTTTGTGGCTGCTTTAGAAAAACTATCTCATAGCCAGGAAGCCTGTTCATTGTTCACAACTATTGGTGAGATCTTGTCAGGATCCATCATAACACTGGAAATCCCATCTATACGGCTCACTTCCCTCCACTCCAACACCAGCTACCTTGCCCCACCCCCATGCTGTACTCTTCCCTTTTATGTATTGTCTCCCCTAAGCCCCTTGGGAGGAGGGAACTTCTTGTTCCCTTGTTTTTATATCCCTAGTGCTTAGGACAGTGTCTGGCAAGTGGAAAGTGTTAAATACATGTTGTATCTATCTTATCTAGCATCTGTCTTTACTAATAAAAAAATCATCTGATTTTAAAGCACATGGATATTTGAAAGTTAAATAAGTACAAATCTTTTTCTTCCCTCAATATAATATTAGCCCATGTTTATGTAACACTTTATAGCCATTATCTCATTGAATCATTCCAATAATCCTATGAGGTAGGGAATGGAGAATGTTATTATTCCCATCTTACAGATTAAGAAACTGAGATACAAGGAAGTAACTTGTCCAAGGTCACAGACCTAGGATTTAGGTCTAAATCTTCTTATTACACATTAAAGGCTCTTTCTACTTTTTTCTTAGTAGTTCTGGACAAGTGAACTATATCCCAGGAGCAAGGGTATCCTCCTGGACACAGAGGAGGAGATTCAGGATAATGTTAAATGCCTAAACTAAACAGACCACAGCTGAGAAGCAGCAAAACATGGAGCCGTGATATGGAAGAGCAAACCCAGATCTTGCAATTAAATGAGACAATGAGTTACATGGATTGTACAAGCTGGGACAAAGGGCTTAGTCCTCTACTGAAGCTAAATGGTTTCTCCTCTGGAGGATAGGGCATGGTGCTCAAAAGAGGGCACTATCAGGAATGGAGGGATAAATACATCCTTTACCTAGGAGAAATAATAAGCCCATCCTTGCCAACTTCATGGGGTTGTAAATGATGGTGAAAGCATTAAAACTCTTCTCAGGAGTGTGGGGAGGCTAAGATGAAGTTTCTGTGGTAAAAGGTACATATAAAATTTTGATGTGTTAAAGCATTGAGGTTATATCTTAATTCATGCCCAGAAGCAGGTGAAAAATCAGTGCCAATTCTGTATATTGGTGAGAGATCATATTCAACTTCATCCTTGGTTTTAAGAGAAGACTGTTCCCCTTCCAATGTGTCCTTCACACACAAAGAGATTCAACTTCCTCATACATAGAGCTGATAGTATCACTCCTTGGCTCCAAAATCTTCAGTGGCTCCCTATGGAAAAAAGTTCATGCTTCTTTGCCTGACATTCAAGGCCTTCTATAACTTGGGGTTCCCCCTACTTTTCCAATATTTTCTCCCATAATTTCCCTCCTCACACCCTCTCTGTTCCAGCCAACTTGAACACAGAGCACTCTCCCATAGCTATGTCTTGAATACCCCTCCTTTTCTCTCTTCTTCTGTTCAATAGCTACCCATTCTTTAGACAACAATGAAACTTCCTCTGATTTTCCTTGTCTATAATTACCTTTTTCTGTGAGACTTCCTATACTCTTTTGTTTTGCACCTTTTAAACTTAGTTAACTATGTATGTGGATTATGGCTCTACTAAGACTGGGAGGTCTTTCAGAACTGAGACCATAACTTTTCTAAATCTTAGATCTTATCCAGAGTCAGCTCAGTAAGAAGTAGGCATTTAATAAATGTTTGTAAAATATATTTTCTGATAAGAGTTTAGAGATCATCTAGTCCAAGCCCCTCATTTTACAAATAAGGAAACTGAGACCCAGAGGGAGGAAATAACTTAAGACCACACAGTGAGTTAGTAGAATGACTTAAACTTATATTTCCTGATTTCATGCCTAACATTCTTCAATCCATTTTGTTGTTCAGTCATTTCAGTCATGTTTGACTCACTGTGACTCCATATGGAGTTTTCCTGGTGAAGATACTGGAGTGGTTTGCCATTTCCTTCTCCAGCTCATTTGACAGATGAGGAAATTGAGGCAGACAAGGTCAAGTGACTTGCTTAGGGTCACAACAACTAGTGTCCAAGGTCAAATTTAAACTCAGGAAGATGAGTCTTCCTGACTCTAAGCCTGACACTCTATCCACTGTGCCACCTAGCTGCCCTAGTCTATACCAGGACTCTAATAAAGACAAATATACAAATTCAAAAGATCATAGGTCTAAAACTAGAGATGTCAGAGGTCATCTAATCCAACCCCCTTACTTTACAGATGAGATTACTGAGGAAGTTAAATGACTTGCCCAAGGTCACACAGGTAGTACATGGCAGAAACTGGATATGAACTTGTTATGGGAATAAGAATCTGAAGATCTTCCCTGCCCCTTGGCCCTTTGATAGGCTTAAGTGACTCTGAGAACCTTCCTTGATTTGGGAATATACTCTGCCTCCTAATAAGCTGAATGTGCTCACCTGGAGCATATAGAGGGAGGCTCATTTTTCAGGAATGCCGACACCTTGTTACTTTGTGATGGGGCAGTGGGTCATGAAGGTTGTGATGGTCTCTGACCCAGGAGAAGGCTATATATACCCTGATGTGAGGTTTTGCTTTGGGGCTCACTTTGGGAAGAGTTGTGTGATTTGGCCAGATCAGACTCTGGGCAGACGTTGAGCCTCCCCCCGCCTTAGGCTTTGAAAACCCAGATGTTGGTGCTTGGTGCTTCCCTCTCTGGTAACTAACTAGATATGGATATAATAGTCAGACAGTGAGAAGCCCTGTCTGTTGACTTGTCTCTCTGTCCACTTATAACTTCTGTTTGTATTCTCTGATGTTTGATTGATTAAATTATGATTGTTAACCCATTTTGAGTTGCTTTCCTTTAAAAAAAGCAGATCTAAGAACCTATGCTAGCAGCCACCCTGAGTATGCTAGGGTGCTTGCTGCTATAAAACTCCATTCTTCTGATTCTAGAGTTCTCTTTCTAGATTCTCTTTCCATTGAACTAAACTGCTTTCATTTCTCAGCTGAGTTGATTAGCTGCTTTACTTTATTCCTCAGTGCCAGATGCTTCTAAACCACTGGTCATTCACAAAAAGCACTGGGTGATAAGAGTATAGATGGCTCAATATAACCCATTTCTCTATTGGAGAAATAACTCCAATGATGCCCTTCTCATCAGAAGCACCACAAACAAACATTTGAACAATAGTTAATATCTGAAGGACATTCCAGATTTATCATGCTCTCTCTCTCTCTGCACATTTTCCCTGGGTGCCTTCAGATTGGGGTTTCTTTTTAGGGCTTATAACAATATGGTTCCCAAGCAATTTCCCTTGGGGACTGAGCTTGATTTAGTTAAAGAATAGATCAAGACACAAAAATCGGTCAAGAAATAGCCCCCAGAGTTTCTGGTTCAGTCACCTGTGTCATTTGTGTTGGACAGCAACTCAAAAGCTACCCCCTCCATGAAACTCTGCCTGCTCCCTAAGGACTTATCCATGAGGACAGTGACTATATCTTATAAAAACCCACTACCCAGCACATGCCATAATGAGCATTTAGATAGCGCTTTAAGGTTTACAAATCACTTTACAAATATTATCTCACTTCATCCTCACAACAAGTCTGGAAGGTAGATGCTATTATGATCCCCACTTCACAGATAAAGAAACTGAGACAGACAGAGATTAAGTGACTTGCCCAGGGTCACACAGTTGGTAAGTGTCTGAGGAAAGATTTAAACTTGAGTCTTCCTGACTCAAGGTACAATATTCTACCCAGTGTAACAAGGGACTATGTAGAGGAGCCATTTGACAAATAAATTTTGAATGAATGAATGAATTTTTCCATAGCAAAGATCTCCTGACAATTCTGGCCTCTCTTTTTCTCTTTCTTTTCAATATAACATTTCTGACAGATGGTTATCTGTTTACTTGAAAATCTCCAGTAAAGCATCCTAGCCTACTTTTAGATAACTCATTGTTGGGACAGGTAGGTGGCAGAGTGGAAAGAGTGGAGGCCTGAAGTCATAAAGACCCATCTTCCTGAGTTCAAATCTGACTTCCTAGCTGTGTGATCTTGGGCAAGTCACTTAACCTTATTTGGTTAAGTTTCCTTATCTGTAAAATGAGGTGGAGATGGAAATGGCAAGTCATTCTAGTATCTTTGTTAAGAAAGCCTCAAATGAGGTCACAGAGAGTCAGGTACAATGGGGTCATGAAAAACCAGACAAGACTGAAAAATGACTGAACAGCAATAACAGCAACAATTGTTGGGAAGGTGGATTTTTTTCTTTATTTCAAACTAAAATCCACCTCTCTACAACTTCCACTTACTGTTCCTAGTTCTGCCTTGTGAAGCCAAGCAAAACAAATCCAAAGCCTCTGTGGCATGACAGCCCTTCAGAGACCTAAAGACAGATATCATAATCCTCCTCAGTCTTTTCTCCAGACTAATCATGCCCAGTTCCTTCAATAGAGCCTCATAAGCCTTGTTTTCCAGTCCTCTCACCATGCTGTTCATCACCCTCTTCAGGTTTCCTCCAGCTCATTAATATCCTTCCTAATATGTACCCCAAAACTAGAGGGCCATTTCTGCAGAGGGAGGAGTAATATAAGGTTGGTAAAGAATAATCTCTCCTAGGGAGGTGGTGCAGGGAAGACAGTCTGCCCTAATGGAACAGGAGGGATCCTTAACAAAGAAGAGGGGCACAAACAGGATCAATTGATGTTGGGCCAGAAGGGAAATTAGAGATCATCCAGCCCCATTTTGTCATTCTACAGAGGAAGAAACTGAAGCCCATAGAGGGAAGGGACTTGATCAAGGTTGTAAATGGTAGAGCTGAGATTAGAACCCAGTTCCTTTGACTCCAGACTGGAAAAACTGAAGCAGATTCTGTTCACTCTATGCAGGTGGAAAATCCTGCTTGCTGAAAATATTAGGATTTAAGGGTCAACTGAAGAGGTCAACTCAAGAAGAAACTTTAAATAGTGTTTGATGAGGAAGAATAGAGAGAGTTGTCTAAAAGTAGCAATGTAGATTCACCAAGAACTCATTGACCATCTTAGAGTTTTATAATATATACAGAGAAGATAGAAAGAAAGCTAGGTCACTGAGAATGGAAGAAGTTTGAGATAGTCAAGTAAAATTAGCATCAGACTTGCTGAAGCTCAGGATGAGCTAAGTTTGGCAATAAGTACTGAGGACCACAAAATGGCTCTTTTTATGAATGAGTGAATGGATGGATGGATGGATGGATGGATGGATGGATGGATGGATAATCAATCTTTGTGCATTTATTAAGCACTTACTATGTGAAAAGTACTGGGGAAACAAAGAGAAAAGACAGTCCATCTCATATTCTAAGGGGAAAGCAACAGACATGGAAGTTTTCAGCTATAAGTCAATGGGAAAGGCCCCATGGTCTGTGGGGGCAGCAGCAAAGCAAGTGATAATGCCTCTCCTTTCATGTCATTTCCACTAATAAAATCATATCAATTTAAGGTGTTGAGCCATCAGACAGCACCAAGGACTTTGGTGACAAGATTTTTCTTTTCTCAGTCTCCTGTAGCTGTGACTATAGCCACTGCCTCACCAGGCTGCCCCACCACAGGGTTCGCTGCCCAGGAGGATGCCTGAGAGCCCTGAGCTGGAAGCATTGCTATTCCAAAAACACTTAATTGCAGGATTCCGGGTTGTCTCCATCAGGATCCAAAGAAACGTTGCCATCCAAGTGGCTGGTATTTTTTAAAGCTTTGTTGGGGGCAAGAAGAAGATTAAATAAGGGATAAGATGACTGCTCAGTGTGGATGGGATGAGGATAAGGAGTGATGGGCTGAAGGCAGAGTTCCTGAACTTTCAATTTTGTTTCTGTTTTCTTTATCAAGAAGAATGACCTTTGGATTGAGAAGTATAGTATAGAATAGAAATAGTTAATAGTCGGTTGAAACCCAAGATAAGTGAAAGATTGTAAAAGAGTACCTAACTGCTTTCAATGAATTCAGTTCATCAGTCCTGTACAAACTACATCCTGGAGTGCTGAAAGAGTTGTGGATGTGATTGATGAGTTTCTCTCAGTGTCCCTTGAAAAACCACAGAGAATGGGAGAAATGCTGCAGGCCTGGAGGACATACTATTTGATTTTCATGAGCCTTTAGTTCACAAATAGGACTGGTGAGTTTAACTTTGATTCATGGTAAAATTCTAGAACAATGTATTTCAAAGATAGTTTAAGACCATTTACAGCAGAAAGAGCACTAGTGAACATTAAGAGTCAGCTTTGTCATACTGAAAACAAGTCATGCCAGACTAACCTCATGTCCTTTTTGATAGGACAAGAGAGGAAAATAATACTTGTACTACCTACCTTATTGGGGTGTGGCATAGGAAGCACATTGTAAACTGCTGTGGTAATATGCATAATTGTTCATATAATAATGGTAATCAGGAGAATCACTCCCTATTTGTTGGACTGGGGCTCTCGTACAGTTGAACAAAGACCTGGTTCCTTCAGGTAGGTAGCCCCTTTGCTAGTGGAGATTTAAAATCAGAGCTTCCTGTTTGTCTCCTATGGGAACTACATGATACTGGAGGAGAGGGGATGGGGCACAGAAAAGGCAGTCCACTTAGCAAACTTCCAAAGGAGTGACTAGTCTTTAAATCTTTCTTAATCAGTCTATCAGCTATATGGGAATCTCTCTCAGACTTCTGCAAGGGACTGAGAGATGGGAATGCTTCCTCTTCTGACCCTAAGTTCCTACCATGAATAAGCATATTGTTGGCCTAGATGAACCTCCAAGTGTCACAAATCCACAAGTGGAAAGGGCTAGAGTACCTCTTCCCACTGAAGAGTCCTAACTCTTAGCTCATACAGAAAGCTTTGAAACTTAGCAGATCCTAGCTTGTAAAGAGAACAGCCGCATTATTTCTCATTATTTCTGTCTCATTTATGTTCTCCACCCCAGAATACAACTCTTAGAACAACCACTAAAGAAAGCTTAGGGTTGTCTCATGCCTATGGTCTACCCAAAAGGGATTAATAGCATCACTTGTGTTGTTGCTGAGTTGTGTCCAACTCTTCATGGTCCCATTTGAGGTTTTCTTGGCAAAGATACTAAATTGGTTTGCCATTTTCCTTTCCAGCTCATTTTACCAATGAGGAAACTGAAGCACACAGAGTTGAATGACTTGCTCAAGGTCATGTAGCTAATAATTGTCTGAGGCCATAGTTGAACTCAGGAAGCTGAGTCTTCTTGACGTCAGGCTCAGCACTTTCCCACTGTGCTAGCTGCCACAGCATCTCTTCTAGAAAGGTGTACATTAGATCAGGTATAAGATAACTATTTATTTGTTCCACCACAAAAGAAGTACTTAAAATGCAAATGTCACATAATCTTGCACTATCAAATACTTAAAAACATAAACTATAACCCATCACAAAGGACTTACAGCAGCACATAAATAGGTCTAGAAAATGCATGAGATATTCAGACTCATAGAGAAGCTCTTTGTGTTTGTACAACTCAAAAGTCCAAACCCTGACAAGTCATAACTTGGCTTGAATTTTCTTAGTCTTTTCACTTGAAGTATCTTGGTGGTGGTCATATTCTCCTCAGAGAAAGTGTTTCAGAAGTCATCTCCTGCCAGGTGGTTGGTACCAACTTAAAATTCGTAATTCCTGAACTCCTCGGGTAGCCAAAAAAAGCCTATCACTCAGGATTATGATTTGGCCACCTGAGGCTGTCAGAGACTTGGGATCCAGTCTCAAGCTCACCTAGACATGTGCCTTGAATACCACATTCAGGCATTCATCATAGATAGTAGGGGTATAAGAGAAGAAGAAATCCCATTCTCCACCACTTTTCTGGGAATCTGAAGGAGACACACTTGACAGATGAGTAGAGAGTTTGAGAGGGTAGAGTCACTCCTTTTAAAATCTGCCAATGGGCTGCTCTTCTAGGATCAGTGGCCAACCCATTTTAATACCAGGAGGAAGAGACAGCATTTAGGTACCAGAAGTCTCTAGTTGTTCAAATATCCTTTAGCAAGGATTCTATACACCAGAAGGAACCAGGGTGCATACTCAGTTCCAGGGGCTATGTCTTAGTCCAGGAGGTGGGGGTAGGAGGTGGAAAGGGAGTATCCCCTTAGTGACTTCCATTATTGATGAGAAAACTGAGACTCGGAGGAGTTATTTACACATAGTGACACAACTGTAAACAACAGCGTTGGGATTGGACAACATGGTATAATGGGGAAAATTTCAGACCTGGGTTTATAACTTGACTCTGCTACTGACTAGCTATGTGACCATGGGCAAGTCCAACCCTTCCTTTCTCTGGCCCTCAGTTCATCTTCCACACAATGAGGGGGATGGGCTCAAAGATTCCCTAAAGACTCTAAATTCTAAAATGTGGAGTCCAGTGCTCTTTTTAATGAGCTACTATCCCAAAGATGAACTGAGTTTTAGCTGGAAAAGTGCATATAACAACCATGTCATGGGGAAAAGGGGAAAGAAAAGCACTTTTTATTTCTTTCTTTTATTTCTTTCTCAGTCTCTTCATGGAAGATATGACAGTTTCTTGCAATTTTCCAAAGCTCTGTCACTCGATAGAGCAGCAGTGGACAAGATAATGAGAAATACAATTGTAGCTGTTAGGATTAAAGAGGTGATCTCAGTGAAACTTATAGAAATTATCGCTGTTATCTGCGGTTTGTCAGTTTAAATGCATTAACTTAATGTTGGGGAAACAGAAATGGTCTTTGAACCCAATGAATAATGGAAGTGCTGCTTCTCTAGTTATTTTTATAACCTTATTATTGCATCACGGGTTCAAGCACGTGCCCACATCCTCTGAATATGTGCAGAAAACAACTCTTTTTTAGTAGTAACACCCTTCTCTTTCATCCCCTTCATCCTCTCACGTTTAAACAACTTGAGAACCGGATTTCTGCTCCACTATTACTTTTCACAATCAATTAGTCCAGTGAGACATTAGTATTACTGGGTAACCCCCATTTCACAGATGAGGTCATTGAAGACAGAGAAGAGGAGCAATTTGCCCAAGAACTCACACAGAATCTGGGGCAGAGCAAGAGGGGAAGTTCAGTCCATTACTGACTTGATAGCATGTTAGAGTTGAGCAGGCCTTGGAGATTGACTAGTCCAATTCCATCATTTTACTGAAAGTGAAACTGAGATAAGAGTGGAGAAATGGACTTGTCCACGGTTATATATTTAGTTAGGGTCAAGACTGGGACTAGAATCCAGCTAGGCTTTCTGCCTCCCAATCCAATTCTCTGTCCAGATTGCATTACACAATCCCATGAGTACACTTACTCACCAATGAGTATCTGCAGAGAGCCATCGTGCTCCTGGTGTGAATAGGTTCCTAGGCACTGACCCCCATAGCCAAAGAGTCTTCAATAATCCTGCTCCTATCAGTACAGTTAGTGGGAGTTTATGGATGTAAATCAATCCCAGGGTATTTATTTAATACCTACCAAGAATCTGTCAGATGGAAGAGACAGACACGGAAGCAGAACATGGCTCCAAGCATCACTCCGGATTCTGACAACAGCCAGACTCTACTTGTTGTTATTTATGTGGCATCATGAATGTAAAGAAGACTTTGTGCCAATTAAGGCACAGATCAGACAGATGTTCATGGGCAAGTGCAGGATAAAGGCATAAGGCAGAAATAAAGCTAAATAGATGAGCAGTTAAGTTTGTGGGCAAACTGGAGATGGGTGAGAAAGGCTGCCTAGCAAATTAAACTAACAAAGAGAAGCAAGAGGTAATGTGGCATTGACATAGAGAGTTGAGGTAGGTGTCCAAAGGAGATGAGCCCACACTGGCCTGGATACCTACTGGTTGTGTGACCTTGGACAAGTCACTTAATCTCTCAATGCCCTAGGCAACTCTGCAGTTCTACAAGTTGAGGAGAAGGTGATGGTCTGCACTGTCAGAGGGAGTTTCCTCACTGACAGTGAGGAATGAAACCACAGGTCTGATCACAGGCACCATTGTTGTATGCCTGTGAAACCTAGACAGTATACCAGCACCATGCCAGGAAACTGAACTGCTTCCATTGAATTGTCTTGGAAAGATTCTGAAGATCACCTGGTAGGATAACATGCCAGACACTGAAGTCCTTACTTGAATTAAACTGCCAAGCATTCAAACTCTGCTTCAAAGAGCACAACTCGGAAGGCTGACTACATTGTTCTAAAGCAAAACATACACTTGCCAAAAAACTATTTTATGGAGAACTCACATAGCGCAAGCATTCACACGGTGATCAGAAGAAGCAATACAGGGACACTCTCAAGGTCTCTCTTAAGAACTTTGGAATTGATCCTGTGACATGGGAGACACTGGCACTGGACAGCTCAGCATGGCGTGCCCTCATCAGAGAGGGTGCTGTGCTCTATGAGCAAAGCAGAATTGAAACAACTCAAAGGAAATGCAGGATGTGCAAACTGAGAGTATCCATGCCAAGTATTCACACAGACTATTAGCGCCCAACCTGTGGTAGAGCATTCCAAGCTCATATGGGTCTGATCAGCCACAGTTGGACACACTGAAACTTGACTCTAACATAGCAATGTTATTCTGGTCCTCTTTGAGAATGAGGAACAACAACCAACCACCAGTGAGGACTGGGGGAGGGGGGAGTACTGCCTGATTAAAATACCAGAGAAATGGTTATTTTCTATTATATTAACAATCCATTATCAATTAGGCCTCAGGTCTTTAATTTCCTCATTTAGGGGCCAATCCCTCTAGGTCAGTCAGCCAGTTTGTGAAATACAAGGCTGATAGATGAGATTGTCCTCAAGGAATGTGCTTCTTGATCTCCGGCAGGAACCCACCCAACTGGGAGACCTTCTGTTTAGAGTATAAACAAAATCTAATCTAAGTGAATTCTTACCCTTAGGGAATAAACCCATGTCCTTGCACCCCTTCATTTGAGTTTAGGGTGACCTAGCTCATAAAGGAGAAAACCAACCAGAGTGGTCTGGGTGGAGGTGGATTCTTCTGTCTAAATTCCTGGAGGCAGCTGAGTTTCATCATCAAGCCATGTTCTCAGCAGAAGTAGCCAAAGACTTTTAGCTCACCTCCTCATTTAAATGTCCACCAATCAAAGCTGATTTCTTCTTTCAGAGGCATTCTCTTTCAAAAAAATATTTAAGACATTCAGTGTCTCAATTAGGTGTCTTCGGTTACCACGAGAAACTACTGACCATCGATTTATTAGCTAGACTAAATAATAAGTTGATTATTAATTACCTAAAAACTCTGTCTCTTGGGTTTTTCATTTATCACAATACCAAACTGATATTGCACTAGAACAGTTTTCATTGATATGTTCATTCAGTCAGGCATTTACTCATCAAAGATTTATTATTCACTAAGTGCTTTACCTTGGGACAGGTATAGAGAGAACAGGTCCTGCACTTAGAAATGCTGAAGGAACAGGTGAGACATGTCCTCTTTTTGGTTTAGACCTGTAAGATCCTCTATGTAGGGAGCTGCTGGTGAGAGTCTCCCTCCACCAATGCAGACCTACAACTTGGAGTCTTAAAGAGTTTCCTGGAGTCTCCTGGAGCACAAAGCCGTTAAGTGACCAGGATTGCACAGCCAGTGAGAGGCAAGAATTGAACCCAGAGGTTCCTGAGTCTGATGTCAGCACTCTGTCCATTAAGCCTTTCAGATGTAAGAGACATGAGATATGAACACAGAGAAACATAATGCAAATGAGAATGTATTTAGTGAATAATGAATATAAAGGGCTGTGAGCTCAGAGGATGATAGGTCTCTACCAGTGCTGGATACAACAAGGAAGGCTTGTGGGAAGAAATGCTATTGGAACTGACCAATTTTCCAGTCTTCAAAGGAATAGCCTGAGGCAGTGGGGGATGTCTTTCTAATGCTATTGCTCATGAGCCCCCACTGGTTTGCTTCCCCATCATCAGTTGATATCAGTTTGTCAACTAGACCAGAGGAAGATTTTGTAAACTTCAAAAGGCAGGAAGATCTGGGTCTTCCCATTAAAGTCCTAGCAGGATCCCAGGAGGAGTAACAGATGATAGCAACTGCTGTACTGGGGGCTGAGGATAAACTAGGCATGCTGAGAAAAGGAAGCTTCAGGATCTTATAAGAAGCCGAAAAGAAAGCTTGCTATTCTATCTAAGCCCCATTGGGTGTGTCTAAAATTCTTCAATTGATCCCAACATTCTGACTCTGTATTCATCCAATAACTTTCACTCTTTTCAAATTAAAAACTATTTGTATCTAGCTTAATGCCTTTGATTGATCAAAAGAAGATTCTCATCCTATAGGTGTTCAGGCATATATCATCTTGTTAGGTACTTTAAGTGGGATAGGGTAATTACTTGATCAATTCAATTGACTCCCACCCTTACACTTGTAATATGTGCTTAATAAATATTTGCTGGATTGGATTAAATGGAATGGAATTGACCAATGGTTTATAGGTAAAAGTAGCAGAGCCTGGACTCAATCCAAAACCTGAGCATCCAAATCAAAGTGATAGCCAACCTCAGGGTCAAAAAGACTTAAGTTCAAGCCTGGTATCTGACTCAAGGTGAAGGTGTGACCCTCGGCAAATCACTTCACTGTAATATACTTGCCGGTCTTCATTGGTAGAGGAAATTTCCATCCCAGCAGTTCCCTGACATAAGAGTCAAAAATGACATAGGGGCAGCTAGGTGGCACAGTGAGTTAAGCACTGGCCCCAGAGTCAGGAGGACCCAAGTTCAGTTCCAGCCTCAAACACTTAACACCCACACAAAAAAACTAGCCATGTAACCTTGGGCAAGTTACTTAACCCCAATTGCCCTCCAAAAGGCAAAAAAAAAAAAAAAGACAGACCTAAGCTTACCCCAGCAATACCCTGCTTGACTCTTGTTAGCTGAGTAAGGTATCACTAAAGACTTGTCACCCTGCCCTTATTAGGGTAGGTTTTGATTAACATATCCTAATAGAATGAAGGCCTATAAAGGCAAAAACCAGACACCCAGAAAGGAACTACTCCATCAGTGAAGACACTGTACATGGAAAAAAAAGGTGCAGGCTAGGGGAGCAGCATACTCAGGAGAGATACTACACTCATTGAGGAGTAGCCTCCTGAGGGCTGCATGAAAATGTTACCAGAAGATATCATCCCTATAGTGGTGATGACGTGAGCTGTTCTTCATATTCCTGGTATACGGAACCCTCAAGTTCCTTCACATGTGATCCTTAATCATGCTCACTCTCCCTATTGATATTACAAATATATCTAAGAGGATGTGCCCTGTGTTTATGGAAGCATGCTTTATTATAAATCTCCTTATTATGTTACATCATAAAATAAATGCCTTTGCTTTGAACTAGTTGTGTCCTCTGGATGACTATAAAAGTAAATGTACCAGTAGTGGCTTGAAAGTTGTTTTGAGAGGATGTAGACTCACAAAGAACCTTGAACCTGAGTTGCTTGTGTTGGGGACCCCACATAGGAAAGGGAGTGTTATAGGTGTTATATATACACTTTGTTTTAAAGTCCTTTCCCATTCATCAGCTCATTTGATCTTCACATCAATGCTATGCAGTGGGACAGGAAAGGGAATATTATCATAATTTTACAAAGCAAGTGTTTAGAGAGACTAAATGTTCAACATCCTATAGCACATTACTTGCAGAAATAGGATTTGAATACAAATCTCCTGATTCCTGATACAGTCCTCAGTCTCACTTTGGCCCCTGGCAACCTGGTACTGATGACCAGTTCAATTGTCTGGCAAATCTATACTGCCAGACACTGGAGAGACTTGTGGATAAAGGGTCACTGGAGCTAGAAATAAAAAACTCATAAGAAATTATCTGGCCCAATTCCCTCATTTTACAGGAGAGAAAACTGATACCCAAAGAAATAAGTGCCTTGTTCAAGATCACTTTGAACTCAAGATCTCTGAATCTAAATCTGGAACTCTAATTTTACTACATGACCTTGATTTAAATAGATCATTGAGTACCAGAGCTAGAACAACACCCGGGAATTATCTAGTTCAACCCCTTCATTCTATAGAAGATAAAACTAGGGTATGGAAAGATGAAGGGATTGGATCAAAGGTATTGAGAAAATTTAAGCACTTAGGCTCCACTCCTATTGTTATGGTATAAGTCCAAATCCTCATGCTACCATACCTAATCAAAACAAAACTTCATATATTTTGTATATACTAGTGTCTCTGCTTCCAGCTTCCACCCTTTCCAATTCTTCCCACACTGCCAGACTCATTTTCCTAAAATATTACTCCCACTCAGAAACCTTCAGTGGCTCACCATTAACTACATAATATGTTCCATCATTTTTCAGTCATGTCTGACTCTTCATGACCCCATTTGGGATTTTCTTGGCAAAGATACCCCATTTCCTTCTCCAGATCATTTTACAGATAAGGAAATAAGAGGCAAAGAGGTTTAAATGACTTACCCAGGGTTACCTAGCTAGTAAGTATCTGAGGTCCGATCTGAACTCACAAAGATGAGTCTTCCTGCCTCTAGGCCTGGCACTCTATCCACTGTACAACTTAGCTGCCCCATCTACATAATAATGTGTAAAAATGTGCTAGCAATGACTAAAAGCTCATATGAAATTCATTCCCATTTCAGAGCAAACTCCAGGGTAGCCATCTAGATCTTATTCCATAAAAAGGAAAGAGCTCCTGAGCTGGAAAGGTCCTCAGACTGCATTTAGTCCAACTCCTATCTGAGTAGTAATCCTCTCCACTATCCCTGAGCCTCTGCTTGCATACTTCCAATCATAGGGAGCTCACAGCTCTAATTCTTATAAATTTCATACACTGAGCTAAAATGTGCCTTCCCTGAAATGTACCCATAATGCCACTACTAATTCTGCCTTCTAGGCCCAACAATGATGATGATGATGATAGTTTTAAAAGAGGAATTGCTAAGTTTAAAAAAAAAAACATGGAAGAATGCTCCAAATCACTAATAAGAGAACTGCAAATCAAAACAACTCTCAGGCTTCACTTTACACCCTATAAATTGTCAAAGATGACAAAAGATGGCATTGGTAAATGTTGGAAGATTTACGGGAATACAGGCACAGTGGTACGTTGTTGGTAAAGCGGTGAATTGATACAACCATTTTGAAAGGCAATTTGAAATTATGCAAATAAAGTGACTAAAATGCCCATTCTTTTTTACCCTAAGATTACACTACTGCACTTTTACCCCAAAGAGGCCATTACTAAGAAGTTCCCATATGTTTGTGATAACAAAGAATTGAGAACAAAATTTAGCCATGGAATGGCTAAATAAATTGTTTAACTAATATTAATATAATGGGACATTAATATAATTGGATATTACTGGGCTATAAAAAAATTGATGAATGTGATAAAAGTCAAAATTTGGACTTATACCACAACAATAGGATAAATGAATGTGAGAAACATGAAAAAAGCACGGAAAAATCTGCATGAACTGATGCAGTGAAGAAAGCAAAACCAAGAAAGCAGGATAAACAGTAACTACAAGACAAGTAGAAAGAACAGCAACCCACCAAACAATCAAAAGTGAATGTAACAAAATTATAAAGACTACATATGATTCAAAAGAACCGATATGAGAAGGTGCTCCCAACTCACCTCTTTAAAGAGGTAGGGGAGGGGGTCACCAGGTTCTGCACCTTGCATTTGCTTTCAGACTTTTCCAATGTATTTACTGATTGTGCTTATTTTTTCCTCTTGTTTTGCTTTTGTCTTTAAAAATATTATCTGTTATATGGGATAACTTTTTGGGAGGGAAAGAGGGAAGGGAAGGATATTAGAGAAAATAATGTAATATAAAAAAATGAAAGACATTAATCAAAACATTAAAATAAGTTCACCATGAGAGGATCACTCAAAATTCTGGGAAAAAATAATAGTAGCTAGCATTTACACATTTAAGATTTGCAAAGTGCTTTATAAGCGTCACATCATTTGATCCTCACAATAATCCTGTGAAGCAGGTGCTATTATTATACTCATTTCCCAGTGTATTCTTCTCCATTCCCAAAGAGCCATCCTTCATAATGAAGAATAGGTGAGAGCCTAGACCTATGGTTTCAATATAATATGTAACTTGAGAATGAGTTCCAATGGTGAATATCAATACAGGTCAGCATTGTCTCTAAAATTCTTAGTCTTAAAGAGTTGCTTAGAGCACTGAGAGGTTAAGTAATTTACCCAGGGTCACACAGTACTTGTCAGAGGTGAGATGTAAACCCAGGTCTCCCTAGCTTCAAGGTCAACTTATCTCTATGTACCACATGACCTCTCAAAAACAGGGGAAAAAAAGAGGAAAAGATATTCAACAAAACTAAGTAACCTCTCAGAAACAAGTCTGACTTTATGTGCAATGTTCCATCCCTACTCCCCTACTTTTCATACCTCTTCTTTGAGGCCAACATGCTCCAGTTTGTCAATGACCCTCTTGGGATAAAATGCCTAGAAGTGATCACAAGAATTCAGCTGCTGTTTGACCAGCTGGGTGACCAGAGACCAGCAGGATTATCAACTTCCTAAGTCATCCTCTGACACTTTTTCCCCTTCCTACAAGAAACATTTACATCCTGACAGAGCCTTTCAAATTTGGGCAGGTAGGACTTGGAGCAAGGACAATTAGCACAGACTTTTGACAGCAACTCCTCAAGTTCACCTGAAGCCTCCATTGTGGAAACTGCATGCCAGGTACCCTGGCTCCCTTACCTCACTCCAGTGGCAAAGTCAACATTGTCTTCTTCCTATGATATATCTACTACTGACCTGGCTCTTTGATTCTGGAATTTGTCATGATGAGTGTGCTTGAAGAGCAGTCCGAAAGTGTCCATCATCATTCCCTGACCAGGCACATTTTGTATTTCTGAGCTTCTGAGAATTAGTGCCCCAGTCCACACGTGGACTGGTCCTACCATCATCTCAATCCAGATCTGTCTCAGGGAGTGCCTATTTCAAGGCATGCCTGTCCTCGGCTACATCTCTACCAGCCTCACCAGCTTCTTGCTGTCAACTATTCCCCAGTATACCCACCTGGGTCATAAGTAACCTTGTGTTTCTGTTATTGTTTTTAATCGGTCCGACTCTTCATGACCCCACAGGGGTTTTGTTGGCCTGGCACTCTATCCACTGCACCACCTGTGTACTAATTGATGATTGGTGTCTCTTGATTTACCTAAATGCAGTACAGCCTTTCCCTGCTAGGGCATATTCAGCTCACAGAGCCCTAATTAGTCTTCATCAGTTCTATCATCTCCCTCCAAGAAAGAGTACTGACTTCCTTCTGAGTCCTTTGCTCAAATGACCCTTCTAGGGGAGTGGCTAAGTGAATGCAGGCTTTATATGGAGCCCAGCGCCTACTAGGAGTCATTCAAACCAAAACCACCAACACACTTGGAAAAAAGGCAGGGGGGCTATTAGTCATGCAAATATCAAGATCTTTCTCAGTAGCTGATCAGCAGAGCTGAGCAAGAAGCCCATTAGAAAGTACTAGGAAGAATCTAAGGCTTTGAAGCCTTTGCTTTGATCACTTTGAAAGGCAAGAAAAGGCAAGCAGAATTAGGACCAGTAGGATCCATATTTCTTCATTTTGAAAATTTTGAGTTAAAAATAATCACCCTGAATGGACAGGGTTGGAAAGTAAGCCATATGATTTTTTTTTTTTTTGCTTTTTGGAGGGCAGATGGGGTTAAGTGACTTGCCCAAGGTCACACAGCTAGTTTTTGTGTTAAGTGTCTGAGGCCATATTGAACTCAGGTCCTCCTGATTTCAGGGCCAGTGCTCTATTCACTGTGCCACCTAGCCACCCCAAAACAATAGTACCTTTCTTTTTTTTTTGTTATTTTCTGCTCTCAGGAAATTTATTAACTGTGTGATCTTTTTTTTTCATTTTTCAAATGCTTTATTAACTTCTAATTTACATCATTCATTTCTGCCAGATTTTGAATTACAAATCTTCTCCCCATTTTTCCCCTACCCACCACCCCAAAATAGCAGTCCCACAGGATACCCCCTCCTCCAATCTGCTCTCTCCCATATTATCTCCCATAACCCTTTAGACTTTTCCAGTAAGGCATGGTGGATCTCTATGCCCCAGTGCCTGTATATCTTATTTCCTAATTATATGTAAAATAGTATTAATAATAGTGTATATATATATATTTTTTTAAACATTTGATTTTAAAATTTTCAATGCCAGATTCATTCCCTTCCTCCCTTGTCAGCCACCCTTACTGGGAAGATAAGTAGTTCAGTATAGGTTATACATGTGCAGCTAATGCAAAACATTAACATAGTAGGTGTATTGTAAAAGACTGACTATATTTCCCTCCCTCCTATCCCACCTCTCACTTGTTCTATTTACTACTTTGATCCTGTCCCTTTTCAAAAGTGGGTGCTTCAAACTTCCCTCCCCACCAGCCTGCCCTCCCTTCCATGATCCCCCCTCTCATCCCCTTCCCCCCTACTCTCCTGGAGGATGAGATACCCTAAGAAATATACCCTTTCATTCCCTCCCCAAGCCAAATTCAATGACAATAAGGTTGACCCATTCCCTTTTGCCTTCCTATTCTTCCCCTCCATTGTAACCATTTTCCCTTGCCTCTTCTATATGAGATAATTTACCCCATTCTGTCTCTCCCCATCTCCTCTCATTATATTCCTCTCTCACCTCTTAATTTCACCTTTTAAGTATCATTCCTTCCTATTAAATTGGTCCTGTGCCCTCTACCTATGTATACCTGTAAACATATATACACACATTCACATATGTACTCATATGCCCATATACCCTCATATATAGACATATATATATATATATTCCCTTCAACTATTTTCATACTGAGAAAAGTTTCATAAGTTACAATTATTGTTTTTCCATGTAGGAATGTTAATAGTTCAACTTTGATAAGTTCCTTATGATTTCTTTTCCCTGTTTACTTTCTCATGCTTCTCTTGCTTCTTTATCTGAATGTCAAATTTTCTATTCAACTCTGGTTTTTTCATCAAGAATGCTTGCAAGTCCTCTGTTCCACTGAATGACCATATTTTCCCCTGAAACATGATACTCAGTTTTGCTGAGTAGGTGACTCTTGGTTTTAATCCCAGCTCCTTTGACCTCCGGAATATCATATTCCAAGCCCTTCGATCCCTCAGTGTAGAAGATGCCAGATGCTGGGTTATCCTTATTATGTTTCCACAATATTCAAATTGTTTCTTCCTGGCTGCTTGTAATATTCTCTCCTTAATCTGGGAATTCCAGAACCTGGCTATAATATTTCCAAGAGTTTTCTTTTTGGGATCTTTTTCAGGAGGTGATTGGTGGATTCTTTCAACTTCTATTTTGCCCTCTGGTTCTAAAACATCAGAGCAGTTTTCCTTGAGGATTTCTTGGAGGATGATTTCTAGGTTCTTTCTTTGATCATGGCTTTCAGGTAGTCCAATAACTTTTCAATTATCTCTCCTGGATCTATTTTCCAGGTCATTGGTTTTTCCCATGAGATATTTCACCTTGCCTTCTATTCTTTCATTTGTTTGGATCTGTTTAACAACATCTTGATTTCTCATAAAGTCATTAGCTTCCATTTGCTCCAATCTAATTCTGAAGCAATGATTCTCCTCAGTGAGCTTTTGAGATTCTTTTTCCATCTGGCAAATTCAGTTTTTTAAGGCATTCTTCTCCTCATTGCCTTTTTGAGCCTCTTTTGCCATTTGAGTTAGTCTATTTTTTAAGGTGTGATTTTCTTCAGTCAGGCTGTTGACTCTCATTTAGTAATCTTCTTGCATCATTCTCATTTCTCTTCCCAATTTTTCCTCCACTTCTCTTATCTGCTTCTTAAGGTCCTCTATGACCTGTAACCAGCTCATATTTTCCTTTGAAGCTTTTGGTGCAGGAGTTCTGATTTCACTGTCTTCCTCCTGTTACATGCTTTGATCCTTTTTGTCCCCAAAATAGGAGTCTAATATTGGGTTCTTCTGTTTGCTTTGTTTCCTTTGCTGGTCATGTTGCCACTCAATTACTTGACTTTTGGGCTTTTTGCCACAGTAGGACTCTGCTACCAGACAGGCAAACTTTGTACCAAACACTGGGGTTTTCTCAGCTGCAGGAGGTATTAGTTGGGTGCCCTTCTGAAGCCTCCATCCTCTCTGGCAAGCTGGACACACACCCCAGGACCTCCACTCTAGACTGCAATCCAGATCCAAGCAGGTTAAAGCAAGAGCAATTACCCCTCAGACTGGTCGCTTGGTCCCCCTATACTCTGCAGGCTAGAAGCTGAAGCTGCCACATGGCAGGGGCTGTGCCACAGCCCTCAGCAGCTTCTCACTCCAGGGACAGAAGCCAACACACTCCCAACTACTGGGTCCCAAAGTCCAGTGTGCACTGACCTCTCACTTTGTCCTTTGCATCTATGTGTTGATAATTCTGGACCACCACAGCTGCTGGTAATATAAAGTCCCTCCCTCCAGCAGCTGGTCATGCCCTCCCTGGGGCTGGGCTCCCAGAACGCTGCACTGGCCAATTCCTGCTGGTCTGCTGGGCTGTTCTCAGCTGGAGGTTAGCTTCTCTGTGTCATTTTGTGGGTTCTGTAGTTCCAAAGTTTGTTCAGAGTCCCCTTTTACATGAATTGGGGAAGGTGGAAGCCAGAGCCATGGAGAGGACCTGCTTCTACTCTGCCATCTTGACTCCACCCCCTCTTCTTTTTTTTTTTTTGAGCCATATAATTTTCCAAGCAATGAAGTCCAAGTTGTCTGAGCTCTGGAAATAGGGGAGTTAAGGCTCACTTATTCTTAGGACCAGTTAGGAATGCCCTACCCCAATACCCTTTACTCAATCTAACCTCATTTGCTTGCTGGGACGTTAGAGCTCCTCCTCTCATCATCTGCCATTGACTCTCCCCTGTATTCAAGAGGCCTTTCCTCATTTATAGAATGAATCTGTCACATGCTTCTCCTATTCTCCACTGCTACCATATTGCTTTATTAGTCTCCTCAAGAATCCTTGTCATGTGACTTCACACTGAAGACTCTGTACAGTTCCAAAGGCTAGACCTGTAAATTTTTCCAGCAATCTAATCAACTTCTTTTCAACCTCAGATGCCAACAATACTCAAGTCTCTGACCAACATATTATTCCATGTCTCTTTCCCATGAGGATGGGGTCTGAGAAAAGTCCTATACCCGGGATTCCTGTGTGGTTCTATACAGCACCATGGATAGGAAAGGCCTAATAGCATTCAAAACTCCTCCTGGTACTTCAGATGGCTTTGTCAGGGGGTGATGTCTCTGGATGCTCCCTCATTGATTAATACAGTCTCAATTCTAGGCAGTATCTTCTCTGTGAGAGGCCTGGCAATCAGTTTCTGAGTATATTCTAAGACTCCTGTTTTCCCAGGAATTTTAGAAGAGCCCACATCCTCATACAGCATATAGACAACATTTTATCTTCTTCCTGATATCACTTAGTGATCACTTCCCACTTCCCAGAAGTTTCAGTAGCATCTCTCAAAAAGCTTTCAGCTCTTTTAAATCCTATGTCATACCTTTAACCAGAAATTTTGTCTTACTCTAGATCTGTAGTGTCAAACATATATACAACAGGTCACAACTTAAGGATCTCTGAAGGCCATATATTGACTTAGAAAACCACATATTGGGGCAGCTAGGTGGCACAGTGAATAGAGCACCAGCCCTAGAGTCAGGAAGACCTGGGTTCAAATCCAGCCTCAGACACTTAACACACACACACACACACACACAAAAAACTAGCCATGTGACCTTGGACAAGTCACTTAACCCCAATTGCCCTCCAAAAGAAAACCACATATTAACACTGAAAAAATTACCTATTAACATAGAGTACTATTGTATTTTTATTTCTTTTATTAAATATTTCCCAATTATAATTTAATCTGGGTTTTGGTAGTAATAGGGGGTGTTACATGTAGCTGGTGACCCCATTTTTTGACACCTCTGCTCTAGCTGGATTGCTAGGCACCAGTGTTTTATGAATCAATATCCAGATTGCTCCTATCTGCCTTCATGTAATATACAGGGTAACACAAAAGTTTTCAGTACTTAAATATTCAACAATGTAAAAGTTATCTCAAAGGAACTGGTCTGGCCCATAAAGGAAACACACCAGAAAAGAGACTGGTCATTTATAGTCTAGAACAAAAGATTTTTAAAATACTAATTTTCTCTACTGAAGCCCTACAAAACTAGGGCATCCAAAAAGGAGAGTCCCAGGTGAAGAATCTTTCCAGTGGATCCCAAAAAATACAAAGAGCACCCCCAAATATCCCAGATGAGCTCTCACATCTAACAGACCTAGAATTATTTCCCCAATTACAAGTATGCGAGAAGGTTGAGTTCCCCAAACAGTAACTACTACTACCTCCAGGGTTCTAGGGATAGCCCTAGGGGTGGTCCTCTTCCTAATACTAGCTCAGGAGCCAGTGGACTCAACTGGTTCTTTGTCAAAGGCATTTATTCAAATGGTATAACAAGAACAATGGTCACAAGGCAATTCCCCTAAAGCCACAAATGCTCACACAGATTTTATGAGGGAAAAAGTGAAGGTAGATGTGCATAGAATACATATAGTCAGGCAACCAACAACTCCAAAACTGCAGAGATTTGATGTGCTTTCTTTCTCTGGAGGATCTTCATGAAGTTTGCCAAAGGACAACTGGTGACAGATGAGTTCCTCTGATGTTCAGATGGGCTGGCTTTTCAAAGGACTTGGCATCTCCATTAGATGAAGATAGGTCAAATGGGTCTCTTGGCTGCTGCACTGGCTCCTTAGGAGGATTGGCTGTTGCTGGTGTAGACCAGGCAGATTGCTCAATTCCTAGATGTGGATGGTTCTAGGTGAGGCCTGGTTACTCAGTTGCTGGCCTGCTGCAAGACAGGTGTGGTCAGATCATTTAGCTTCTGGGCTCTTCTTAGGGCAGAGCATCTCTTCTAGATGGGCTCATACATTAGACTCCCTAGGTTTATTCACCAATGGGTTGCTGCAGTCTTCTTCCACCTTCAACCACTGGCTATGGCTAAGTATACTCTGGTCTCTTTACCTAGAGCACTGTGGTGCCCTTTCAACTAGGGCAACAAACCTCTCCCTTTTTTACTCCTTTAGCTATGTTACTTTCATGAAAGTTGTGACTTAGGTCTAGCCTCTCTTGTTCAACAGTCCTTCCTGCTTCAAAAGTCCTTTCCCCACAGTAAGGCATTCCAGCTTACCTCAGTGTGATCCAAAGTAGTCAGTTGTTGTTCAGTCATGTCTGACTCTTTATGACCCCATGGGCCATAGCATGTCAGGCCCTTCTATCCTCCACTATTTCTCAAAGTCCTTCCAAGTCCATCTTCATTGCTTCCATGATACTATTTTTCCATGTCATCCTCTACCATCCTCTTTTCTATTTGCTTTCAATCTTTCCCAACATCAGGGTCTTTTCCAATGAGTCTTTTCATTATCTGGCCAAAGTATTTATGCTTTAGCTTCAGTATTTGACCTTCCAATGAATAGCCTGAATTAATTTCTTTAAATATTAACTAATTTGGTCTCCTTGCTCTCCAAGGGATTCTCAAAAGTCTTCCCTAGCACCAGAATTAGAAAGTATAGATTCTGTAGTGTTAATTTTTTCTTTTAGTCCAGCTCTCATAGCCTTACATTGCTACTGGATAAAACATTGCTTTGACTATAAGGAGCTTTGTTGGCAGGGTGATGTCTCTGTTTTTTAGTACACTGCCCAGATTAGCCATAGCTTTCCTTCTAAGGAGCAAGCATCTTTTAATTTCATGCCTGCAGTCACTGTCTACAGTGATCTTTGAGACCAAGAATATAAAATTTGACACTGCTTCCATTTCTTCTCCCTCTGTTAGGAAGTAATGGGACCAGTTGCCAAGATCTTGAAGCGTTTTTTTTTTTTTTTATGTTAAGCTTCAAGCCAACTTTCACACTCTCCTCATCAAGAAGCTTCTAAATTTCTCTTTACTTTCTGCCGTCATAGTGGTATCATCTGCACATCTGAGATTGTTGATATTTCTCCCAGCAACCTTAATTCTGGCCTTTGATTCATCCAGCCTGGCATTTCTCATGATGTATGTACTCTGCATAGAAGTTAAATATGGCGACAATACACAGCCCTGTTGTACTCCTTTTCCAATCTTTAACCAGTCAGTTGTGCCATGTTCTGTTGTCAGTGTTGCTTCTTGGCCCACATACAGGCTCCTCAGGAGACAAGTAAGATGATCTGGTACTCCCACCTCTTTGAGGACCTGCCACATTTTGTTGTGATCTACATAGTCAAAGGCTTTGGTGTAGTCAATGAAGCAGAAGTAGATGGGTTGGGTTTTTTTTTTTTTTTTTGGAACTCCCTTGCTTTCTCCATAATCTAGCGAATGTTGGCAATTTGGTCTTTAGTTCCTCTACCTCTTCAAAAACCGGTCTGCTCTTCTGATAATTCTCAGTTCACATATTGCTGAAGCCTGGCTTGCAAAATCTTAAGCATAACCTTGCTGGCTTGTGAAAGAGTGCATACTTCTTTTGGGATTTTATGCAGATGAATAGCTAGGGACAAAGGTTATGAATGCAGTCTGTGCCCTAGGGGCAAATTCATTATCTAAATGGCCTGTTCACTCACAATTGACCTATTCAAGCTTCAGACACTTTCTAAAGCAAGGAATATCTAATTTATATCTGAAAACCATCCCTTTTACAATTCAATTTCTCTATCCTTTGAGCCCTCCAGATCATCAGCTTTTGCTGAAATCTCTCTGGGGCAATTATCTTTTACATAAATAAGGAAACTGAGGCTCAACAAAATTAAATTATTTGTCCATGGTTCCACAATTACTAAGTTTTGGAGGTAATATTCGAACCCAAGTTTTCCTTGTTCCAAGACCAGTACTATTTCCATTACACCAAATTACTATGGCAAATCACTATATTAGACCTTGAGAGTGACAAAACAAAAAGTCCCTACTCTCAAGGAATTTAGATGAGGAGATGCAACACACAAAGAAGAATGGTGGCTATTAGAGGGACTCTCTGATCCAGAGGGGGCAGCTAGGTGGCGGATAGAGTGCATAGAGTGCCAAGACCTGGAGTCAGGAAGATTCACTTTCTTGAGTTCAAATCTGATCTCAGACACTTACTATGTGACCAAGTCACTTAACCCTGTTTGCCTCAGTTTCCTCATCTGTAAAATGAGCTGGAGAAGGCAATGACAAACCATTCCAGTATCTCTGCCAAGAAAATGCCAAATGGGGTCACAAAGACCAGGATGTGACTGAAAGGACTGAACAACAACAAAACTGATCCAGAAAGTTGTAAGGTTAGTGAGTAGGGCCATGGAAGGCTAGATTGACTGGCATGCCCATTCAAGGAGCAGTGGCAGAGTTGACTTGATCATGACTCCAGAATGGATGAGGGGATATTGGGGGTAATATTCAATATTCAAGCAAGGTGACTATAGAGAAAAGGGAAGGGAATAAAACGGTGCATGGCTATGGACCCCATGAAGTACTCACAACCAGGATGGAGGGGGGAGATTGAGGCAGGCAGAGCCCAGGTGAGAAGTCCAGAGATTAAAAGGTTAAGACCTCCGGAGTATAATTTTTGGTTCCTCCGCTAAGATAGCTGCCGAGATGTCTGGAGAGTAAGAAGTTAAGTAAGAAATAAAAAGAGTCAATGGAAAAGAAGATCAAGTTGAACCAGACAGCACCCCAGGTTCACAAACCCTACAGTGGCCAAAATGATCTGATAAATTGCCTTGATTAGCCAAGAATGATGGGTTCTTCATAAACCTTATTTCATTTTTAAACCATTTCTTTTTACCATTCAGCTAGTACCAGAAATAGTTCAACACAGGGCAGGGGCACCTACACACCCAGCCCAGATTTAGTTCAGCACCCACCAGGGTCATTCACTAAGCCTAGCCACCACATTGATACAGGACATCAGTACACAGAGAACTCTTGCAGGCAAAAATCTTACAGAGAGAGCTTTTCTTGCTCAGTTGAATTACAGGTCACTGGTGCCCAGACTTTCATTTGTTTATTTCCAATAATATAGTCATTGGTCTTGTTGATTACAACAGGAACATCATCTCTAAACCTCTTCACTGCCTTCTGATTGAAGCAGGAGTCCTACTGAGCCAGGATCAGGACTAGCTCTGACCTGCTTCCATTTATCATAATTAGGTGTTAACTTCAGAAGCCTGTTTGTGACAACTTGCACCCTGGCATCAAGCAGAAAAAAAGACAAACACCCAGCTTGAATCACTGAAAGGTAATTACAGGGGCTGTCAGAAACTGGGTCTGGCTTTACTTTGAAATCTGTGAAGCCACAGAAATTAAAAAAACAACAACAAGAACTATAGATGCACAAAAATAATTACCAGGTTCCAGCTGAGGATTTATGGCATCTGCTGCCGTGCACACTCCCTGTGCAGTCTGATGCCCTCTCCTAGAGAAAAACCTGGACCGAGTGCTTTGTCTCTTGCTAATATATTTACCCACTGAAACAATACAGAATACAGTAATAGAAAAATAACAACAGCAAGATGTAATGGATGAAGGACTAGCCTTGGAATCAGTTAGACCTGGGTTCAAGTTCTATCTCTGACACACATTGACAAAGCAACTCTCAGAAAATCATTTAATCCCTCAATGTCCCCAGGCAACTATCTGAGACTGTAAATTGCTGATGAGTTGCTGACCTCCACTAAAAGAGGGAGTTCCTCACACTCATAAAATTTCAAGCTACAGAACAACTAGGTGGTGCGGTTATTAGAAACCTTAAAGTCAGGAGGACTCAAGTTCAAATTTGTACTCAGACACTTGCTAATTGTCTGACCCTGGACAAGTCCCTTAAATCCCCAATTACCTAAAAAAAAAAAAACTCTCAAGCTAGAGGCAGACCCATGGGTGGGGAACCTGTGGCCTTGAGGGCACATGTAGCCCTCTAGGTTCTCAAGGGCAGCCCTTTGACTGAACCCCTTAATAAAAGAATTTGTTCTGTAAAACTTGGGCTCAGTTAAAAGGTCACACCCGAGGACCTAGAAGGCCACATGTGGCCTTGTGGTCAAAGGTTCCCCACCCCTGACAAACCAAGAAAGTAACAAATTGATTCACCTCACTATGGAGCCCTTTCCAAGTACAAGTCCTTTACATCTAATTATCTCATTAGCTCATTCTCCACAGGTAGCAGGAAGATTCCTATCCCCATTTAAAGGGGAGGACTCAGGCTCAGAGAGGGGATGTTATTTGTCTAAGGTCAAGCAGCTCGTGGAGCTGATGATGGAGTCAGTAATTGTGGGTAAGTTTTCCACCTTCCAACTCTATCAATGGGATACCATAGCTTGGCTTTTCAGGTTTATGAGAACTCAGGAAGATCCTAAGAGACTGAGAAGAGGCAGCAGAACTACAGGAGAGTAGAGGATGGGGCAACACATAGCCATCCCCCAGACCCAGAATGACTGGAGGAGGAAGCTCTGGTAAGAACCCCTGGTAGAGGGGGCGGCTAGGTGGCACAGTGAATAAAGCACTGGCCCTGGAGGCAGGAGCACCTGAGTTCAAATGTGGCCTCAGACACTTAAAAAAAACTAGTCATGTGACCTTGGGCAAGTCACTTAACCCCAATTGCCCTACCTTTCCCCCTCCAAAACAGCACACACACCAAAAAAAAAAAGGAACCCCAGGTAGTGAGGGAGCAGTTTACTCAAAAAAAACAAACTTAGATTTGAGATGTCTGAGGGCATTGGGCACATTGCATCCAGGGAGCCTGGCCAGGTGAAGCAGAATCAGACATGTCTAGGAAGGAGCCTGGCTCACTCTCTTCCTCGCCTCACGCCCAAGGTCTCACTTTTGTCATGTCTCTTGGAGGAATGGTGTTTTAAGTCCTTCCTAGCTTGGCTCCTTCCTACGTTTCTGGCCTTCTCATACCTTACTTCCCTCCAGGTACTCTGCACTCCAATGACTCTGGCCTCCTGACTGTTCCTTTAATATGGTACTCCATCTCCTGACTCTAGGCCTTTTCACAGCTGCCCCCCAGGCCTGAAATTCTCTCCTTCCTCATCTCCCTTTCTTGGCTGCCTTCAAGTCTCAGCTAAAGTCTCATCTTCCTCAAGAAGCCTTTCCTAATCCTCCATAATCTCGGTACCTTCCCTCTGAAGCTAGCTCAGACTTCACCTGAATGTCACATTTGTACATAGTTGCTTGCATGTTGTTTCTTGGCTAGACGGTGAGCACCTTGAGAGAAGGGACTATTTTTTTCTTTCTTTATATCTCCAGTTCTTAGAACTGTCACATGGTAGGCATTTCCTTTTTACCTTCCCTTCAATATTTTGATAACTATATTTTAATATAATTGATTTTCTTTGTAATTTTACATATTTTATCTTGTGTCTTTGAGAAGGAACTTCACTAGACTTCCAAAGAGCCCACAACACAAAAATGGTTCTGAACCCCTGACTCAGATGAATCCATAAAAGGAACAATTACCAAATTTCAAATGACCCAAAGCTGTGAAGGATAGCTCATAGGCTGGATGACAGAATCAGGATCCAAAAAGATCTTGACAGGATAGTACCACGGGCCAAATCTAATAATATTGGTTCTAATAGGGATAAATGTAAAGCTCTAAATGTTGGTTTTTTAAAAATTAGCTTCACAAGTACAGAAATGAAGGAGGTGTGGTTAGACAACAGTTCCTGTGAACTGGGGGGGTTTAAGTGGCCTGCAGACTCAATGAGTCAATGATGCCAAGACAACAGTCAAAAAAAAAAAATGAATGCTGTCCTAGGCTTGCTTAAAAGAGATGTTGTGTTCAGAACAAGGAAAGGAATCGATCTGCTCCAGCATAACATATCTGCAGTTTTGTGTCCAGTTCAAGGAGCCATATTTCAGAAAGGTCCAAACTAGACTGCATCTAGAAGAGGAGGGCCATGATAATGAAAAGGCTGAGTGGCATGCTAGGATCAACTGCAGGAACTGAAAATATCTATCTTAAAAAAACAGACAATGTAGAAGGAAGAGGATGGCAGCCTCCTCTATTTTAAAGAGCTGTTGTACAATTTTTAAAATTTTATTTTCAGTTCCTAATTCTCTCCCCTCCGTCCTACCAATTGAGAAGGCAAGAAATACAATACACATTGTACATATGAAGTCCTGCAAAACATATTTCCATATTAGCCATATGGGGGTGGGGAAGCAAGAAAAATAAAGTGAAAAAACATGGTCCAACCTGCATTCAGAGTTCATCACTTCTCTTTCTGGAAGTGGATAGCATTTTTCAACATGGATCCTTTGGACCTGTCTCAGATCATTGTCATGAACTAAGTTCTTTCATCGTCAATCATTATTACAATATTGCTGCTACTGTGTACAATATTCTTCTGGTTCTGCTCACTTTACTTTGCATCAGCTTATATAAGGCTACACAGGTTTTTTTTATTCTGAAACCATTTTTTATTCTGAAACCATCCCTTTTGTCATTTCTTATGACACAATAGTATTCTATTATAATCATATACCACAACTTATTCAGTCATTCTCTTATTGATGGACATCTTCTCAATTTCTAATTCTTTGCCACCACAAAAAAGAATTACTATAAATATTTTTGTATATATAAGTCATTTTCCTTTTTCTTTGTTCAATTTAGGATACAGACCTTGTAGAAGTGGTACTAGAAATAGTAGTGGTGGTGGTGGTGGTATTAATGGTGTGATTTATGTAGTTGAATAATATCAGTATTGTAGAGTCAAAGGGTATGTACAGTTTTATAGCCCTTTAGACATAGTTCTAAATTGTTCTCCCCAATGGTTGGACCAGTTTACAGATCTACCAATAAACATATCAATGTACCTGTCTTTCTACCTTCACTCCAGCATTTGTCCTTTTCCTTTTCTATCATTTTAGTCAACCTGATGGATATGAGATGGACTGTTGTTTTTATTTCCATGTCAAAGAGCTACTGTACAGAAGAGATATAAAATTGGTACTACTTGACTCCAGAGGGAAGACCTAGGAGCAATGGGTAGAAATTACAGAGAAGCACTCTGACATAAAAAAGAATTTCCTAACAGTTAGGACTGTCCAAAAGTGATTTGCTTCAGAGGTAGTGAGCTCCCCATCATTGAAGGTCTTCAGGGGAATACTGGATGTCCACTTCCTAGAAATGTAATAGAAGAGATTCTTACTCAGTTACTGTTTAGACTAGCTTAGATACTTGATTCTTTGGCTAATTCTAAGATTCCACAACAATTCAGGAAAGGATTCCACCACTCTCTTATTTTACCATCCATAGCAAACTTCATATACATACACATACACATACATACTGTACGTTCACTTACATATATTCACTTTTCTTTTTCCTGGAAAAAAATATTTTAAAAGAAAATGGTATTTTCTTCCTGGATAATAAAAACATCTGCCTTAACTCTCTCAGCTTCCTAGAAGGATGCAGGAATAGGTTTTTTAAAAGTCTTCTATTAGGAAAGAGACTTGTCTTCTAATATTTTCTCAGCTCCTGACTTGCTATGTGACCTGACCTATCTATGCCAACTCTTCTCTCTGGGCCTCAGTTTTCCCATTGAGAAACTGTAAATGATTAGGTTAGATGAGGAAACCTCTGAAGACCTTTTCCATCTCTGATAGACTGTGATCCATACAACCAATCCAGAGCCTGGCCAGCTGAGAGGAGAAGAAGGCCAAGTGAGAACATAAAGTACATGCAAGTGTAGATGGGGAGAGGGACTGACCTTCAAGGGCCCAGTCCTGGGGGCATGAACAGAAAACAGTGCCCTGTGTTAAACCACTGGATGGGGTCCAGTTAGCCTGCTTCTGCAAGTGATGATGTAGAATGGGGGCCCAGCTCTCTACTTCAAAGCATGAGCAAGTTTGTCCCATTTCCCTCTCTCCTACTTCATGGTGAAGAAAAGCCTTTTAGGGGGGTGGCTAGGTGGCGCAGTGAATAAAGCACTGGCCCTGAAGTCAGGAGGACCTGAGTTCAAATCTGATCTCAGACACTTAACACAAAAACTAGCTGTGTGACCTTGGGCAAGTCACTTAAACCCCAATTGCCCTCCAAAAAGCAAAAAAAGAAAAGAAAAGCCTTTTAGTTGGCTACTGAACTAGAGCTGAATGTGTATATGAAAGGCACAGACTTGCCAAACCAAACTCTCTTATTACTGAGGGTAATCAGTGTAAGAAATGCGGTAAGCATACAAGTAGAGATAATAGACATAGAGAATGAGATGGAGAGATCAAGAGAAACAGAGAAAGGGAGATAGAAACAAAGAGGGGGAGAGAAAGAGAAAGAAAGGGGGAAAGAGAGGGAGAAAAGAAAGATAGGGAAAGGGAAACAGAAGAAGAGAGAGGAGAGCAAGAGAAGCAGTGCGCGCACACACACACACACACACACACACACACACACACACACACCATCCACGCCAGGTACAAGTATGATTCACAAAGCCACGAATACATGCATGGTGCTGCTATTTTCTGTCCCTGCTGTGTTTTGTTCTTTCTTGCTATTAGGTGAATGTGTTGGAGATATACTAGACTAGGTTATGCCTTTGTGAGCTTCCAAAGATCTGAGGAGTCACCAAATAGCTCCAAGATGTGGAGCCTGTACCAGAGTTTGCTCTCAGTCAAGTCTGGTTGGGAGCAGAGCCCTAAGGATAAACCTGAGGGATCCAACCCAGAAATGTATTGAACTAGTCAATGAGATGCTGTTTTCTGCAAGTGAGGGAGCAACTTTACCCACTGTTGTTCGGTTATTCAGTCATGCCTGACTCTTCATGACTTTGTGGACCACCAAACTAGCAGAGATACTTGGAGCAGTTTGACATTTCCTTCTCTAGTAGATTAAGGCAGAGAGGTTAAGTGACTTACCCAGGGTCACACAGCTGAGTGTCTGAGGCTGGATTTGAACTTAGGTCTTCCTGACACCAGTCCCAGTACTCTATCCACTTAGCCACCTAGCTGCCTCCAGCAGCTTCCCCCATTAGCTATGCCAAATTCAGAAGTAACTTTGGTGGGGTGAGTGCTTCATAGCGACTACCTTTGAAGTTTGAGTCTGTTTTCTTCAGAGAACAAGATGTAGATGGAAAAGTGCACTCTGGTTTGGGGGGCAATACATTCTCCTCTTGTAAGTTTTCAATAAGTATTTCTTTGTAAAAGCTAATTGATATAAACTAAAAGTAAATAAATAAATTTTAAAAATAAATAAAAGCCAATTGATGTTGAATAATTATCAATGATATTAAGGTGACATTGATTAAGCTGATAGTGGTACTAAATTGCTGATGTCTCTGATACTGAGGAGACAGTAACTGGCCCTGGCAGTTAGAATGGCAGAGAGAATACACTAGAATGGGAGCTTGAGCCAACAGTATTACAAGAGCCTCACTGCTCCTCTGGGAACCTCCCAGAACCCTGAGGGGCAGACAGAACCAGCTGGGTACTGGTACTACACAGACTGGAACCAGAGCATGATGGGCTTCAGATGTCTCTAAGAACATTCCCATATCGGTGCCCCTCCTGGCCTGTCCTTAAAGCCTTGCCAGTGTGGTGGAACTTCCCAAGTTTACATTTCACTGGCATAGCCACTAGGAGTCCAGGATCATCTCCACACTACACAGAGGCATGGGGGGGGGGGGACTTTCAAATAATATGAATAAAATATATGGTAGATTTTTTTCAAAGACCTACCAGTCCTTATTCTTGCAAATGAGTATTGTCTTCCTCAAAGCAGTCACAGTTTACTCTGATGAAGTTGCCATTTTACAATTGTTTTAAAAGCTAGAAGAAGGAATGGAGACGGAAATGGCAAACCACTCCAGTGTCTTTGCCAAGAAAACCCCAAATGGGGTCAGATGTGACAACAACAAAAGCTGGAAGATGGCCTAGAGATTAACTAATTTAATTCCTTTGTTTTACAGAGGAGATAGAGAAACTGAGGCCTATCAGAGGGAAAAGGACTTAGACCTAAGATGGTAACTAAGTTATAGCAAATCTTCATACTATGGGGTGGATTTGATTTTTGGAGAGTCAAGTCTAATGGATAAGACAAGTGATCAGTTAATCAACAAGCATTTATTAAATGTTGACAACAAAACAGGCATGTTGTATGGTGCTAGGAATACAAGTACAATAAAACAATCCATACTTGCCTGAAGTTTTATTGTTAGATGGGGTATCTGGCTAGGTTTCAGATGTCAAACACTCAAAACAAACCTAAGTACAGAATAAAATGTAATTGGGAAATATTTGACAAAATAAATAAAACCACAATAAAATATAAATAAATAAGATTAATATGTGGTTCTATTTGAGTTTGACACCACTGGGCTAGTTAATGGCCTTGGGATAGGGGTAGGGGGCCAGAAATGAGCTGAGGAACTCAAGTAATGACACTGGTTTTCTTGTTCAATTCCTGAACAGGTTCTGAAGCATTCAATGAACATATATTAGGTGCCTACTGTGAGCAGAACTCTATACTTGATCAAATGACATAATACTCACATAAATTGCATTGCAAACCTTAAATCACTCTATACTTCTTGTTGTTGGAAAATAAGACATGGTTTCTCACAAAGCTATCAGTCTTTTAGGTAATGACAATAGGAGGATCCAGATAGGCTCTGAGTGAAGCCTGCCTTGCTGAAATGAGTGCATAGCCTCCCAAGAGGTTAGTTTTGAATACTTCAGTATTACTTCTTTGGATATGTTGGCTCTAGTGGGTCATTCAAGCAATGAGCTTCTGATTGCTTGTTATATGGTCCCCTGATCTTGTGTTTTATCTTCTTATTTGATGTAAATGATTATATTAAATTTAATTGGTTTTTTTATGATTGCATCATTCCCTGGTCTTTTGTCTTCTGATTATTAAAGGAAACATAGCCTTTTAATATTGAGGGCTGAGTTATATTTAAACTAACTTCAACACTTCCATTTTTAGTTATTCTTACATCCACATCAATAAATTTATACAACATAAATAAAATTACTGCAACAGAAGGTGTTGGCAAAAATCAGTGTTTGCTACTGGTGGAGTAGTGAATTGGTCCAACCCTTTTAGAAAGGAACATGGAATTATACCAGAAAAATTGCAAAAATGAGTAGACCTTTTGATCTGATGGCCTCATTGCTACAACTATACCTCCAAGGAAAAATTTAACTAGGGAAGAGGGTATACGGGGGAAAGAGCTATCTATATGTATCCAATGGTCCAATACCCTGAAATTCTGGGTTTACATGAACTAGGTTTAATGTTAGGTTACTCTCTAAGACCCCACTTGTTCTTATTTGAACTTATTTGGCTTTCTTGCCCTTATCTAATCTCCTCTTCTCATATCCAGGTCTCTACAGATGTAGGTAAAAGAGTGTCTGTTTTCTGAACAGGCATTCAAGGTAGCAATCCATTTTAGGCATAAAACAACCTTCATTTCACCCTGTGGAAAACTAAGACAAAGAACTAAGGACTCATGCAGGTCCCTAACTTTACTGTACTACCCTAAAGCCTGTACTATCCTTGGTCTTTAACAAGTGCTAGTTGTTAGAGAGGCAACCCCCTTCTTATCAAACTTAGTCCAGAGTTTTCACTCCCAATCATAGATCAATCCCTTGTTATTCTTCCAACCAGAGGGCTATCTATAATAACTTGGTCTCTCCAAGAAGCTGATGTTGCCTAGGAATTTACTTTTCTCTTTGTAAAAGGCAGGGTCCTCAAAATTTCTAGGAACTTGATACTGTCCACAAACTGTCCCTCTACCCTCTCTAGAAGGCTAAGCTTGTGACTCTATCTTCTCCCCTGGCCATGTGGCACAGAGTTTTACCACTGCTTTTCATAGCCATTAATGGCTCCGCTTAGAATGAAGAGGTTCACAAGCACAGGCTTTCCTCATCCCAAGTCCTGGTTGCTCTTAGCTATATGACTCTCTGATCTAAGTTCAGCTCTCTCGGGATCTCAGTAAGGGTCAACTCTGCAGCAAAACATCCCTTTAATAGGCCCAGCACTAAGGGACAAATGAGTTAACCAGTCCTTTGACTTTTCTTTCCTTTTTTTTTTTGGAGGGGAGAAGGTAGGGTGATTGGTGGTCTATTTACTATGCCACCTAGCATCCCCATCCTTTGGGTTTTCTTAACCAAAGCACAGAGGCAATTACAAATAAAATAAAATATATAATTCCAATTACATCAAATTGAAAAGTTTTGCATGAGCAAAATCAAGATACCCAGGAAAAGGAAGCTGTTAAATGGTGGAAAAAAACCATTTTGCATTAAATATCTCTTCTAACGGCCCAATATCCAAGATACATGGGGAACTGACAAAAATATGTGAGTCCAAAAATCATTTCCCAATGAATAAGTGGTCAAAGGATATAGGAAGGAAAAAATTCTTCTTTCTCTCTCTCTCTCTCCATATATATGCATGTGTGTATATGTATATACTCACATGCAGGCGTACATACATGCATGTGTATGAGTATATGCATCCACGTATAACTACATGAAAGTTGCTCCAGCTAACTAGTTAAAACACAAATAAAAACAATTTTGAGGTTTTATCTTACACTCAAAAAATTGGCAACCATGGGAATAGTCAGCATTGGAAAAGTTATAGAAGGACAGGAACACTAATGTACAATTGGTAGAGCTGTAAATTGATCCAATAATTGTGGGAAGCAAGATTTATGCTTTTTTTTTTAAAAGTGGGAGTAGCTAGGTAGTGCAGTGAAAAAAGCACCGGCCCTGGAGTCAGGAGGACCTGAGTTCAAATCCAACCTCAGACACTTAGCACTTACAGCTGTGTGACCTTCGGCAAGTCACTTAATCACAATTGTCCTGCCTTCCCCCCCTCCAAAAAAATAAAATAAAATTTTAAAAAGTGATCCAAATATCTATAATCTTTGACCCAGAGATCCTATTACCAAACATATTATCCCAAGAAAATCAAAGATGGGAGAAGGAAAGTCCTATAAACATCAAAAATATTTACATGAATACTTTTGTCATAAGCAAAGAACTGGGAACAAAATAGACGCCTGCATAGGAAATGGCTAAAAAGATGTGGTATATTAGGGCATGTAATTGATGACTATGAAGAATACAGAGGAGTATAAGAAGATTTACAGAATTTTATGCAAATAAAGTAAAAAGAACAAAGAAAGCAACATAAACAATGACTACAATAATGTAAATGGAAAGCACAACAAAAACTGAACACTGCATAATTATCATGACCAAACTTGGCCTCAAGGAGGAGAAGAGAAAATGTACCTCCCTTCTTTGCAAAGGTGGGAACTATGGCTTTGAAGCATTGTCAACATACTGGCTGGCTTTTCTGAGTTGCCTTTTTTCCTGTTTTTATAAATTCTTTGTTTTAAAAGATAGCTCTTTGGGTCAGGGGAGAAAAGAAATGAACGTGATGCAAAAACAAAAGATATTAACAAAAACTTCAAAATAAAATAAACCCCGGGCCCCCAAAGCCCTCAGAGCCAAGGATATATTCTTAATCCCCTCAATGAGTGGATACTTACACTCACCATAGGGAAATGCGTTTCCCAAACCTCCCCATCAAGCTCATCAGAGCATGACCCTGAATGACATGTACAAAAATATTCCTAGCAGCCCTATTTGTAACAGAAAAAAACACAGAAATAAACCAGGTGCCCATCGATTTGAGGAATGGCTAAACAAATTATGGATTATGAAAGTAATAGGTTATTATTGTACTATAAGAAACAATGAATTTGAAGAATTCAAATAAAAATGGGGAGATATATGAGGTCATGAAGAGTGAAGAAAGCAAACCCAAAATAACAATGTCTACATTGGTTACACTACATAGTTAGAGACAATGACAGCAACAAATCCATGTTATTATACATGCAGTAAAGAAGGTCAAAAACAAAGATGCTGTTGGTACTACGATGGTAAAGTCAATAAAAACATCTTTTGGGCAGGCGATAACTTTAGGAAAATAACGGAAGTTTAGAGACACGTGTACAATCAATTTCAATCTCTTGTGGTTATTTTCTTATTGAATGCTCATTTTTCTTATTTTTATTTTATGTTCTTGTTTATATATTTGAAGACCTGCACTTGTCAATGGAAATTAAAATGAAATGTGTTGGGGTGGGGGGAGTTTCATTTGTGTTTGAAGAAAGCCCAAGTTAGATATTGCTTGGGGGTGGATTGATGCTCTGGGATCACGTGCTGCTCTATTGATGTCTGCCTCTCTGGCCTCTCATGAATTCAGAACTCAACATGATCCTTCAGCTGGAGTGTTACTGTAGCAAGGAAAGGGAGTATATCATGTACCTCTGTCCAGATAGTGTCATTAATCATGTGCATTGTATTATTCCACCACAAACATGGGAATGATGAACATAAGAAAATACACAAAGGAGGGGTGGCTAGGTGATGCAGTGAATAGAGCACTGGACCTGGAGTCGGGAGAACCTGAGTTCAAATCCGACCTCAGACACTTAACAAAAAACTAGTCATGTGACCTTGGGCAAGTCACTTAACCCCAATTGCCCTACTTTCCCCCCTCCAAAAAAAAATACACAAAGGAGTTGATGTGGAGGAATCAGCACAGTGTAGGTGAAAGACTGTTGCTATATTTGGAGTCAGAATTTCTGGGTTCAAATGCCAGCTCTTCCATTTATCTTGGACATAATCTTGTGCAATTCACTTAAATTCACTCCCTGAGACTGTTTTTCTTATCTGCCAAATAAAGTTTGAACTTGGTGATCTCTAAGTTTTTTTCTAGCTCTAATCCTATGATAATCAGGTGTCCTAATGTCCACTTGAAGTTGTAAGAGGCCACCAACATGAGCATTTCATATGCTGCCTTTGAGTGGCTTAGATAGATTGGGAGGGAGGAAAGTCTCTGGATATGGCCGGATCTATACCTTATATGGGTATCACTCTTTTCCTTTCTAAAACTCCTTCACATCTTTTATTTCATTTTATCTTCTCTGTGTTCTTACAAGAAGGACAGGAAACAGTCCCAAGGACAACTCAGATGATCAGGTGGGTGAAGAAGCTGCCGTGGGAGAGAGAACAGACTAGAACATCGGGGTCCATCAGTATGGTGAGCCAAAGGGCTGAGAGAGGAGGTTAGGATCAAAGGCCTCAGGATCATGAAGAAGGTGGATGTGGAGAACAGACACTCCTTCACCATATCCTGGATACTAAGCTCCCATTCACTCTCGAGGCTCAAAAGACATTGTTTTTAGGAGAATAAAACGAAATCATACATTATACAGCAGGGACCAGACCTGCAGGGCTCATTACTTTAAAAGGTGTTACAGTCTGACAATATAAACAGTCTCAGGAAAGGTGCAGATAAATTACCAGGGGGCAGAGTCACAGTGGCTTTTCCCTAGGATTTTGTGTAGTGCTTTCTCCATACAAATAAATAACACACATTGCCACTGCCCTGCGTAAAGCACTCTCTCCTGACAATCCTGTGAGGTAAGGAACGTATCGGTAGAAGGAGGAAGCATCAAGACCAACTTCCACTGCTTCCAACCTTTTCCAGCCCACCATCACTGGAATGGAAGGGGAAAGGTCTTGCCGTGGGCTGCCTGGGGGTAGAGGCTTCCTCTGCCACATTCTTCCACTGCCTGCCATAGACCTGAGTCTTCCCCTCCTCTACTGCAACCTAAGGAGGTTGGGTACAGGAGGGAAGCTCCTCTGGGAGCCACTTTTCAGAGACTCCTTCTCACCAGCCTTGGAGTCTCAGTTCTCCTCTTGGCATTTCCTCTGTCCTTTGGCCAGTAAGTTTCTATCTTCTTTGGCAAGCATTCAAGAGGGATCCAGATAAGTCCCTCCCCTGTCTGGGGAAGATTCACAGAATTCATCAGCATAGTAGAGCTGTTTTTGGAAATGAAAACCCAGGGAAGGAAGGAAGGCAATTAGTATCTATAGAGGACCTCCTAGATGCTAGAACCTGTGCTAAGTGCTTTATAATTAAGTCATTTGATCTTCATGACAACTCGGCAATATAGGTTCTATTAATATCCTCCTTTTACAGCTGAGGAAACTGAGGCAAACAGAGGTTAAGTGACCTGCTCAGGGTTACACAGGTAGTAAGTGTCTGAGGCCAGATTTGAACTCTAGGCTTGTGCCACCTAGGAGGACATCACATGGACCTGGAAGTGGTGGCAAGTATAATGACACTAAGATGCCAAGTTGCATGTAGATCTGGAGAGTACTCCTGCATGTCAAAGGCTCCTACAGCCATATGCCCCCCAGAGGGAGGCACCAAGTGCCAGATGGGGACACTGAGCCAGCAAAGAAACAACAGAGCACCCCAGAGATTAGAGAGAGAAAGAACGGGCTGGTAGAAACTGCACACATGAGGAATGAAGACAGGGGGAAATTAATGAGCCACAAGCCACAGAGTCCTCACATGGAAAAGCAGACCTGGACATTGTCCGTCACTGATGCTCTGAGTCAGGAAGCCTGTGAGGGTCCCCAGAGGAACCAACGCTGACTGAGTAACCCAGAGCAACACCATAACTTTAAAGGACTGAATTGGTCCCTATTTGAAATGAGAGAGTCTTCCTGACTGTGTTTGTGTTCAAGTCCTTTCTATTTTTCCTCTGAGCTTAAACACAAATCTTTGTCAATGATATTTGTTGTTCTTTAGTTATTTCAATCACTCTTTGTGACCCCATTTGGGGTTTTCTTGGCAAAGCTACTGCAGTGGTTTGCTATTTCCTTCTCCAGCTCATTTTACAGATGAGGGAACTGAGGCAAACAGGAATAAGTGATTTGCCCAGGGTCACACAGCTAGTAAGTGTCTGAGGCCACATTTGAACTCTGGTCTTCCTGACTCCAGGCCTGGTACTCTATTCATTGCACCACCTAGCTGCCCCATTAATTGTCTACCAGTTTGAATATAAGTCCATTCTACCTTCTTGTGTAAATACAAGAATTTTCCAGGTTCAATTTATTAGTTTTAGTGCTTACAAGGGAACTGAGGACCCTTGGAGAGGAACAAAATTAGCTATATAGTGGAGTTATATAGGTTTCCCTAACTGAGAGCATGAGTCAGAAATCATTTATGAGAGACACGCCCAAACTTGTACTAGAACTTCATGTTAGGAAGAACATTGACACCAAAGCTATTCTCCTGCTTTCCTAGTTTTCCAGCTTGATTACACATTACTCCCCCTTTAAAGGCTCTATTCTATACTCCATCTAACCTGGTCTATTTGCTGGTCCCCTATAAAAGACATACCCTTTCCTGGCTCTGTGCCTTAGCATAGACTGCCCCCCATGCCTTGAATGTTCTGTCTCCTCACCTCTGCCTCTTGGAATCCCTAATTCCCTTTAGGGTTCATGTCAAATTCCTACTATAAGAGACATTTTCCAATTCCCCTAGGTATTAATGCCCTCTAAAAAACCACTTAGTATCTATTTTGTAGATATCATATATTTTTATACATGTTGTATAATGTAAGCTACTTGAGGGCAAGGACTGTCTCATTTATATCCCCAGAACTGAGCACAAGACCTAACACGTCGTAATTGTTAATTGTTTGGTCGACTGATTAATTCTCTGCTACCTATAAAATACTCCAATATTCCCCATGCCCCCCAAAAACACAACTTTGACTTGACCCTGCTGTCCTCTCAATTCCTGTCCTAATTGTCATCTACCTTCATAGTCAACCTCCTGAAGAGTTCTGACATTCAATGCTTCCATTTCTTCGCATACCATTCATCTCTCAGTATCTTGCATTCTGACCAAACCACGCTATTGGAACTGCCTTCTCCAAGGTTACCAACAACCTTTTCATTGCTAAGTCATACACTCTTTTCTCAGTGCTCATTCTCCTCAAAGCTTATGCAGCTTTTGGTGTGTTGACCACTCCTTCCTCCTGAGTACTCTCTCCTAATTTCCATGACACTGCTTTCTCCTGGTTCTCCTCCTACCTTGTCTGACCAACCCTCCTCATTTTCCTTTACTGAATCACCACTTATCCCATTCCATAGTCTTGAGGGTCCCCTAAGGTTCTATCCTGGGCCCTGTTCTCTTCAGAGATAGTCTAGATGGCACAGTGGATAGAGCCTTGAGCTTGGAGTTCAAATTCAGTCTCAGACAATTATTAGCTGTGTAAGCCTAGGCAAGTCATTTAACTTCGGCTTGCCTCAGTTTCCTCAACTATAAAATGGGGATAATAATAGCACCTACCACTCAGGGTTGCTATGATGATCTAATGAAATGAGAGTTATAAAGCATTTAACACAGTGTCCAGTATATGCTGGGTGCTTAATAAATGTTAATTTCCTTCCTTCTCTCTATGTTTTTTGTCTTGGTGATCTTATTTGTTTTCATGGTTTCAGTGGTCATCTCTATATTGATGACTCCCAAATCTATACAACCATCCTTAGTCCCCCTAAATTCCAGTTTTGCCTAATTTACTAAAATCTAACTGAAAGTCTCATCAATGTCTCAAGATCAGAACTTCTAAAACTGAACTCATGACCATCACCTCTAGTGTGTCCCTCTTCTCAATGGTCCTATTTCTGCTGAGGACACCACCGTCTTCCCAGTCACCCTGGCTAACCCTTTCCTCTTTCCTCTCCCATGCACTACCCCCACCTCCAATCATTTGCCAAGTCCTGTCAATCCTGTCACATCTCCAGCATCTGCTACAACACAAGCTCACTTGGACTGCTGTCACCACCTCCTAATTGGGATCCCTGCCTCCAGTCTCTCTATTCCATTCTCCACCCAACTATAGAATAATCTTCCTAAGACAGAGGTCTTCCCATTTCAGCAGCTCCCTTTGACTTAAAGGATAAAATGCAAACATCTTTGCCTGGCATTTTAAACCTCCATAATATGGCTCAAACTTAATTGTAGCAAGGCTATCAAACATCTCTCTCTTCCTTGGCACAGACCCTTCTCCCTGGGCAAATAAGCCTCTACCAGAAATAACTGGTTCTGCCCTATAGAAATATTTTTTCCTCAGAAACTAGACACAGAGTAATTCGAATAACCTGGTTCAGCTTCCCTGGAGAAAGATGGGGGAGAAAAAAAAGACAAGCAGGAAGAAAGCAGACATACTCCTCCAAAGTCCAACACCCTGTGGGAGGTACTGAGGCACGCAGGAGGCAAATGGCTCTGATGCTGGGGGGGAGAGGAGGCAGATGGCACTGACTCACCACAAGCTGGTCAGGAGTATAAGATGGAAACTAGTTCAATCTGCCCAAGAAAGGAATGCTCCTGAAGAGATCCAAGGTACCCTGAGGGAGCCTGAGAGTGGGGGGAAAGGTATCATGGGCCCAGGTATTAAAAATGAATGAGGCACTCTGGCCTAGAAGGATGTTCCTGTGCTATAGACACATTCAGGGAAGCAGAGGACCTCTTTGCCAGTAGCTGGCCCAGGGGTGAGATCATAGGCCAGACGCTGGTGATCTGGCCCCCTGTATATGATGAGCACCATCTCCTAAAGAGAAACACAGCTGTGAAAGTCAGTGCCCCTGAGTCAGTTACAATAGGTAGAACACCAAAGGACAGCAAAGCTAGGAGCCAAGTTATGGTAGGTGAAGCTCTTATGATCAGTAGGTCAGGCTTGCAAGGAGCTTCCATCACTTGTTAGGAGCCGAGGAGAGTTATAGGAGGTGAAGAACAAAAAAATGAGGACCAGTGATACATTGAGGGAGCTACCAAGTTAAGGAATATCATCCTGGGGGAGAAAATCCCAGAATCCCTACCTGTTGAAGCCTCACACAGGGCAGTACTGCAAGTCATGGAGACTATACCGGTCTCAGTGAGGTGGACTTCCTGTAGAGGTCTTTTTTTTTAATTTAAAGCAATCAGGGTTAAGTAACTTGCTCAAAGTTACACAGCCAGTTATTTCTGGGTGTGGTGCTAAGTATCTGAGCCCAGATTTGATCTCCAGGTCATCTTGACACTGGAGCCAGTGCTCTTACTCACTGAGCCACCTGACCGCCCCTAAGCAATTGGGTTAATTAACTTGCTCAAGGTTACACAGCCAGGTGTTTCTGGGTGGGTGCTAAGTGTCTGAGCCCGGGATTCGATCCCCAGGTCATCCCCGACACTGGAGCTGGTGCTCTTACTCGCTGTGCTACCTGGCCGCCCCCCCACTGTAGAGGTCTTAACTCTCTAAGGACTCAACTGCAAATATTTTGTTTTCTTTCACTTGTAATTAAAGCTTTCATTTGTAATAAAGTTTATGTTTTGAGCCTTGTGAAGCCAAGGTCTTGTGAGAGAAACTGGTAGATACCTTTGAGTGAGTGCCAGATACCAATTGTACCAATTGAAAGGGGACAACAAACCAGAAAAGCAAGAGATTCACACAAATATACCTTTCCAGCCTTATTATTCTTGTTCAACTGAATTATTTTACACTATTTCCCTTCACTCTATAATCTAATCAAACCAGACTTTTTTCAACATGATGTACTCAACAGACCGTCTTCTACCTCTGTGGGAAGCCACCATTTATGCCTGGAATTTTCCTCTTCCTCTTCTCCACCTTTCAGAATCCTCATCTTCCTTCAGTGCTCATCTAAGGCACCACATTTTTCTTGGAGCCTTCCATGATTCCCCCTCCCCAATTTTCAGTGCTCTCTTACATTTATCTGTGAATGTATTATTTCTCCTCATTCCTCACTCCCACCTTAGTTTACAGGGGTGAGTTGGAGTCAACTTGAACCAGTTCTAAAGCTGATTGCTAAATTTTCAGTGTGAGCATTTACACCCCAGAAATCTGCAAATGCTACAAATTAGAACTTGATGGATTGTTTCATTGATTATCTAGATTTAAGAAAGTGATGGAGAACATGTTTATAATACAGATTAAATTTAATAGTGTAACCTGAGTACATTTTTTTGGAGGTCCAGTTGTTAAACATTTACCAGCATCCCCTTACCTTTAAGGAACCTACTAGGGATTTTTTTCATTTGTATTTCTATATCCTCTGAATATCATAGAACCTTGCACCCGAATTAAATTGAACTGATCCAATAGGTCAGAGAAGACATGGACACCAAACAACAGAAGAGGTCACTAGTTCTCTCAGAGTATTTTACACCAAGTTAATAAATCCAGTTTACCAGAGAAGGTTTGGTACTTCATCCATTAATAAAAATGGAATAAATAGATGGAGCTTCCTTTGTGCTCTCCATTTTTATGAATAGGGCATGGAATAAAGATGCCCCACAATCAATACATTGCTCTCCTGTAGAGAGATACCCATATTTGTGTCTTACTGACCTACTGGACTTTTGAGTTCCATGAAGGCAAAGATTGTATCTTATCTACATCTGGTGCCTACCCTAGAGCCCAGCATGGAGCTCTGCACATAGCAAGCAGTTAAAAAGTGGTCATTTATTTTGTATCTAGCATTCCTCTATACAGGATAACACATGTACAAAGCACAAAGAGAAGCCAGACCAGGGGCTGAATGGGGCGGTCCATTTGGCTTTATGGCCTACTTCCTCTGGCCTAAGGTGAGTATAGTTGTACACTTGGAAGAAAGGGTCTTCCTGTCTAGCCTTAGAAAGAGATGACTTGATTTTAGCGAGTTTATCTCTTTTAGGGTAATCAGTATTTCCTAAGAGAGGCATCATGCAAAGCCAAGCACTTCAGGGACCCACAGAAGCTTTCATCTTATTTTGATCAGGACTCAGGATCCCTGGGTTCTCCTGCCAGACCAGCTGATGGATCTCGGCTAACAAAGTGATATCGTAGAGACAGCTGCAGTCTGGGGAGGTCTGCAATGGGACGGGAGAACTCCTGACAACACCAAGTCAATGACAGCATCCCTGTGATGTGACAGTCTCCTGGCATTAGGCAGAAATGCCAATGTGCCTCCAAAGGGGATCATTTTTCTAACAGCTCTTCATATGTGATCTGCACATTTGATCAGGCCAAGCCTCCGACCTGCAATACTCCCCCCGCCACCCTCTCATCTCTGCCCTTCAGAATCCTCTCTCTTCAAGGATCAGCTTAGGTGATACCAGTTCCGTGAAGCCTTCTCTGATCCTCCCAGCTAAAAGTTTTCTTCCCTCCCCTCACATTTTCCTGGAACCATTTGTCTCATCTCCCCTTTGCCCTATCACATTCTACCTTGCATTATACTTCTCTGTATAACATATAAACAGACCTATATATACATATATGTATGTGTATATATACATATGTATATGTATGTGTGTATATATACATATGTATGTGTATATATATGTATATATATATACATTGATCGGTACAATTTAATATCTGCTCTGCAACTTACAGTCCTAGACCAGAGCTGTCTGTAGGCACTAAAAAGTTAATTGACTTTCCCAGAATCTCACAGTTAATATGTACTAGAGGCAGGATTTGACTCTGAGGTCAACTGTTTATCCAATATACCATACTGCCTCTCCTCTATTCTCAGCTCCTCCAAAGAAAATAGAAGCTCCTTAAAGGCAGGGGAGGACAGCTTCATTTTTTGTCTCTCCAGTTCCTACAGTAGCATAAGGTCAGGTATATCATAGATGTTGGATAAATATCTGTTGAACTGAATGAAATCATGGAGTAGACCCCATCTTTCCATGTCATTTCCCTCTGTTGCCCCTAGTTGTCCCCTCTGGCACCCAGCAGAACAAAGATATATATCTCCCAAATCAGTCAAGCAGTATTTTATCAGGTGCCAACCATTCAGGGCGTTAGGTGCTGAGGATAAAAATATAACAAAGATACATCCTGCCCTCCAGGAGCTTACATTCCACCCTTTAGATGTTTAACAACAATGGTGCATCCCCTTCAGTAAATCCATCCCCAATTCCTTTAATAGATCTTTGCAGAGATAAAACCAGGAATATTTTTTCACCTGTGGCAAGCAGGTGCCACATTATCCAGGAAGAAAATCTAAGCAAAGTCCTCTGGATAACAAACAGATAAAATATGGAAAAAATCTGCAGAATTTTTTATTATAAACTCTTTTCACCAATAGGGAGAGTGGGACCATCACACTGGCAGAGATGTGGTGCCACAGTGACACAGTAGGTGTAATATAAGTATGTATTCCCCTCCCTTTTCCCTAATGTCAAAATCTCATATGTGCTCCTAAAGGAAGTGGAAATGTCACTGATAAAAACAAAGATAGAAAAAGCAGCTGGCTTTTTCTGAGACAGAGTAGACTCATATTGGAGGTCACATAATTTTTAGGGCATTGTGGGATCAGCTCTCAAGAAATCTGGAGATGATGCTAAAATCATGGGGAAATTTTTAGAAAATTAGAAATTTAGAAAATTGTTATTACCAAAAATAAGCAAACAAGGGAATACCAATAATTATCAGCTACTTTATTTATTATTTACCTATTTTCCCAACTACATCAACTTTGTGACTAACAATGAGTTCACTTTGTGAAATACTATGATAAGCACCAAGTAGGGACATAAATAGAAAAGCAGAGACAGTCCCTGCTCTCAAGAAGCCCTCACTCTAGTAGGGGGAACAACACATACAGAAGATTTTGGCTGCCAAGTCCGATGGAAAGAGCCAGTGGTCATCAGAGTACAATAGCAATGCATCTTCTTTCAGGGCATTTCCATTGCTAAAACATCTGTTTCTGAAGCTATCGCATTTGTAGATGCCAATGACTTTGTGGCAAGAATTTTTTTCCCTTTTTTTCCCCATAGCTGTGACTGCTTAGGAATCAGAGGTTGTTTACCCACAGAAATCGTTGTCAAATTCTATCTCCATAGCAGTTGCTCCCATGCATGAAGGCTAGAAGAGCCAGGTGGGCAGCAGGGCTGGTGGTCTGGGGGTAATGATACACCTGCCTCTCAGTGACATCTGGAAGGTAGCTGGTGGGGGTGGAGTCAGGAATAGCTGGTCCCTTCTCTACAAGGTTTTCTCCCCTGCATGATGGCTTCAGGGGCAAATCTGGAACAATAGCCAGCAGTCTGTAGGATGGTGCTACTCCTAATGCTCTTGGGCTCAGGATCCTGGACTATTGCCAGTGGAATCAGGGAAAGCGGTGATGGTGATCTGACACTGTCTGGCATGTGCTAACCCTGTGTCTTTCCTTTAGGGAGATCATTGAGGGCATCCTTGATGAGGTTTCTATAAGTAATATATCTTAGTAGACTATGTCTTTATCACCACAAAACTGATTTAAAGGTGTAGAAAATACACCACATTGTGTTTATGGTTTGACAATTTTCTTTTAAAGCATTTGAATTTTCTTATAAGATGTCACTAAAGGTTAACAAAGGAAATTGCTCTCCCTATGACAAAAGCCAGGCTGAAGTCCCTGAAGGCCAAGAAGGCAGCATTGAGGGGTGTCTGTAGGCACTCACAAAAGAAATTCAACTATTGCCCACCCCAGACACTTCAGTTTTGTAAGCAGACCAAGTACCCCACGTGACATTGATCACTAAGCCAAAGACAAGTTTCCCCAAGCACAGAGTCAGCTATAAAGAAGCCTAAGAATAACAACCCCTTGTTATTCATTATGAGTATCAAAGCCAACAAAGCTATGAATCAGACTTATAAAGATACTCCTTTTGTCGTTGTTGCTGTTTAGTTCCTTTCAATCCTGCCAAACTCTTTGTGACCCCTTTTCTTGGATTTTCTTGGCAAAGACACTGGAGTGGTTTGCCATTCCTTCTCCAGCTCATTTTACAGATGAAGAAACTAAAGCAAACAGGGTTAAGTGACTTGCCCAGGGTCACACAGCTAGTAAGTGTCTGAGACTGGATTTGAGCTCAGATCTTCCTGACTCCAGGGCCAGCACTCTATCCACGGAGTCACCTAGATACAGAGCATCCATGAGGCCAAGTTCCCCACACTGGTCTGGCCTAGGTCCAACTCGCCGTGGACCATGATGTTTGCTTGTTGCAATAAAATTAGAATCATCTAAACCACGTTCAATTAGTCTGTTGCACATATAATAGTATTCTACTGGCCAAAAGAACATTTGATTCAGTAGAGCAAAATGCCAACAAAAAAACCTCTCCTTCAGCACAGCTTCTCCTGTATGCATATCCAAATGATACAAGGTTCCTTGAAAAATATAATGATAGCAATAACCTTGCTCACGAATCTGCCAATCATTAATATTAAACAAAGGATAAGATAAGGAGAGAGCTACTCAGCAGAAGCTTTTGCCCCTGTAATGTAGGAGAAATGATGCAAAGTCCAAATTGAAGATGGATTTCCTGTGGAAGGCAAAGCCTCCAGATGCTCCCATTTGTGGCTGCCATTGTGCTGATTACATCAAGCTCAAGGACATAAATCCACAATCACTCAAAAAGAATTTGGCAGAACTATCCACGGAGGGAAAAACAAGTGGATGGAGAATTCCTTTTTTCCAAACTAAGATTTACAGTTGGATTGGCAAACAAAAGAGCTTGTCCATTAAGATTGATGTGGATATATTATCCCCATCTTACAGATGAGAAAACTGAGGCAAACAGAGGTTAAGTGGCTTGTCCAGGGTCCCAGAGCTAGGAAGTATCTGCGGTCTTGACTCCAGGCCCTGACTATCCACTATGCTACCTAGCTGCCTTGCAATAATAATATGCCTACCTCCAGGGGTTGTTGTCAAGATCAGTGAGATAATAATCATAAGGCACTTAACCTCATGCCTGGCTCCTAGGAATCACTACATAAATGTTACTTGTATGACTAGTGTGGAAATATGATTAACATGATTGTACATATATAAATTGTATCAGATTGCTTGCTGTCTTGGGAAGGAGGGGAGGGAGGGAGGAACGCAAAATCTTACAAAAATGAATGTTGAAAACTATCTTTACAGGTAATTGAAAAAAATAAGATCCTATTAAGTGCAAAAAAAAGGGGGGAAAATAAAACAAAATAACCTTGACATTCCAAAAAAAAATGTTAGTTGTTAATCATCATCATTCTCTAGCCTCTAAGCAACCCACTTGACTTCTGGACATCTCTAATCGTTAAGGGTTTCCTGACATCAAGCCTCACTTGGCCTTTTTGCAGCTTCCACCCCCTGCTCTGGATTCTGTCCTCTGCAACCAAACAGAAAAAGTCAAGTACCTCCTCCACCTCAGTGGCACAGAGGAGAGACCTGGGCCTGGAGTCAGGAAGATTTGAACCTCAGATGTTTATTAGCTGTGTGACCCTGGGCAAGTCACTTAACCTCTATTTGCCTCAGTTTCCACACAAGTAAAAGTGGGATGATAATAATAGCATCTACCTACCAGGGTTGTTGTGAGGGTAATATGAAATAATTTTTGTAAAGCACTTTGCACAGAGCCTGGAACATAGTAGGAACTATATAAATGTTTATTCCTTCCCTCTTCTTCCCCTCCACCCCATTTCACATGATAACCCTTCAAATACTTGAATACAAGTCTCCCAGCTAAATACTCCCAGTTCCTTCAACTAATTCTCAAATGATATGGACTAAAAGCCTTTCATTATCCTGGATTACCTTCTCTGGACACTCTCTTAGCAACAGTGAGGAACCTGCAGCTTGAGGCCACATGTGGCCTTCTAGGTCCTCAGATGCAGTCTTTTGACTGAGTCCAAGTTTTACAGAACAAATCTTTTTATTAAGAGGATTTGTTCTGTGAAGTTTGGAGTCAGTCAAAGGATCACATTTGAGGACCTAGACAGGTGGCCATGAGGCCACAGGTTCCCCTCCCCATCCTGGAGTCTAGCTTATCAATATCCCTCTCAAACTATGGCAATCAGAACTAAATACAATACAATAAATGAACTCTGGTGAGGTCAGAGTAGCTTGGGACTGTCACCTCCCTGTTCCTGGAAGTTATGCCCCTCTTTATCATGCCCATGTTCACATTAGTTTTTTGGGGAGAGGAAGGGTTGGCTGCCACATCATCCTGCTGACTCAAACTGAGCTTACAGCCCACTAATATCCTCAGATCTTTTTCAGAATATGCTTCCCTCATCTTATATTTGTGAAGTATAATATTTACATTTATCCCTACTGAATTTCATTCAATTAGATTCAACTCAATTCAAGCTGATCAAGATCCTTTGGATCCTGTCACTCAGTATATTAGTTATCCTTTCCGGCTTGGAGTTTTTGGCAAATTGGATGAGCCTCTATGCAAGTTTAGGGTAGCTAGGTGGTATAGAGAATAGAGTGCCAGGTTTGGAATCAGGAAGACCTGAGTTCAAATTTGACCTCAGACACTGACTAGTTGTGTGACCTTGAGCAAGTCACTTAACCCTCTTTGCCTCAGTTTCTTCACCTGTAAAATAAGTTAGAGAAGGAAATGGCAAACCACTACAGTATCTTTGCCAAGAAAACCCCAAATGGGATAATTAAGAACCAGATCTGACTGGAAAATGAGTGAACAACAACTATCCAAGTCATTAATAAAAATATTAAATAGCAAAGGGCCAAGCACAGATCCCACTGGAGACCTCCTGCCACAATGATACTGAACCATTAACCATTAATGACGTTAACAAGTAACACTGAACTATTAATTGAACTCTGAGTTGAGCCATCCAAACGGTTCTGATCCATGTAATTGTATTATTGTCTAATCTTCGTTTCTCTATCTTCTCCATAGGAATAGTATGAGATGCATTACCAAAAGCTTTGCCAAAATCTAGGCAAACTTTGTTCATAGCATTCCCTATACTTACTAGCTCAATAATCCTATCAAAGGGAAATGACTTTAGTCTTGAACAGCCTGTTCTTGATGAAACCAAGCTATCTCTTGTTAATCAACACTTCTCTGTCTGGTCATTTGCTGACCTCCTCTCATATGATCCATTCTAAAATTTTCCCAGGAATTGAAGGTAAGCTCACCAGTTTATTTTTTGGAAACCACTTCTCTTTCCTTTTTTGAAAATCAGTGCAACATTTGCTTTTCTCCAGTCTACTGCAGCTCTCTCGTCTTCCATGATCTTTCCAAACATCATTAACAACAGTTCAGCAGTCACATCTGCCAGTTCTTTCAGGGACAAAAAAGATGGTACATCTGGTCCAGGTGACGTGAATTTACCAAGGGCAGCTAAATGTTCTCATACTGTCTCCTCCTATGTTCTCCTAACTCTGTTAATCATTTTTGTTCTGCCATTTACAATGAAAAGTTCAGCCTCCTTTGCATAAAAAACAGAAACAAAATAAAAGATGAGCAGCTCTGCCTTCTCTCTGTTGTTATTTATCATCGTCTTATCCACACCAAGAAAAGGTCCTGTCTTTTCTTTGGTCTTCCTTTTTCTCCTTGTTTAGCTAAATAACAACAAGAAACAAACAAAAAAAGACATTTTGTAGTCTTTAGCATCTCTTGCCAGTCACAGTTCATTCTAAATTTTGGAATTCCTCACTCAATTTTTATAAGACTGTGTCACTCTTAGATTCATCTTCTGTTACCTGGCCTTACTTCCATCTTCTGCCCCTTTATTTTTTAAATCTAAGTCATGGTAAGTCATTCAGCTACAACTGACTTTCAAAGTCCTAGGGAGAGATCATACTATTGGGGGGGAAATGCTTACATAGCCTCAACTATAGCTCCCAAGTCCACACCAGTGTGTTTCCCATTTACACAAATAAGTGGCTCTGACACCATTATCTCATAAACATGAAACATTTATTAAATAAGAAATCATAAGCAGGAATAATAAAAAAATAATCGTCTACCCATAAATTTCGGTCACATTGCCCCTCCCATCCATGTCTATAATGTCTGTAGGTGGTAGAGTGGGCACAAACTGAGAGAAATCTAGCCTGGGACAACTCACAAGCCTGAACTATAGGCCTAAATGGCCACGGTCTTTTTAGAGAAGAGTATGCACCATGTGTCACTTTCACTCCTCTTCTGAGACTGCTCAATTTTTTGCTGGATGAAGTTGCTTCTCTGATATTCTCAGGCTACTGACACAATGTTAAAACTCTTTTAGCTAAAAGCAGCCTTAAGTTTTCTGTATGTGAGGCTCTACAGGTCTGGTCCCACGACTAGATGCTGAAGCAGTTCCCTTTAATCATGAGATCTACAGAGATCTACAATCCTATTCAAGTCTTGCTTTCTATAGACTTTGAGGGGTTTCCCCTTTTGAGTCATAGAGGGTATTAAATGGTATTGTAACTCGAAGGAGTCCCCTTCTCTCAAGCTAAAGATGACAGTAGAAAGCAAAGCAGCCCTTCCTCCAGCCAGTGCTTCTCCTATAGCAAAGGACTCTCCTTTCCTACAATCAGTTCTTTCAAAAAATATAACTTTCCTCCAATCAGATCAGTTCCCCACATCAACAGCAGCACTTCTTTGTCAACTGTACTCAGCTCCTCTTAGCCTCTCAACTCTGGCAGCTCCTCAACTCTATAGGCATCTTTGTTCTTCTGCCTTTTGATGTTGCAGTTTCTCTCCTGCACTCAGTTTCTTCAGTAGCTGACTCCTGATCTGGCTTGTGATCTCTGGCTTTTGGGTTTCAAATCAGGACTTCCTCAGGTGTGGTGACCCATTTTTAACATAGGTTAAAAAATAAAAAATCTATATTTCTCTCAGGTAGGATACAATTAGAACATACACAAAAGTTTCAAAGCCCCCAAACAGTTCTTTATTTCTGAATGTCCCAACAATAAACTTCAAAGTCCTGGAAAGAGTTTTATTCAAATTAGGTTCTAGAAAACAATGCATTGCAGTTACCTCTCCTGTCATTCAATATCTTTTCTTATGAGGAGCTGTTTTTTCTTCAGTCCTCTTAGAATTTTTATCTGAGGAGCTGCTTTCTCTCAGGTTCTTTCTACGCCATCTGTTTTTCTTCAAGCTGAACTTTTCTGCATTTGACACAAAATACCCTTTGTTGTCTCTCTCAACATATAAAATGACCACATACGAAAGGGACAATACTAAAATGTGGTGGCCAGGCCTCAGCACAATGCTCCTATGATCTTCTAGGGCATTGAGAAAATAGAACTATCATTTCCCTGGTCCTGACACTGGGCTTCTCTCAATGAAAGCTAAAATCATATTAGCTTGGTTAATTTTGGCTACATTTCACTGTTGACTCATAATAAGCTTGGGGCATCTAGATGGCTCAATGGATAGAGCACTGGGTCTGTAGTCAGAAAGACTTTATCTTTGTAGGCTAAAATCTAGCCTCAGACACTACTCTGGACAAGTCACTTAACCCTGTTTGCCTCAGTTTCCACATCTGTAAAATGAGCTGGAAAAGGAAATGTCAAATCACTCCAGTATCTTTGCCAAGAAAATCCCAAATGGGGTCATGGAGATTTGGACACAACTGAAATGACTGAACTAAAAATAATGAACTTGTAGTCCACTAAACCCCCAGACTCAAACTGATCTTGAAGATGGCTTCATCACATTAAGTCTTTTTCATGTGATCTGCTTTCCATGTACACCTTCCCACATCCTGTCCTCCTTATTTGGGGTAGGAATGAAGAAGAAGGGGAGGATACAAGAGACATTTGATGGAAAAATTGACAGGATTTAGTGACTGATTATAGGGAATAGAGTAAAAGAAGGAGCCTTTTAAATTTTTCATTGGTAGCTTTTGTTATTAAATCATATTCATTTCTGAATATAGCCCTCCCTTGGCCCTTACCAGGAAGTCACACCTTGTAAGAAGGAATAACAAAAGAAAGGGGGCATAAAGCAGTTCAGCAAAATTAACCCACACATCAGCTGAGTCTGACAATATGTGCAAAGGTCCGCAGCCATAATGCACACACACACGCACATACACGTGTACACACGCGCACATGCACACGCACACAACCTACAAAAAAGGGAGGCTGGTGCATTTTATCACCAAAGAGGTCTTCAGAGACAAGACCAGCCATAATTACATAACGTTCAGTTTGGGCATTTTTGCTCCTCCCACTACACTGCCATAGTGATCATTGCATATGTTGCTTTCCTGGTGCTGCTTACCTCACTCTGTATGAGCCCATAAAAAAATTTTCCATGCTTCTCTTATTCTTCATATCCATCATTTCTTATGGTGCAATAATATTCCATCACATCCTGTATCCCAATTTCTGTAGTTATTCTTTAATCAATAGGCAACTGTTTTGTTTCTAGTTCTTTGCTACCATAAAGATTATTATTACTATGAATATTTTGGTATATATGTATTTATGTGGAACCTTTCGATATGTCTTTGACTTCCTTGGATGATATACCGCTTAACAAAGGGTCAAAGGGTATAGTGACTTTCTAGGCATCATTCTCTATTTCTGTCTGGAATGATCAGACCAATCTACAGCTCCGCCAACATGATATTATTGTGCCTCTCTTCACACAGCTCTTCCAACACTGAGTAGCCCCATCTTTTGCCATCCCTGCTACTTTACTGGGTATGAAGTGAAGCACCTCATTTCTCTTGATATTAATGACTTGAAACGATCTTTCATACAGCTGTTGATGATTTGCAATTCTTTTGAGAACTGTTTATGCATATCCTACACTTAGCACAGTGGCTAGCACATAGTAGGCACTTAGTAAGTGGTTACTGATTGGTTGATATACTTTGACCATTTATGGAAGAGTGATTTTTTTTTTTACTGAAAGATTTCAAGCCTTGAGGATGGGAAGAATATAGAGCATTGATAGAGACAGGGAAGATGGAAGGACAAGCTAGGTGAAAGGGAAGGTTAAAGAGATAAGTCAATAAGGAGGGACTGTGACTATTCTTTGTCAGCCTCATGGTGCTCTATACACAGCAGGTGTGCAATGAATATTTCATATGTGTATGAATACAACTACAACGGATACTTATTACTACCTGCCTACTCTGTGACTGAGCTGACAAAGGCAAGCAGTGAACACAGATTCACTTTTGAAGAATTTGGCAGCTCTTAGAAAGGATAGAAAAAGGACAATAGCTCAAAGGCATACTATGGTCATGTGAAGGAGGGGTTTGTTACCATTGTCTTACTATTGTTATTCATTTGTGTCTGACTCTTTGTGATCCCATTTGGGGTTTTCTTGGCAAAGATACTAGACTGATTCCCCATTTTCTTCTGTAGCTCATTTTACAGATGAGGAAACTGAGGCAAACAGGGTTAAGTGATTTGCCCAGGTTCACACAGCTAGTGTCTGAGGTTAAATTTGAACTCAGGTTTTCCTGACTCCAGACCTGGCACTCTATGTACTGCACCACCTAGCTGTCCCATCCTGTGCACTATGCTACCCAGCTGCCCCCTCTGTTCACTGAGCTACCTAGCTGCCCAAATTGGCTTTTTTAAGAACTGGGAATACCCAAGTGTAACTGAGGTCTTGGAATTTGTACAGAGTTGTGGACTTCCGGCTTCTAGACAGACTGAAGGGGTCAGTAGTTCGGGGGATGATGGCTCCATCCCCTCACTGGCCACTGAACTCTTCTTACAAGAGGCAATAAAAGGATTCCATCATCATCCCCAAAGTAATTGAGTCCTTCCAAGCTGGCCTGAAATAGGAAGCACAGCTCTGTACATGCTACAGGGCTCCTGTTACATGAGAACATTCAGTGCAACCATGATAGCTGTCCTCTAATATCTAAAAGGGAGGAAGAGAAGAAGGAGGGAGAGGAGGAGGGGGAGGAAGAGGAAGGGGAGGAAGGGAAGGGCAGGAAGAAGAGGGAGAAGGGGAGGGAGAAGGGAGCACGCATTGTCAGGGATTCTTTCCCACCATCAATACCAAAATGACCTTTTTGCAACTTCTACGCACAGTTCCTGGTGCTGTTTTCAGGGGCCAAACATAGCAGGCTTAATTCCTCCTCCATATGACAAGTTTCAGGTACAGTCATCACGTTGCTCCAAGCTAAACGTTCCCAAATCCTTCAGCTGATCCTCACATGGCATGGATTCAAGGTCTCCCGTTTTAGTTGCCCCCCTCCAGATGCTCTCCAACTTCCAGTGTCTTCTTTAAGTTCTGGCATGCCAAACTGGACACAATACTCTAGATGAGGCCTAACAAGGGCAAAGTACAGGATTCTCACCTCCTTATTCCTGAAGACATTTTGTGTAGCTACAAAGCAGAGAATTAAGAACCACAGGTACAACAGACAGAATGGTGGGTTGGGAGTCCAATGACCCTAGTGCAAATTCCATTTCTGCTACTTACTACCTATGTGAGCTTAGACAAGTTACTTTAACTTCTCTAAGCCCCAGTTTCCTCCTGTGTAAAATGAGATCATAAGACTATAGAGCCTCAAAGATCCCTTCTGGCTCTAAATGTATATAGTCCTAAGTTACCAAAGGGGCAGCTAGGTGGCATAGTGGACAGAGAGCCAAGCCTAGAGTCAGGGAGATTCATCTTCCTGAGTTCAAATCTGAACTCAAACACTTAACTAGCTGTGTGACCCTGGGCAAGTCACTTAACCCTGTTTATCTCAGTTTCTCCATCTGTAAAATGAGCTGGGGGAGGAAATGGCAAACCACTCCAGTATCTCTGCCAAGAAAACCCCAAATGGGATCACAAAAAAATATAACACAACTGAAAAAAATGACTGAACACCAAAAGACAAATTCCCCTCAAAAATAAAGAAAATTTTTCTAATGATTGCTAGATCTGGGTTCAGGTAAGCATTACTCCTACCCCTTACTACCTATGAACTAGGGCTATTCATTTAATTCCTTTGAGCATCAGCTTCCTTATGTACAAACTATGAATAATAACAATTAAGGATTGCAAAGCATTTTTCAAATGTCTCATTTGATCCATATAACAACCTTGGGAACTAGATAGTGCCCCTTTTTTACAGATAAGGAAACTGAGACTGACAAAGGTTGAGTGCTTTGCCCAAGGTCACACAGCTAGTAGGTGTCTAAGGTAGAATTTGAACTCGGGTCTTCCCGACTATAGGTCCAACACTGTTTTCACTGTGCCATCCAGCTGCCTCTGTAGTGTCTACGTTACCTCTAGAGTCAGGAAGATCATAACTGATCTTGTCTCTTGCCCTCCCTATCTTCTCTTAAGCCCCAGCTAGTTTAATACTAGTGCCTTCACTCTACTGATTATCTCCAGCTCATCTATTATCATCTTGTCCATTCGTTGTCGTTTGCACATTGCCTCCCCTGTTAGACTGTGAGCTCCTTGAACACAGGGATTGTTTTTGGCATTCTCTGTATCACCATCGCTTAGCACAATGCCTGGCACATAGGAGGTCTGCAACAAATGCTTGTTGACTTGAATAAAAAATAGGGCTAATGATAATAATAGTGTTTATATAGCATTTTAAATTTTGTGAAGCATTTTACATATATTATCTTGGTTAGTCCTAATATTAGTTCCATTTTACAGATGAGGAAACAAAGACTTAAAGAATTTAATGATCAAACATCTTAAAAGCATCTGAGGCAGGATTTGAATTCATGTCTTCTTGATTGCAGGTCCTAAACTCTATTCACTGTGCCATCTATTTTAGGGCAGCTAAGAGGCACAGTGGATATAACGCAGGACCTGGAGTAAGGAAGACTTGAATCCAAACCTAATTTGAGACACTTACTGGCTCTGTGACCCTGGGCATGTCACTTAACCCTGTTTGCCTTAGTCTCTTCATCTGTAATGAAGGAAATGGCAAACCACTCCAGTATTCTTGCCAGGAAAACCCCAAATGGGGCTACAAAGAATCGGACATGACTGAAATGACTCAACATCTATCTTTCTCTGTTTTTATCATCTCCCTAGCAAATTTATGACAATCAAATGAAACCACATGTATACAAGCACTTTGTATCTATAAAACCCCATGTGCCCACATCCTGCTACTATTTAATCACAACAATCAGAATGGTACAAAAATGGAATGGGCTGCTTTATGGGACAGTGAAGGCGTTCAGTCAGAGGACAGAATGACCCCCTAACAATTAATACTATAGAGAGGACTAGAGGGGGAGGTTGATGTAGGTGCCTCCAATGGTCCTCTGCAGTTGAAAGATCCTATAAACGTCGTTTAAAACAAGGAGTCTATCAAGGGAGAAGGGAGGCTTGAAGTTGCTAGTTTCTAAAGCCTATGAGAGGATACCTCACAGGGACCAAACATTCTTACCACATTTGCTAATGCCCATTTGCAGTAGGGGTGCTGGGCACAGCCCTATTCACCCAGAATTGCCCCTGGCACATGAAAAGCTGGATGTTTTTTTGCAAATCTTCTTAGCATCCCAGTGATTGGCCGCTGGCAATTATCCAGGATTCTTCACTGTATACAATTCAGACGGGTTTGTCAAAATGAATTTGGTGTCTGAAGTTTATTGCCTTGTTGTGAAGGTTTTATGAGAAAAAGATTAAACCCCAGTTCTGGTGTATGTTTCATTAAGCTTCTGATCCTTAAAGAGCCGCTAATGCAACTCATTATTGAGATGCACTCAATCATCAAGTATTGTGTATTGACGAGAATAATCTGCTCATTATTCCAGAGCAGAGCGGAGCAGAGCCGGAAGTGGAATATCGCTATACCTGCCCCTGCAGAAGCCCCCCTGGAATAGCCCCTGCTGGTCGCTCTCTTGTCTCCTGTGGGGATGGAGCTGACTCTTGCCGGTGATCAGGGACAAATAATCAGCCCAGAGGGTTAATCAAAGGCCCGAAAATGGAAAAACTGGGTGGGAACAGAGAACATCGACACAGACTAAATCAGTAACCAGATGTCAGGAGAAATAAAAGGCAGTAGAAACATCATCCTTTTATGCCCATGGCACTCGAGCCACAATCCCCTCCCTGCCCAGCTGCACCTGCATCAGCACCAGTGCAGGCCCACACAGGGCTACTCTGGGATTCCTGGGGAAAAGCACTGGATTTGGTGTCAGAAGACCTCAGTTCAAATCTCAGCACTGCCACTAACTACCAAGGGCTTGAGAAAATGCTTCTTTATAACCTGACTAATGTCTAACGTGAAAGTATTTGCAGATCCTATACTTGATTGCATTGCCATGGTGGGAAAGGGGGGAAGAGAGAGAAGGGGATAAAATTTGAAACTCAAGGGATTATGGAACTGAATCTTGTAAACTAAAAGTAAACAAACAAATTAATAAAGACAAAAAATAAAATAAAATAAATGATGTAGGATAGGTTGACAGTAATATTACATTCATATAATATAATAAATGAGGTATTTGCATTACACTGAAAGGTTTACAAAGTGCTTGACCTCTGTTAATAGGGCAGCTAGGGGGCACAGTACATAGAGCACCATGTCTGCAGTCAGGAAAACTCATCTTGCTGAGCTCAAATTCAGCTTTAGACACTTCCTAGCTGGGTGACCCTTCGCAAGTCACTTAACCCTGTTTACCTCAGTTTCCTCATCTGTAAAATGAGCTGGAGAAGGAAATGGCAAAGCATCCTAGTATCTTTGCCAAGAAAACACTAAATGGGGTCACAAAGAGTCAGATGTGAGTGAACAACCAACCAGAGGTGATCTCTGTTAAATCATTAAATCCTCACAACAACCCTATGAAGTAGATGCTAGTTATTATGTCCATTTTATGGATGAGGAAACCAAGGCTGAGAGAAGTTAACTGATTTGCCCAGGATCATCATGCAAGATATTAAGTATCTGAGGCAGCATTTGTACTCAGGTCTTCTTAGCTCCAAGGACAGCAATCAAATCTCCATGCTGACTAGATGTCTCTAGACCGGATGGCCCATAAGATCCCCTCCAGCCTTAAATGGAGGATTTTTTTCCCCTCAAACCTAGAGTCCAACAACCCTCTGTCCGTCAATGCCACAGCTGAGATTAAAGCACAGGTCTCTGACGCCACAGCTGAGATTAAAGCACAGGTCTCTGACTCACCGTACAATTCAATCCCAGGATCAGCAACCACCCTAACTGATGCCCAGGAGCCCCACATGCTACTTGCTAGCAACAAAAGGCAAAGTTATCTTTCTCTAATAGCCCCTGAAAAGCATCTTGATTAATGTGGATTTGATTTCTTCCAGGTACTTTTCTAAGAGTTAGTGGCAGCTGGGGTTGCTGATTTAAGACAGCTTGTTCCACAGCTGGAAACCATGGTGGAGAGAGGGGGAGGGGACCCGAAGCGGTGCTTGCATGAGCAGCCTGGTGGCACCCTGACACAAAAGGGCAGGATCCAAGCTGATGAGGAACCTCTCAGCCGAGCTGGCTTGCTCTTGGGGGCGATGCTATTGACCACCTTCACTAATGAGTTTTGGGGAGCAGGGTTTGCATTCACTGTTCTACCAGGATTTCATATGCAGGCTCACAGCTGGAGATAATAGCCAAGAAAATTGAGGGCAAAACAACGTACATAACCATGGGGAAAATAATTTATTTTTTGTAACTACCCAGAATGATGAGGAGGGGTGAAGCAGCTAGGTGGACCATGGCAGCTTTCTGCTAATGCTCATATTTTCATTAGATAATTCAGGCAAAAGGGAGTGGGTTTCAGATCTCAGGGAGACTCACAAAACCAACAGCTGCGTTAACGAACTGCGACGTTTCATGAATGACAACACTAAATAATAACTCATTTATAAATCACTTTAAGGCTTGGAAAGTACTTTAAATATGTTTTTTAATATTTTAAATATACTATTAAATGCATTATCTAGGTGAATGCCGTCCCAACAATCCTGGGAAGTAAGTGCTATTATTAGCCCCATTTTAGAGATGGGAAAACTGAAGCTCAGGGCCCAGGTGAACTGGTTCCTGACTTTCCCTTCTTATTTTAAGTATTTCCCTTAATAAAGGTTGCTTGCTTTCTTGGCTTTGTGCTTTCTTGTACTGCACTTTTGAATCCTAAACCTCACTCAAACAGCACAAAAGACACCTGGGAGATAGGTGTTATTATTACTCCCCACCTCACAGGGGGAAAATTTAGAAAGCTTAAATGATTTGCTTAGGGTCTCATGTTCTTGTTATTATATGTCCTTTGTTGTCAGAGAGGACCATGACATCAAGAAGATGATACCATTACTTGCAAGTGAATTGGATTTAAGTGAGGAAGGGCTGTGCAAGGTCACCAGCCTCACTTTCTCCTCCAGAGCCATCTGGGTCCAGTGGCAAGATATTGATCAGGACTACTGGAGATGGCCCAGGATGTAGTGGGAGACCTTGGCTATGTAGTAAGTGATCAATAAATACTTACTGACTGATACTAAGCTCATCATTTCTGCATCCCTAAATGCCACCACCCCCAATCCCACAATAAAACAAAACCTGCCCCTCCCTCTCAACACTGTTATTTCTGTTGAGGGGCTTACCATGCTCCCAGTCAACCAAAGTTCTAAATTTCAGTCATCTTCAAAACTAGATAGCAACTGAAGCAGGACTTGAGCCTAGCTCTTTCTGACTCCAAGTTAAGAACATCTATACTACCTGTCTACTCTGTGCCCAGGGCTCTTAGTCAGCTACTCACTTACTCACCCAGTCAACAAGCTTTTATTAAGTGTTTATTACATACTAGGCATTGAAGATACAAAAGCAAGCAAAAACAGAGATAGTCCTTGCCCTCAAAGAACTAATATTCTTTTAAAAAAGAATATTTGAATAATTTAAATATCATTTAAGTTAAATATTTAATCAACTAATTAATTAAATATCTAATTTATTTAAGTTAAATATTTAATAACATTCTATTTTTCCTCAGTTACATGTAAAGACAAATTTTATCACTCATTTTTTAAAATTTTTGAGTTTCAAATTTTCTTTCTCCCTTCCTCACCTTCCCCCCACACAGGCAATAAGCAATTTGTTATAGGTTATACATGTTCAATTATGCAAAACATTATCATATTTGTCACATTGTCAGAAGACAGACCAAAAGGAAAGAAAAAACATGAAAAAAACACATAAAGTGAAAAATAGTATGCTTTGATCTGCATTCAGACTCCATCAGTTCTTTCTCTAGAGGAGGATAGTAGTTTTCATTATGAGTCCTTTGGAATTGTCTTGGATCATTAGATTACTGAGAATAGCTAAGTCATTTACAGATGATTATCACGCAATATTGCTGTTACTGTGTGCAATGTTCTCCTGGTTCTGCTCACCTCAGTCTGTATCAGTTCATGTAAGTCTTTCCAGGTTTTTTCTGAAACCAGCCTGCTCATCATTTCTTATAGCACAATAATATTCCATTATAATCATGTACCACAACTTATTCAGCCATTCACTGATTGATAGGCATCCCCTCAATTTCCAATTCTTTGCCACCGCAAAAAGAGCTGCTATAAATATTTTTGTACAAATAGGTCCTCACTGCCCCCTCCTTTTTTTTTAATCTCTTTGGGGATACAGGCCCAGTAGTGGTATTGCAAGATCAAAGGGTATGCACAGTTTTATAGCCCTTTGGACATAGAAGGAATTCTATTCTAATAAGGGAAGTCAACACATAAAAGGGGAGTTTAAAAGAGGAGTGAGAGGGAAGGAGGTACCCATGGTGGGGGAGCATGGTGGTCAGATCCAGAGAATGAGGGATGGCTGCTCTGGGCCCCTCCCCAAAATGGAGGTTTGGGTAGGACTCACCAAAGAGACAAGGGGCCCACAGGTGTCAAGTCAAGGAGACAGCCTTTTTTCTGAAATGACCCAGCATCACTTTTTATCTCTGTAAGCATGGCCTTATTCCCCAGTTAGACTATAAGCTCTGGCCCAGGCTATCATTTACTAATGATCAGAGCAGTCCAAAAATAGGATGGACTGCCTTCTGAAGTAGTGATGCTAAGAAATTCAGATGAAGTTTAAATCTTGCACTACTTAAGGACAGGGACTATGTCTTCTACCTGTGCATACCAGGAGACCAGCATAGGACCTTGCCCCTAGAAGCTCCCAAATAAATGCTTCTGGGAGATGGTAATGAGGAACAGGGAAGTGTGGAAGTATAATAATCATTTACTAAGTCCCTGCAGTGTGTAGAGGCCTCATGCAGGGCGAGATATAAAATTTAGGAAAGATACCATCCATCTGCCTAAAGAACTCTGAGTTTAGTGGGGGAGGAGACACATAGCACCTGTAACTCTAATTCACAAAACTCAGTAAGTCCACCTGAAACGCATGAAATATTTTGTTTGATATAAGGAAGAAGGTCACCAAACAAAGGGAGAATCAAGGAAAGCACCATAAAGGAAATGTTGAGTCAGGATATAAAGAATTTGTGTCCAGTCATGTCTGACTCTTCATGCCTCCATTTGGGGTCTTCTTGACAAAGATACTGGAGCAGTTTGCCATTTCCTTCCCCAGCTCATTTTATCAATAAGGAAACTGAAGCAAATGGGGTTAAGTGACTTGCTCAGGATCACACAGCTAGTAAGTCTCAGGCCAGATTTGAACTCAGGTCCTCTTGACTCCATGGCTGGCACTCTATCCACTGAACCATCTAGCAAACCTGGATTTCATCTCAGGTGTTCCTGACTCTAGGCCTGGCACTCTATCCATATAAAGAATGGCTAGGTATTAAACAAGGGAAGAGGTGCAAGGGTGGCATCCTAGTCACAGGATACAGCATGAGCTAAGGCATGGAGGTCAGCTTAGTTCTAGGAACAGAGCATAACCCAGTTGGGCTACAAATACCAAGTGTGTGGGCCAGAAATAGCATGAGATAAATCTGAGAAGGTTGGATGTTGCTGGATTATGAATACCCTTAAATGCTAATCAGAGGAGTTCAAACTTTACTTAATGGGCAATAGGAAGCCACCAAAGGTCATTGAACAAATAGTATGGCCAGGTTTATGTGTAATAAAAATTATTATATAGCAGTGTGAAGGAAGAATTGAGAAGAGGAGGTAGGGGAGATGGCAATGAACTAAGAGGGACCTCAGAGATCATTTAGCCCAACTCCCTCACTTTCAAGGAGACAAAATTGAGTCCTCAAAAGGATAAATGACTCATCCAAAGTCACATAACTAATAAGTAGCATGGTCATCTATGCAATTCATATAAATTTGCCTTCCTACCTGGACTGTGTTGCTGAGAGCTCAGGCACTCAAAGGAACGACTCAAAGAGAATAGGGTGGTGTCAACAAAAAATCATCACCTCCGAGGAGAGTTTCTTGTTACCTGTGGGATTTTGATTGACCCAGGAATTACTCACCATGATAACAAGATCACATTAGAGTCTAGAGTTTGGGGACAACAACATGCTAAAGGGAAGAGCACCAGACTTGGGATCAAAAGACTTGGGTTGGCCTTAGTTTTACTACCTGTAAAATGGGTGTGGTAATAGCACCTCCCTCCCAGAGTTGTTATTTAATGAGATAAAATTTATAATCAGGTTCCTTTTGTGTGTTGTCTTCCTCTATTCAGTTGTAAGCTCCTGGAGAACAGGGACTGTCTTTATTCTGCTTACTTGTATTCCTTGTTCTTTGAACCACTCCTAGTATATAGTAGGCACTTAATAAATGTTTATTGATTTGAATTAAAACTTTCTGTAAAACTTAAAAGTGCTATATACACACTAGTAATTATTATTACTACACATAAGAAATGACAAGCATGAAGAATTCAGAGAAGTGTAGGGAGACTTGTATGAACTGATGCAAAGTGAAGTAAACAAAACTAGGAGAACATCTGCATAGTAATCATAATAAAGGAAAACAGCCTTAAAATACTTCAGAACTCTGGACAGACAACCATTCTCGCCTCAGAGGACTGATGGTGACATAATGAAGGCAACAAGCATTTGGTGTGTTTACTATGTTCCAGGCACTAGAGATACAAATACAAGCAAAAAGAAAGCAAAAAGTCCCTATCCTTAAGGAGCTTACATTCTAATAGAGGAAGATACTTAACTGCAGCTGAAGTGAAAGTGGAAGGTCCTCAAACAGAGTCATGGTAGCAAAGTCCACATAGTAAGAAACACAGCAAAGAAATGAAGCATGATCTACCATCCCCAAAATGGAGCCCTCCCCCATCCAGGAACTACTCACCAATGGGAGAAGAGAGCAAGCATGGCAGAGGGATGTTCCAGGGTAGGCATTTAAGGAAGTTCCAGGAGGAGAAGGCAGCTGATTTTGTTGTGGCAAAGTCTAAACAGTGAAAAAAAACAGCTTAGAATAAAATGAAGCATGGCTGGCCTGGTCCCACTCCCAAAATTAGGTCCCTTAGGAGGAACTCACCAATGGGCGACAGGGCCCAGCAAGGCAGAGGGGCATTTCAGGGCCAGGAGGCCCTCATCAGTGAGGTGGTAGACTCCAGGTGTGAAATGAAACATACATTCCCGGACACAGCCAGTGGGTTTATTGGTTTTGCTTAACTGTACTTCTTTGTTATAAGGGAAGGTCCTATTTGATGGGAAGTGCCATTGATAAATGAATCAATAAAACATGTTTGTTTGTTTGTTTGTTTAAAAAAAACATACTTTCTGACTCTAAGTCCAAGGCACACTACACTGCAGCTGCCATATACTCTGGGTAATGGGTATGTTTCTTTTCCAGGAAGGCCCACATTTCAGAGACCATATGAAACATTCCTTTTTTCTTTTGTCTCAAGGAGAAGAGAAAATAACAGAAGCTTGACGTGGTAATAGAGTACAAGTGCCTTCATCGTGTATCTACTCACAAAGAATTACATATATTAAAAAAAAAAAAAAGCCCCGACTAATGTACTTTTCGCTGTGCCTTTCCCAGGCAGACTATTTTATAGCTCCCATGGATAAACAGGCTGTCATCTCCCACCCTCCTTGTCCATCAATTGAGGCAGCTTCTGGAAGATATAAAGCAGCTGATTCAAGCCCCATCAGCTGCTGATGCCTAATTATACAAGCCAAACAAAGCCAGCCTGTTTCAGGATGGGGGGAAGGGGGACTGGCCAAAAAGTGGGAGAGAGAACTGGCAAACCAGCTCCCTTCCAGACATGGAGAACCACCCCCCCCCGACTTGCTTCCTCTCCCCAAGAATGAATTGAGGGGCTGATTGCATAGACCTATTTACTTCTCTCTTCATAATGTGCCTGTTTATATGCAGTAAAACTGTCAGGAACAACTCAAGAACGATAGCTGGAGAGAAAACTGTTATTTAAGGGGCCGGTATCGTTGGAGACACCGGGGTGTCAGTGTATATTCAAAGTTGTTCTCTGGCAATCTGTTTTGTATCTATTTCCTCTTCCCCTACCACCTCCTAGTCTTGTGGGCTTAATTTTCCAGCCAGGAAAAGGATGGCTATTCTCTGGTTAAAAGAAGAGAAGGCAAACTTCCAGAAACACCTCTGTCCCCAGGACATTGAGGCAGAGACATCTGCTCAAACATCCTGTTAGGTGACCAGGAAACAAACTGGTAAGTAGTGAGAGGAGCTGCAAAATTAGAGGAATAGGAGCAGGTAGACAGAATTTCAGTCCTGGAAGGGATCTCTGAGGTCATTTAGTTTGATTTTTCAGATGAGGAAACTGAGGCCCAGATAGAAGGGACTTGCCTGGAGTCCCAGAGGCAAAATCAGGCTAGAACTTACCTCTCCAGACCCCTGATTGAGAGCTGCTTCTATCATATCAATAACCCTTCTACTAACATATAAGAAAATCAGGATCCAATAGTTCTATATTAATAAGAAATAAGATAATTAGTTTGTGAGTCATTTAAGGTATGGATGGAACAAGTTTTTTTTTTCCTTTTTTGGAGGGGGGAAGGCAGGGCAATTGGGGTTAAGTGACTTGCCCAAGGTCACACTGCTAGTAAGTGTTAAATGTCTAAGGTCGGATTTGAACTCAGGTCCTCCTGACTCTAGGGCCAGTGATCTATTCAGTGCATTACCTAACTGCGCCTGGATGGAACAAGTTGATTGAATTCAATGGGCATTCATTAAATTCCTACTATATTCTAGTAACTGTTTAGGTACTGGGGATACAGACAGCAAGGAAACAGCCCCTACCCAGAAGGAGCTTACAATTTTACATGGAGGAAACCACCTGTGCATTGACAAACAAATATAAAATACATATAAGGGAAATACAAAGTAATATACGGGCAGGTGAGGGGCAATGACTGAGGAGCCTTGGAGAGAACTAGAGGTTCCTCAGAGGTGAGGTGATAAGGGGTTTCCAAGCAGGGTATCAACCTTCTAAAAGTTGCAGAGGCAGAAAAGAGTGGAGAGGGCTATCTCCCCAAGGGCCAGGGGGCAACTGAGGCAGGTAGGTGGTAGAGTGGATAGAGCCCTGGGCCTGGATTCAGGAAGACCCAAGTTCAAATTTGACCTCAGCTACCTACTAGCTTTGTGACTCTGGGCAAGTCACTTAATCTCTGTCTGCCTCAGTTTCCTTAACTTTAAAATGAAGAAAATAATAGCATCTACCTCCCCATCTTGTGAGGATCAAATGAGATATTTGTAAACTGCTTATCAAATAATAGGCACTTAATAAATGCTTATTTCCTTTCTTCCTTCCAGATCTGTGCTATCTTTGTATAAGGTAGGGCAGTGGGTAGAGAGAATCCACCCCATTCCAATCAAATGCAGAAGACCTAGGCTTCTCAAAGAGCTAACCATTCATCCCCACCCAAATTAATGTAACTAACAAGATCCTCGATAACTTTGTTCTTATTCCATCCGTTCAGTCATGTCCAACTCTTCATGACCCCGTTTAGGGTTTTCTTGGCAAAGACACTGGAGTGGGCTGCCATTTCCTTCTCCAGATCATTTTACAAATAAAGAAATTTGGGTTGGGAAACTGAAGTAAACACAGTTGAGTGACTTGCCAAGGGTCACATAGCTAGTAAGTCTCTAAGGTCTATAGATTTGAATTCAGATCTTCCTGACTCCACATCCAATACTCTATCTACTGCACTACTTAGCTACTCCCTCTTAGTAAAATATCCCTTTGCAGAAACAAATTGATATGAATTGGTTAATTTGTATTGAGGAAATATTAATTGTAAAATGATATTGAGAAGCACACTAGATGGGTGTTTGTAAAGCCGTTAGCAGGCATAGTGGATAGAGTGCTGGGCCTGGAATCAGAAAGACCTAAATTCAAATTTGACCACAGATACTTGCTAGCTGGGTAACCCTAATGAAGACAATAAAAGCACCTACCTCCCAAGGCAGTTGTGAGGATCAAATGAGAAGGTAAGTTAAAGTGCTTAGCACAGGGCCTGGTAACCCGGTAGGTGCTTAATAAATGTTTATTCCCTTACTTTTTGAGCAAAACTCATAGAACCAAACCTAGTTCCTCCAGGTTACCCCTAGAAACCTGACAGGAGAGACATCATCAGATACATTCTAGCAAACCAACCTTCCAGTGCTAATGGGACTTGGCAGAGTAAACCAAGAGGCTGAACTTGATTTGTATCCTGAGGGCTAAGTTCAGTGTTCTCCCTTATACATACTTACTCTGTGACTATGTTAAGCGTTCATAATTTCTTAAGTTGCAATTGCTCCTTCCTCTAAGATACATCTCAACCCTTCCACATTTTAGGAACCCTTCTTTTTAAAAAAATCATTTTATTAAATATTTTTCAAATTACACATATACACACAATTTTAACATTCACCTTTTAATTTAACAAATTTAAAATGTTGAGTTCCAAAATTTTCTCCCTCCTACCCCTCCCTTGTTTCTTGAAAAGGCAAGCAATATGATATTGATTATATATGTAAATTTGTGCAATACATATTTCCATATTAACCATGTTGCAAAAAAGCAAGAAAAATAAAGTGAAAAATGTTTCAATCTGCACTCAGAGTTCATCAGTTCTCTATAAGTGGACAGCATTTTCTTCATGGGACCTTTGGAATTGTCTTGGATCACTGCCTTTCACAACTGATCACTGTTACAATATTGCTACTATTGTGTATAATGTTCTTCTGGTTCTGCTCACTTTGTTTTGCATCAGTTCATATAAATCTTTTCAGGTTTTTCTGCTCATTGTTTCTTAGACTGCAATAGTATTCCATCATAATCACATACCACAACTTGTTAGCCATTCCCTAACTGAAGAGCATCCCCTTGATTCCAATTCTTTGTCACCACAAAAAAAAAAGCTGGTATAAATATTCTTTATACAAACAGGGCCTTTTCTTAAGGGACTTTTCTTCATGAGTCTCTCTGGCCAAATAATTCATCACCCAGTATCTAACCTATATAGTGATGAGTTGGGCTGGTCTTCAGAAGACAGACACAGCCCATCCCTGGGTCAGTCCTCAAAGCCTTTCAAACTTGTTCAGATCTACCTGAACCTGCAGTCTACTGGCCTAGACTTCAAGAGCCCAGAGTCACCTCTACATCATGGCAAGACTTCAAAAGAAAATATCATATTAGAACACAGATTTATAATGGAAGGGACATTAGAGACCATCCAGCAGGTATATTAATCTAGCCTAACCCCTTCTGAAGCTGGTAGAGGGGAAGGGATTTGACCAAGGACACATAGTAACATATCAGAATTTGAACCCTGGTCCTCTGACTCCTAATTTATCACAGTTTCAAATGAGATAAAATTTGTAAAATACTTAACATAGAACCTGGCACATAGTAGGTTCTTAATAAATGCTTGTTCCCTTCTCCTCCCATACACATTGAAATGCCTACTACATAAAAGGCAACTCAAACATACTTATTAAATTGAAACAAATTTAATTTTATTTGGGTCTTAGCGCTTTCTATAGACGTAGGAGGAATCCATTCTTGGCATAGGGGGGTGGGGCCATTGGCATTTGACAAGCCTTTATTAAGCACCTACCTACTGTGTACCAGGCACTCTGCTAGTTATGTGGGAATACAGGACACAAATAAAAACATGGCAAGAATACATTCTATTAAAGGAAAACAACACGTACACAGAGTAAGGTTTATAGAAAGGAAGGTTAGGCAGGATGAGAGGGGAATGTTGACCCTATGCATAGCACCTCCTCTGGGCTCAATCACCCAACCTCCACTTGAATTGGCAGGCTGGGTCAAGAGAGGGTGGCTCCCTACTTCTCCCTCAGAGTTCTAGGGTATAACCCTGAGGGCCTAGGGAATTATCCTTCACAAACCTCCACCAGTGTGATTTCGATTATCAACCAGGAGCTTGAATTAGTTTTTAGAAAAGGATATTTACTGAGAAAGTTCAGACAGAACAAAAGTTACAAAATATAATCCCCCCCCCCAACAGTGGGAGTGTACTCTCCCCTTTGCACATGCCAGTTCCCTGCGGAGGGGAGATTCAGATGGAAAGCCCACAGAGGACACTTAGGGCAAAGAGGTAGCTCACAGCTCCCGGTCCCATGGAGTCCTTTGCTCCTATTGTAGAGGCCTTCTGAGGTTCTGCTCAAATGAGCTTCAAGAGTCAGTCCCTTTGGAGGGTCCTTAGCCGGCCATTTTTTCTGTCACAAAGGGTCATAATCTCTGTTGTGGCCACAGTATTACTGGCTATTGTTGTTCAGTCACATCCTGTTCTTTGTGACTCCATTCGAGGTTTTCTTGTCAGACCCTGGAGTGATTTGCCATTTCCTTCTCCAGCTCATTTTACAGATGAGGAAACTGAGGTAGACAAGTTTAAGTGACTTACACAGGGTCACACAGCTAGTAAATGTCTGAGGCCAGGTTCAACTTTAGGCCTGGCACTCTGGTCACTATGGCGTCACCTAGCTGCCCTTGTCATTGGCTACTGTAACTCCAATAGTCACTGCTACTGGTCCTAGTAGAAATCTGCTACTACCTCCAGAGGACACCTGGGTTTGAGTGTTACCTCTGATGATTATTGGCTATGTGACCATGAGCAAGCCACTTAATTTATCTGAACCTCAGTTTCTATAAAATGGGGAGATCCTCACAAGCTAAAAACCACCTTGGAAATCTTAAAACATCATATAAATATCAGCTGTTATTATTGTTGTTACTTTAATACCAATAAATTATACTGATAAATCCCCTGAAAGTATGAACTGTGTCTCTCTTCCTTAGATTCCAAATATGACTAAAAACACCATCTCTACCCATAAAGAGGAGAAAAGGAGTCCAGACTGCAACTGATTGCCTCTCAGTTTTCTGTGGGGCAATATGATTATCTTCAAGTGTACTATCTGATGGACTTTTGGGGATAGCTTAATACCGCTTGAAAGTCACATCTGGGCACAATCGTATCTTCTTTAACCAAATCATCTATTTTGATAATGCTTGAGTTAAATGTTCTCTCTCCCCTCAAATTTTCCTAGAATACTTTGTCTGGGTCTTTCCTCCGCCCCATATTATGCTTATTTATATAAAGGTCATATCCTCCATCATAAGCTACTACATTCTTGAGGCCAGGACTTAACATAAAGGCCCTAAAAATAGTAGGCACTTGATAAATGTTTGTTAAATTAAATTGTTTTGAATCATCTTCAAAGACAAAGATGTGATCTATTCATTTAGTCAATGTGCGAAGGCCTACTCTATGTATAACAACACATTTGCTGACATGATCCCCACTTTCAAGAGGGCTTGCAGAGCTGGTCAGGAAAACAAAACACACACACACACACACACACACACACACACACACACACACACACA
>NW_027187393.1:8830935-8883703 GCF_028583685.1 Petaurus breviceps papuanus | reverse complement strand
ACACACACACACACACACACACACACACACACACACACACACACACATCGTATCTGCAAATCTACTCAAGAAGGATTCCAAGGCAACAACCACAGGCGGTAATGGTGTGATGCTGACACATTGCCCAAATGTGGAAAGTGGTGCATTTGCAGAGAGACGTGTTCATCTTCAAAATGGTGATAGACCTCGCTTTCATTTGGAGTCATTTAGAACCATTAAAAAACCAGTAAGACAATTGTTTCTGGCTTCCAATCTGCAGAGTAAACAAACCCCTGGCTAAGCGAGAACAAGCCGGCCTTCCTCTATCTTCCTAACTTATCAAAGCAAAGCTCTCAAAGCCTGAATGTTTCAGGAGTGCCTGTAAATGGGCTCCTTTGTTCTACTTTTTGGTGCTCTAAAGCACAGATGAACAGATATGCCTACGTACAACAAGCTGGTTTCTACTCATGGGATATCTACAGAGGTGCTGTGGGAATTCAGAGCACAGGAAATATAACCATGGAATGGGGGAAAGAGAGGGCTTCAGGGAACAAGCGACAGCTGAGCATTTATTTGTCAAGGAAACTTCTGGTATGGAAAGTACCTCCACTGATGCAGATCAGCAACTCCCTTAATTTAATGTTTTAGTGAGTTTCTGAAAGCCTTGAAAGTTAAAGCTATTTGCCCAGGGTCACACAGCCAATCAGCATCAGAGTCTGGACTTGAATCCAAGTCATACATATGCAATCATAGAATTTTGTGGTCAAAGAGCCTTTGACATCATCTAATCCAACCTCTACATTGAAAAATGAAGAAAATGAGGGGGCAGCATGAAGAACTGACTCACCCAAGGTTACACAGATGTTTTGTAGCAGAACCATAATCTAAATCCAATTTCTCTGATTCAGACTCTGTACCTTTTCCCCATGGTGAAATCAATATCAGTCGTGGTGAAATAAACAATTATTAAGTACCTCCTATGTGCTAGGCTCTATCCTAAGCTCTGGAGGTACAAAGGAAAACAAAAGACAGTCCCTGCCCTCAGGGAGCTCATCATCTGATGAGGAAAGACCATACAAAAAAAGAAAATAAAAATTGGCAGGGTGGGGAGTATTTCCAGCTAGGAGAAAGGGGGATGAAGAAATTAAGAGCAGAGCATCCAGGTGGGGAACAATGGGACGGCTCCCCTGGGCACCAGAGGAAGTCTCCAACATGACTTTCCAATGGCAGGAGGGAGGGAACCAGGGGCCAGAGGACTGAGGAAATATGAGTCTCAGATTTGATGTCATCCTTCAGGATGAGGAGTTTTTGGAGACCATGAAGAAGTTATAAAATAAAAATATAAAAATAATCATGCAAACAAGGGTGATTGTGAGCAAAGTACTCTAGAAACCTTGGAGTGATACAGAATGTGAGCTATTATTTTTACTAATATTATATTATATTATCACATTATTATAAGAGTACAGCCAATGGGAAACAATCACGATCTTTGAAAGTAAAAGATACATTGTCAGGGTCACAAATAAATTAGAAGACTCCACAGCTTCTAACAAACTGCCCTGTAGCTTCCAGTCTCCTTTAGACACAGAATTCCCTGGATTAATATGTACTAGTACAGAGGAAGAAAGTCACTTTGCCAGATAGCAAAAGTTGAATAAAAGTGGAATATTGCATAGAAGGTCAGATTTTTATTAAATGTATTGACAGTTTTTCCTATTTTTTTCTCTTCTTCCTCTTTTTCTCTTTAAAAAAAAGTCTTTGCAAGGGCGGCTAGGTGGTGCAGTGAATAGAACACCAGCCCTAGAGTCAGGAGGACCTGAGTTCAAATCCTGCCTCAGACACTAAACACAAAAAAAGTAGCCATGTGACCTTGGGCAAGTCACTAGACCCCAATTGCCCTACCTTCCTCCCTCCAAAAAGCCAAAAAAAAAATTCTTTGTTATCAGGGAAGGTACTTTGGAAGAGCTTTCTCCCATTCCCAGAGTAGGAGAATGATACAGGAGGAAACCTGGTGATATAAAAATGAAAGATATCAATAAAAATCTATTTTTTAAAGTAGAGGGGGGAAAGCTTCCTCATAGCTATTCCCCATATGTCTATGCTTCTTGTATGTTCTTCCCAGCCCCTAATGCATCTAGCAACTTTAGAAGCCCTGACAAAAATTTCCCTATATACAGGGGTCTTTGCACAGTCACATGGTATCTGAAAATCTGAGGGGAAGGGACACAAGGGAACAGCTTTAGTGACATCAGCCTCTGGAAACTGTGATTGCTCAGCAACTGGCTCTCTGTAGAGAAATGGCCTCCTTCCCTTAGTTCTTATTACCAAATATTCCCAAAGAAAGCAGCCACAATAGCTCAAATTAATGTCACTATGTCAGGCCTCATGCCTGGCCTCTATCTGGAGATTTCTAGAATGGAGAATGGAATTCTTATTTTCATCACGGGTCGTCTGTTTTCCAGCCACCCACATCGGCCCAGAGGACTGGAGCCAAATGAAGGCTGTAGCTTCCAAAGAATGCTGTTCAGATGTTGTATTTCTGTTTGCCCAGCTGTCTGCCAGGCCCTGAAGGTGTAGGTGCCCCCTCACTCTGGACTGGACAGTTTCATCAAGTTATGACTAATACTATCTCTTGGACTCTCTCCCTCACATCCCTTCCAAGGGAAATAACAGACCTCTCCAACCCCTGGAGAAATTTCAAAAGAGGGAGGAAAAGTTCACTTAATAACTCCATCCATTTTGCTCAGGTAAAAGCTTAAGAGCTTAAGTGTGCGGAAGGTAACAGCTTCAAATGCTTCTCGCCCCAAAGTAAGTACAATTGATGCATCAGAATTTAAAGGTAAAATGTTCCTGTTCTTCTTTGAACTTGACTGAGGCTCCTACTGTTCCAGAAACCCTCTTAGTGGGATGGAAGACAGGGGTGACCTATCTCACCAAGGAGGAAAGGCAATAAAGATTAGTAGTGCTAATTTCTGAGTATCTTTGGCCTCTGGGTTTTCATATCTCATGGTCCTTCCATGGTTCCTTCTAGCACAGGCCACTTTATCTCTGGAGCCCTGCAGCATCAAACAGGTCATTTCAATGAGGTGACTCAATATAATGAAAGGAAAGGCAGACTTGGATCCAAGAGACTTCATTGGACTCAAGAGACTTCATTGGATTCACTCGGACACTTACTGGTTGTATGTCCTAGCCTAGGGTAGGTGATGGGCCATCAGGGAGAAAAGGCTGGGCATTCTGCAGAGATGATAATAGAGGGGCAATATCATAGAAAAGAACAGTGAACTTCAGGACAGGAGATTAGAATCCTAGATCAGCTGCCCATCCTTGGATAGATCATTTAATCACTTTTGGCCTCAGCTTCCTCACCTGTAAAATAAAAGTAATGATAATACAAATAAGAGTGATTGTGAATAAAGCACTCTAGAAACCTTAAAGTGCTATAGAAATGTGAGCTATTATTATTACCTATATTGTGTTATATTATGTTACATTATATTAATTATATTATTATTATGTTTGAAGATACTAAGTGAAAGGTAAACAGAGAGGGAAACCAGATAAACCAGAGATGTCAAGAACTATGACAGAGGCTTGTCAGTATGTAAAGCAGAAAAATCCTAAAACCAACTACACAAACACACTCCGCAGAGATTTATTGGTGAAACTGGACTGTTAGTCATCATCTGCTGAGGGGCTTGAGGCCAGGAGGTGGGTTGAGGGGGGCGGCCACAGATGGTACCTGAGAGACAACTCAACCCAAATTAGGTTGAACAAAATCGTAATTCAAAAAATCTCAACCATCTAGAATTATAGGCCAAGCCAAGTAAGAAGAAATACAATAGGGATAAATGTAAAGTTCCATCTGAAAGACATGGAAGCAGAATGGAAAGAAAGATTTCTGTAGCTCTCTCTATAGCTAGGTGAAACAGTGGATAGAGCCACTATCTATCCTCAGGCACTTACTAGCTATGTGACCCAGGCAAATTACCTGTCTGCCTCAGTTTCCTCAATTGTAAAATATGAGGATTAGATGAGATAGAGGTAAAGGGCATAGCATAGTGCCTGGCACTGTAGTTAAGGCACCTAATAAATGTCTCCTTCCTTCCTTCCTATGGTGTGGGGGGCTTGGAGTTGGAGAATAAGAGGGGAGGTGGTCACAGGAAGTGACATAAATCAGCTTCAAGGAAAGAGGTCAAAGTCAAAGGCACCATGGCCATGGTAGCAGCTGCCTTGCCAAGGCTAGCCAAAAGACCACTCACCATGCTACAGGATGGGTTAGATGTGGCTAAAAAAGGTGGACAATCCCTACCAAAAATGAAACAATCAAGACAGAGAAACACTTTCTTCTCAGGAGTCCTTTCCCTATGCCTTGGATTCTAGGAAGAGAATGTCTCCAGTCTCTACATCAACATCTGAGGACTGAAACTGAGTTCAACCTCATGTGAAACCAATGTCATTCACACTCCTTTGCCTGCTCACAAGGAGTGCAGCCCTCAGGACCTAAACAGACTCCAACTGTTCATTTCCTAGATTCCTGGATCCAAATAGATCCTATATCTGGGGAACTTCTGAGATCCAGGAGAGTTGGCGGGCTCCCAGCCACTCATTAAATATTTTATTCTTAGACTTTGTTTATCATTAACATGCAATTAATTTATTATTTATTATATTTTGTTATTACATGCTGTCTGCTTACTTCAGATCTATGCTAAGAGTAAACACTGCATACAGTTTCTGAGCATAGCTATCTGTCTCTGTGAGCAGTCAGGTTCACTGTGCCAGAGCCAAGAAAGCTTTGTGGTTTAGCCAATAGATCAGCACTCCTAGTTCATTCTGATTGGGCAAATCCACAAATCTACAGACCTCTTGATGACCACTGGCATCGTCCCATAGAAAGAGGTAGAGCTCAGGGATAGAAGGTAAGGTCAATGACATCTTGAGAATCATCATTGTTTGTCCTTCATTTTCAAAGAGGACCAATGATATCATGGGAGTGATATCTTGACTTGTGTTGAATTGAAGTGAAGCAGAGTTATACCAAGTCCTTAGGCTTACTCTCTCTTCCAGAGTCATTAAAGCCCATTGGCAGAACAAAAGTAAGGCTGACTGGTGATAGCCCACGATGCAATAAATGGCGTTGATGTTTTCAATGTCTGACCAAGCTCTAGGTGCTCCACGGTGCCATCATGACCACTAGAACAAATTGTTCTAATCTACCCTGCCACCAGAGAAGTCTTCACATGCTTGAGGTAGACATGCACTAACTCACTGGAGGGTTTGAGGCCTTTCATTTACCCTCAACCTAGTTTAGTTCATCTGCAGAGACAGTTAATCAAGGTGTGGCCACTGCACACACTATACCTTCTTGGAGCCATAGGTGAGATGTGAGTGGCAGGTGGACACCAAAGATGGATGAGCAGCCCTGAAAAGGGCTTAGTAAGCCCTCACACCAGAGGTTCTGGTCTTCCCTGAAAACCCACACATCCTCTTTGAGAATTAGAGAAAGCTTGACTTATTTAGCATTTCTGTCCAGTCGGGCACGAACATATATTGCCAAGGTAATGGGATTCCTCAGGATTCTGATCCTCATTGCTTAAAAAAAAAAAGACAGGTAAGTGGCTATCAGTATCCCCAGCAGTCAAACTTGTAAACCAGAAGGGTGAATCCATGTTGTCACTCCATTGGAAGCCCTGGTTTCTGTGACTTGTAACTCTGGGTTCTTTAAGGAAAAAAAGATAATTGGTCAAAGAATTTGTAGCATCTGTAGCATCATTTGGAAAATCTGTATCTCTAAATAGTCAGATGAATATGGGAAAGAAATATTTCCTGCTCAAGATACTAAAAGAAAATACATTGAGGGATTGGGGAATTTAAAATTTTTAGCCCTGGAGTCAGGAGGATATAATTTCAAATCCAGCCTTAGACACTTGATACTTAATAGCTGTGTGACCTTGGGCAAGTCACTTAACCGCAACTGCCCTGCCTTCCCCCCTCCAAAAAAAAAATAAAAAAGAAGAAGAAGACATTTTTAATGTTTAATAGGAAACTGAGGCTGGTATGGAAAGACAAGGACCAAAAAATAGTATTGGCAGGGGTTTATCTATGTTAGGGGATGCATCCACTGCTTTAGTGGAAGAAATGACAGAAAAGAAAGTCAGTCATCTCTTATTTAGCTCTCTGCCAAAGAGGATGATCTTTGCATTGCAAAGGACAGAACAAGGATGGCTATTAGGGAGTTGATAACCTAAGATAAATAAGGAAATCAGAGAGCACTTAGCTGCCCTTGATGAGCTCAAGACACTAGGCACTGATGAATTATATGCCAGGATAGTCAAAAGAATAGCTAGATGCTGCTACTAAACCACTGTCTAAAATCTCTGAAAGATTATGGAGGATGAGAAAGGTATTGCAGAACTCGAGAATGACAAATGTCCCCATTTTACAAAATGGAAAGAGAATGAATTTTAGAAAGTAGAGGCAAGTCAGTTTGGCTTGAAATATGGGCAGAATTCCAGAATGTATCATTAAATTATTATTTCTTATTATGCATAATGTTAATATAATAAATGTATTAATTAAATTATTAAAGGGAGAGATATTGAGCATCTGGGTGAGTGGATAGAGCACAGAGCTTGGAATGAGACTCACCTTCATGAGTTCAGTTCTGGCCTCAGACACTTACTAGTTGTGTGGCTCTAGGCAAACTATTTGCCTCAGTTTCTTCATCTGTAAAATGAGCTGAAGAAAGAAATGGCAAACCATTCCAGTATCTCTGCCAGGAAAACCTCAAATGGGGTCACAAAGAGTTATACAGGACTAAACAATAACAACAAAGTGGATATCTAGAAAAGAATGGGGTAATAACGAATAGTCCGCGTGATTTCACCAAGAACAGCGTGGGCCAAATTAACCTGACACCCTTTTTTAACAGGATTATTAGGCTAGTAGATCAGCAAGACAAGGTAAATATAATTTGCCTAGATTTTAACGATGCATTTAATAAAGTCATTCGTGCTACTCATGAAAAAGAGAGAAGCTAATAATATATGAAGTCATTAATAGCTCAATATCAATTTAGAATAAGGTCTTTAGAGGCTGGCCCAGGGATTTGTGTTACATTATTATGCAGTCTAACATTAAATGAGGACAGAGATAGAATGTTTATGGCAAACTTACAGGTGACACAAACATAGTAGGCATGGGTAATACAATGAATGACAAAGTCATGACCAAAAAAAAAATGTCAACAATCTAGAATTATAGGCCAAGCCAAATAAGAAGAAATGCAAGAGAGATAAATGCAAAATGCCATACTTGTGCTCAAAAAAAATCAGCTTCAGAATGGGAGAGGTCTATTTAGATAAAAGTTCTTGTCCTGTTCCTGTAGAGGGAAACATTTATGCTAAAAACCAAAAAGTAAAGGCATGTAAAGACACTTTTAATTATGATCAATAAATGTAAATAATTTATATAAATGAAAACTAGCATTATTTGCAACAGAAAAAATATTGGCCCCTTTCTCAATAAATACAGGAGTAAAGCTAGTATGCCTCCTCTCCCTGCTATTTTGACACAGTTCTAAAAATATTAATGATAAAACTAAGATAAAAGAAAAATTAAAAGCATTATTGACAAGAGACAAAAATATTCCTGATGATGTGATAGTTTACTTAGAAAATACAAGAGAATAAAAGAAATTGAGAAAATTAATACTTTTAATAAAGTGATAGGATATAATATAAAAAATTTCTACATAGCAATAAGAAAAAGCAGGAGAAAATGTTAGGAAAAAAATCTCATTCAAAATAACAAAATGCAAAAAGCATCTGGGAATCAAGCTACCAAGTCACACTGAAGACTTATATAAATAAAATTAACCAACACGCTTTGTAGAAATAAAGGCATGCAAAAAATTGGATAGATATTCATTGCCCATGGTTAGGTCATGCCAGTCTAATATAAATGATAATGAAACCTAAATAAATTTACATATAATAGATGAGCTATCTGGTCCATACATAATAAAAGATATGAGAGAAAGAAAAAGAGGAAGAATAAGAACAAGAAAAACAAGAACAAAAAAAAGAACAAGGAAAACAAGAGGACAAAGAAGAAGGATGTATATATTGTTTAGCTGCTAGATGGTGCAGTACATAGAATGGCAGGCCTGGAGTCAGGAAGATTCATCTTGATGGAAAAATGAAAATATGTGATTTTATATATATATATATATATATATATATATATATATATACACACACACATATACATATCTTTTTATATTGTACACATACATATACATATACATATCAGGTATTAGAGGTAAGATTCTCTTTGGAGTTCAGGAATAAAGCTCCTTTGAGAGGGGCAGGCAGTTTGAATTGAGGTGGTTGGAGGAGTAGTGAAGGGGGTTGTGGGGTATACTTCTGTCCCAGACCTAGAAGGTAAAATTTAGTTTTATCTTGGCTATTTAGCTTTCCCTTCCCATCATATACTTATTACAAATCTACAGTAGCTGCTCTAAGACACTCCTACCAGAGAAACATGCCTTTACTTGTGTGGTCCATGACAGGTATGAAGAGAAAACAAAAGTAAAAACATTTCTTTATAATCAAAACTGTCCAACAACAGCATGGACAGTCTCTGGAGGGAGTGGGTTCCCACTACCTAGAGGTCTTAAAGTAGAAGTTAAATGACCATTCTCAGAGATTCTAGAGAGAAGACTCCTGTTCAGGCAAGATTTAACTTTCATGACCTCTGAGGTCACTTCCAACTCTAAGACTTTGTGAATCTATGATTCTCTTATTGGAGAAGGAAGGAAATAAGTGTCTGTTAAGCCCCTACTATGTGCCAGACACTATGCTAAGCACTTTAACAACATTATCATATCAGATCCTAACAACAGCCCTGGGAGGTGGATGCTGTTATTAACCCCACTTTACAGATGAGGAAATGGAGGCAGACAGAGGTTAAGTGACTTGCCCAGAGTCACACAACTAGTATCTGAGGCTAGATTTCAACTTAAGCACCTCCTAGCTGCCTAAACTTAACATTAAACTTATAGTTTAATAACAATCAATCAGTTTGGGAAAATAGGGGCACAATAAGTAGGTACTGTTTCTGGGGAGCTCCTGTTGATGTCCTCTTACAATGCTTCATTGGGTCATGGAGGTGGGAGAACTCTAAAGGCACTGCAATCCATTTATCTATCTATCTATCTATCTATCAATCATCTATCTATCCATCCATCTATCTATCTATCTATCCATCTATCATCTATCTATCCATCTATCTATCATCTATCTACCTATCATCTATCCATCCATCCATCCATCTATCCATCTATCTATCTATCATCTATCCATCCATCTATCCATCTATCTATCTATGAATATGTGTACATATGTATATTTATTCATATAGAGATCACTTTAAGGTTTGGCAAGCATTTTATATACATTATCCCATTGAACCTCACCAGGGCCCAAAGAGAAGATCCAACAGGTATTGTTATTATTTTTTTTTTACTAATGAAGAAACTGAGGCTTTGATAGTCTTGCCCATGGCCATATACCCAATGAGTAACTGAGGCAGGATTAGAATGATGATTTTCTATGACTCTGCCAATAGAGACTAAGCTAAAAAGCCAGAAGGGCTTCCTATGTGGCCTAGAGGCACACAACATAGCTCTTTTCTAAGAACTGGATTAGCTAAATTCAAAGAGACCCAATATCTGATTGGATAATGAATTCTTTTGGCCTCTGCATCTCTGAAAGATCATCTCTGTATGGTCCATTCCAGCTTTAAATCTCTGATTCCAAGATGTGAGGAAGAAGTGATTTGTATTGGTGTCTGGCATAAAGTAGGCACTCAAGAAATGCTCACTGATTCACTGATTGTTTGGCAGAAATGGTACTCTTACCAATGAAATCACAGACCCTTAAAAAATTAAAATATTAGAATTGCAGCAAAAAGGGCCTGGCCTGACAATCGGAGACCTGGTTCTAGATTGTTCCTGCTATTTGTTAGCCATATGACCTTAAGCCAAACACTTTCTCCTAACTGGGTTTCAATTTACCCATCTATAAAATGGGAACAATGATTTCTGCCTTGCCTACCAATCAAGGCCAATAAGAGGACTGAATAAAATGATGGATGTAAATTGCTTTGTAACTTGTAACAGTCTATATAATGTGAGAGATGATTTATTAATACGACTATTTTTTTATTTTTGATTTTTGATGGGAACATGAGATCACAGTCTTAGAGCTTGAAGGAACATCAGAGGCCACCTACTCCAAATCCCTTATTTAAAAATGGGAAGACTGAAGCCCAGAGATGGCAAATGAAGCCCCAAAGTAAGACAGGAAGTAAATAGCAGAGGCTAGATGTGAATGGTAGGAGTCAGTGAGTGCTCATCGTACAAGTCCTTCACTCCTGTCCCATTGCATCACTCAGGTGACTCACCTTAGGGCTGGCTAACAGGGGTCCAAATGGAATATATACCTCCTCCCCATTCCTACCCCTCCCCTACCCCCATTCCACTCATCCGTGCATGAGGCATCAAAACCTCATCCCAAACTAAGGAGGAATAAGGAGAGCATTGGCCTCAACTTCTAATTCAAGAAGCATATATTAAGCACCAGCTATATATCAAGCAGTGAACTAGGCATTAGGGACACAGAGACACAAAACAAAATGGTCCCTGCCCTCAAGAAATTTATATTCTGGGGCGGCTAGGTGGCACAGTGAATAGAGCACCGGCCCTGGAGTCAGGAGGACCTGAGCTCAAATCCAGCCTCAGACACTTAACACAAAAACTAGCCGTGTGACCTTGGACAAGTCACTTAACCCCAATTGCCCTCCAAAAAAAAAAAGAAATTTATATTCTGTTGGTAAGGAGTGTGGGGACTGTGAAAAAGCCAAAGCCAAACAAAGTAAATTCAAGAGTGGAGGGCATTAGAAGCTGGGAGGGTCAGTAAAGGCCTAGTGTAGGGGATGAGTTTTGAAGGGTGCTGATGGTAGAGTCAGAAAGACTCATCTTCCTCAGTTCCAATCTGACCCAGATACTCACTAGTTGTATGACCTTGGGCAAGTCACTTAATGCTGTTGGCCTCACTTTCGTCATCTGTAAAATGAGATGGAGAAAGAAATGGCAAACCAATGCAGTATCTTTGCCAAGAAAACCCCAAATGGGGTCACAGAGAGCTGGACACAACTAAAAATGACTGTATAACAAAGGGGTGAGGGAGGGAGGAAAGGAGAACTTGCATATTCAACTACTGATGGGCTGATTTTACACACACACACACACTCTCACTGTGGCTGACACCTTGGTGGAAGAGAAGTACTGGCAAATGGAAGCCCCAAGACTCCTCCCCTGGGAAGCTCATAGGGCGATCACCTCCACAGCCTCCAATATTCCTCCCCATAGTGTTAGTCCATCTTTATTGAATAGAATGTTGAACATTCTTCCAAGTGTGAAGAACTAGGGCTGTGTCACAGTCCCCAGAGTCGATCATGTGACCCTAAATAGGGGGCCTTACTATACAAAATAGTGGAAGATGGTTAATCTATGTCTTTTGAAATGGTGGAATGGCAGCTCGCTGCTGACGGCCCGTGGGCATTGCTGGAGAGCAAGGTGGCTGTCTTCTGGCCTGCTGAGGGAGAGAGCCGGGAACAGAGTGAGTCACCAAGGCCCTTAGAAGCACCATAATGGGGAGTCAGGACCCAGGGCTTCAGGGAAACCAAATTATTTTCTTCTGGTTACTGCTGTTGTTTTCCTCCTGCTTGGCAGATCCAAACACACCCAGCAGGGAGCTTTGCAACTCGGACAAATTTGCCACAAAAGCTGCAGTTGAAATATTTCCCTTCCTCCCTGGCAACAAACAGATACTAAGAAACAAAAAGGTCTTAAGATGCAGCTTCACTCCACCTTTTTAGAAGTTAGATGACATTGGGAGTGGCAAGGTGTATTCCTGACAACAATCCTGGAAGGTGGGTAGTACAAGTATCATTATCTCCATTTTGTGGATCAGAAAACTGAGGTGAGGTAACTTGTTTAGGATGTCACAGCAAGTAAGTGTCAGAGCCAGGATTTGAACCCGACCCTGACTCCAAGCTCAGACCTGTGTATTGCTCCATGATGCTCTACATCTAATAAATCTGTAGAAGACCCTGGTTTGGCCAGATGTGTGGTGCTATTGGAACCAGGGGATGCCATAAAAAAAAATCCCCATGGGGAAATGTGTTTGTGTGTGTGTGCGTGTGTGCGTGCATGCACGCACTCACATAGTGGGGTTACAAGGAAGCATTCAGGGAGCAGGGAGAAAGGCAGTGAAGTCCTAGAGTTGATGGGAACCAAGAAAGCAATGCATGTTAGTACCAGGAACCGAGAGAATAAGTCAGTGAGCTAAAAAGAGCCAGGGACAAGTGACAGAAGCAGAAGCTGGTTCAAAGAAAAAATTCAAAACAAGGATTGAGAATAGAATTAGTAGAAGGCAAGGTCCAGCCAGGTTTCACAAAGCAAGGCTTCTACTCAACTTAATCCAGTAAGCAGCTATTAAGCACCAGTAATAACCAATAAATTTTACCCCTGTGTAAGAAGGGTTATTTTTGTTCTTCATTCATTCAGTCATGTCCAACTCTTCATGTGGACCATATCTGAGGCCAATACTGGTCATGGGGTTTTCTTGGCAAAGATACTGGAGTGGTTCACCATTTTCTTCTCCAGTGGATTAAAGCAAACAGAAATTAAGTGACTTGGCCAGGGTCACATAGCTAGTAAGTATCTGAAGCTAGACTTGAACTCAGATCTTCCTGATTCTAGGCCCAACTCTATCCACTGCTGCCTTCTATAAAGGGATATACTAAGTAATAAAAATACCCACAAGTAATAACATGTAAGGATTACCTTGGTAATCCTTGGGTATCTTTGAATCATCCCAGACACCTTCACAAAGCCCTCCCATGAATCCCTATGCCAAAACATTCATTGATAGTAGATTCTGAAATAACTGGGCAACACAAGGCAGGACTAGGGTTCCACCATGTACCAGGCAACATGCTAGCTGCTGAGAAGACAAAGACAAAAACAAGACTGTCGGGGCAGCTAGGTGGCACAGTGAATCGAGCACCAGCCCTGGAGTCAGGAGAACCTGAGTTCAAATCCAACACTTAACACATACTAGCCATGTGACCTTGGGCAAGTCACTTAACCCCAATTGCCCTGCCTTCCCTCCTCCAAAAAAAGCAAAAACAAGACTGTCCTCCTCTTGAAAAACTGAAATATTACTGAGATGAAGGATGCCCAGTAATACAGCAAAGGCATCAAAGAAGGCATAGAGCAAGGACTCAGTTTATCCTATCCAGGGGTTCTTCAGGTACACGAGAGTTTTAAGCCCCAGGCCTCCTGGAATGCCTTCTTTCTCCTCTTCTTGGAACCCCTGTTGTTATTCAGTCATTTTCAGTTGTACCAAACCCTCTGTGACCCCATTTGGGGTTTTCTTGGCAAAGATACTGGCATGATTTGCCATTTCCTTCTCTAGCTCATTTTACAGATGAGGAAACTCAGTGTGACTTGCTCGGCGTCACACAGCTAGTAAGTATCTGAGGCCAGATTTGAACTCAGGAAGATGAGTCTTCCTGGCTCCAGGAGTGGTACTCTATCCACTTCACCACCTAGCAGCCCATTTGAAACCCCCAGCATCCTTCGAGGATCTGAGGCCCAAATGCCACCTGCTTTAAGAGGCCTTTCCCAATTTTCTCCTTTCTTACCCCCATTAGGAGAGCATTCCCCTCATCACCATGTATTTTGGGGGGTACATATCCTGTATTTACTTATCTGTGAACATATGTATCCCCCTAGTAGAACATAAGCTCCCTGAAGGCAGGAACTGTCTCACTTTTGTATTTGTATAACTTGACCCAGTACACTGCCTGGATTACAGTAGGTGCTTAACATACACTTGCTGATTGATTTAAGTACTAGACAGCTCTGCCCTCTAAACTGTCCAGCTGTACAGCTACCCCTACCACTCATCATCAGCCTCAACGGAATCCACAGAATGGTGAAGGTAGCAGCAGAGGGAAAGCCATGAAGGTGGCTGATGAGAGGATGGAGCTGTTACCTCCACAAAAGAACTTCAAACAGCCATGAGAGAGGGTTGAGTGTCCAAGAACAGCCAAGGAGGACGAATACTCCATGTAGGGACCACAGCTGCCTACACAGGGCCTGCTCAAAGTCCCCAGGAAACCCATGCCAAACATCTAACAAAGCAACTAATTCCTGTTGCCTTCCTTTGTTGATTATAGAAACCTGAAACCGCTGACCACACCGTGAAGAACTTTGCCAAGCTGGGTCTCTGAGAGAAAGAGCCACTACGAGGGTATGGATTTAGACAGTCAGCATGCTAATAAATATTTAACAACTGGCTCTCTGAAAAAAAAATTAAACTTCTAAGTTGAATCTGTATTGTTTTCTCCATCACTTTCTAATCAAGGAAACAATAAATCAAGACCTGACTTGTAGTTTCTTAATTTCCAAAGTGTAAACCATCACACTGAAAATTTAACAATCATATCTCAAGGGCCTTTCAAGTTCCCAACTTAGACCCATTAGGTCACCATCCTCTGGTCTCCTCCCATGGTGGAAGTCTATATATTTTTTGTCCTTGATCAGATGAGGAAAGCAAGGCCCAAAGGGGGGTGAGTAACTTGTCCAAGGTCACCCAGTCAGTGGTCACCAGTAAGTCAGTGGTGGAGCCAGAATTAGAACCCAGGACCCCTGAATCCTAGCCCAGTGCTTGGTCCACCCACCATGCTACTCTGTGCTGATATCTGGCAGCTTGAATGACTCTTACCCTCTCTCACCCGGAAACCAAATCAGCACATGCAACTTACCAAGAGTTAAACACTACACCGATTTGCCAAATGTGCTGTCTCCATAGCTTGCAGGCTGCAATCTTCCCAATGCATATTCCTGAGACAGTTAATTTACTCTTGAATACATTCCTTTGTCTATCGGCTACTCATTTCATTAGATGCGATATTGAGAGAGACTGGTACATGTGGGAGATTTCTCCGCTGAGTGAATGAAGGCTTTTAATAGGCCTGATGATCACAGGCTTTTATGGGGCTGTTTGATGAGCAACAAACGTATTCATTCGGCAGCTGCATCCCTTAATCAGGTATTCACTCAGCAATAGCAGATATAAATATGGATAAACATGGGATTTATGGTGCTGAGCACAGACATTTTTCATGGAAAAGGTGCACTGTGGGCCAGTCTCTGATTGCCTTTCCATCTCTGTAGCTTCTCCTCAGTGTATCTGGAAGCTTACATCTAACTGTCGGTGTCCAGTTGTGACCCATAGCCTGGCCAATGTAGGGTAGAAACCCTAAGGAGAGATGAGCACTGGAGCCTGAGGGTCTCGGTTCAAATCCTAGCCGTACTGCTTACTATCTGCGTGATGAGAGCACATCACTTGGGCTCAGAGGTACATTGGTAAGGAACCTTGTCAGTCTTAACTTCTCTGGGCCTTAATTTCCTCATTGATAAAATAAAGATAATAAAAGTACCTACATCACAAGATTGTTATGAGAATTAATTATTCAACAAACATTTATTAAGTATCTGCTACATGCAAATCCTTGTGCAAGGTGCTACAGATGCAAAAATAAAAATGAAACAGTCCCTACCCTCAAGGAACATACATTTTACTAGGAGAAAACAGCATGAAGAGACAGACAGACAGAGAGATTTTGTTGTGTTTCAGTAGCGCCCAACTCTCTGTGACCCCATTTGGGGTTTGCTTGGCAAAGATATTGCAGTGGTCTGTCATTTCCTTCTCTAGCTCATTTTACAGATAGTTAACTGAAGCAGACAGGGCTAGGTGACTTGCCCAGGGTCACACAGATTGTAAGTATCTGAGGACAGATTTGAACCCAGGAAGATGAGTCTTCCTGACTCCAGGCCCAGCACTCTATCCACTATATCACCTAGTTGCAGATAGATGATAGATAGATAGATAGATAGATAGATAGATAGATAGATAGATAGATAGATAGATAGATAGATAGATGGATGGATGGATGGATGGATGGATGGATGGATGGATGGATGGATAGATAGACAGATAAATATATAAATAAGAGATGAATGGTTAGATAGATAAATAAATAAGATAAACAAATATATAGATAAGATAGAAAGATAGTTGTACAAAATATAAGCAATATAAGTGCAAGGTAATGGAGGGTTGAGAAATCACTAGCAATTGGGGAGATCAAGAAAGATCTCAAGTAGGAGGTGATGTTTAAGTTAAGTTTTGAACTAGAGATTCTATGAGCCAGATGTGAGGAAGGCACACACTCTAGACATAGAGGAAGGAAAATTGAATATAATTTGTGAGAAACAGCAAGGACTGTTTGGAATGTAGAGAAATGTTATTAAGGTGGAAAGGAAGGTTAGAGAAAGGTTAATTGAGATAATGTATGTAAAGCACTTTTTCAAACCTTAAAGCACTATGTCCTGCGGCCTACTGTTCCTCTCATCATCGGGCTATCTCATCCTCATCTTCTTTTGTCAGGGAAGGTCAGATCAAAGCGGCTGAAGGACAAGTCACTATCTCGCTCTTGTTATTCCTGTATGTCTTCTGTTCTGCAGACCACTGTACAGGTGGCCAGAATGAGCGCTTTTTGTAATTACGTAAGAATATTGCATGTAAGTTCATCCCTTAGACTCACTGGAAGCATCTTTCAGATAACTCAGGGAACCGACAGGGCCCTTAAGATGATAAATACCTCAATCTACTCTCATATGATTTCCACTGGGTCTCTATACTTTGAACACTTTTCATTCCATGTAGTTTGGAAATTATGTGTATTCAGCATGGTGATAGTCTATTAAAAATATAGTTCTTAAATTTTTATGGGATCTTGCATTCACAGCAGCATGGTATAGCAAAAGGGATATGCTCCAACTCTCACCATGTTGTCCAGGGTAAGCTACCCCAAATTCAAGCTACCATCAGGACCCATATCCACTCAAAACCACAGATTACAAGCCCCCATCAATGTGTTTATCATTCTAATCAGCAGATTCAACAAATATATATTAAGTGCCTGTTGCTAGAAGAAACAATCAACAAGTATTTACGGGTCTACTATGTACCAAGCACTGTGTAAGGCAGGAGAAATCATCACTGCCCTCAAGTGGCTTGTGTTTTATTGAGGAAAAGTATATAAGTATAATAAAAATTCAAGGCAATGTAAGGAGGGCATTAGCAGTAGGGCACATCAGGAGAGGCTTCATGTTGAAGGCAGTGCTTAAAAACAGAGGTTTTGAATAAAATTGCATAGTAAGAAAAGTAGCAATTTCCCCATAAACCCAGGATACACTGCCCATGAATAGATACAGCATCAGTGGGAAGAATGAACCCACCTAAAGCAGGTGAATCCCAGGGTATACACACAGGCCAAAAAACACATAAGAAAAGGCAACTCGAGCCTCTGACATTTCAGGGTTTCTTATCACTTCTGGTTATGTCATTGTACAGCTCCCACTGGATGTGTCCCCTGCTGCTCTCACATGGCTTGCAGTGTCTGCTGGACTTTTGGTCCATGCCTGGCATGTGAACATGGCATGCTGGGCACTGCTCCCTATTGGTCTCTTGTGGTCAGTGCTTGGTAATGCTCCACTGATCCCCTGCACAGCTGTACTAGGCATGAGGTTATGAAATTTCTCTCCAGTTTGAACACGTGGCTTCAGCTAGAGTCCTCAGCTTCATCTTCAGAAGACTGGGTCATGCTAATCTCCTCTTCTGAGCTTTCTTCTTTGGTAAGGAACTTCATCATGAGGCTGCCAGAGGATTGCCAGAGACTCCAAAGGAAAGTGTGGGAGAGAAGAGGTATTAGACTGACTACCAAGCTGAAGGTCTGCAGAGCCATTGTGCTGACCTCACTGTCAAATGCCTGTGAAACCTGGACAGTCTACCAGCACCATGCCAGGACACTGAATCACTTCTCTTTCAATTGTCTTAGGAGGATTCTGAAGATCACCTCCAGGTTAAGGTACCAGACTCTGAGCTCCTTTCTCGAGCTAAACAAACAAGCATTCAAACTCTGCTTCAGAGAGAACAACTCCAATGGTCTGGCCACATTGTTCAAATGCAAAATGTACGCTTACCAAAAACACTATATTATGGAGAACTCACACAGGGCAAGTGTTCATATGGTGGTCAGAAGAAGCAATACAAGGACACTCTCAAGATCTCTCTTAAGAACTTTGGAATTGATTGTGTGACCTGGGAGACACTGGCCTAGGACCGTTCAGCATGGTGTGCCCACATCAGAGAAGATGCTGTGCTCTGTGAGCAAAGCAGAATTGAAACAGCTCAAAGAAAACACAGCATGTGCAAATTTGGAGAATCCACCCCAAACGCACACACGGATTCTTTGTACCTGACCTGTGGTAGAGCATTCTGAGCTCATATTGGTCTGATCAGCCACAGTTGAACACACTGAAACTTGACTCTAGCATAGTGATGTCATTTGGGTCCTCTTCGAGAACGAAGGACAACAACCAACCACCAAGATGTCCCATGCACCTTTGCATGGGTATAATATGAGGCTCCATCCCAGATGCCCAGTTATCATCTCTATACCAATGACTCCCAGATTCCTATTCTCTCTCCTCAGCTCACATCCTACATCAACAACTTTTTGCTGGACACCCCCACCAGGATATTCCATAAGCATCTCAAACTCAACATGCCAATGAAATCACAGGTCCCAACCCCTCCAAAAATGTGTCAGGCACCAGAGAAACAGAGACAAAATGAAAAAAAAAACAAATACAGGCCCTCAAGGAGCATACCTTTTACTGGGGTGGCAATGGAGGGAGGCTGATGCATCATGTAAAAAGCTGTATGATTATTTGCAGAGTGAGAACAAGCACTAACAATCTGAGGAATCTGGAAAGGTTTCTGGCAGGAAATGGCACTTTAAACAAGCCTTGAATAAAGCTAAGGATCCTAAAAATAGAGGTAAGGAAGGATCCAAGATAGCCTATACAAGAGGCAAAACAATCCCTGCCCTTAAGGAGCTAACATTCTAAGGGAGCAAGGGAATAGCAAGGGAAAGCCCATTGCTCCACTGGTATCCTCCCCAGTGGGCTCACAAATCTATCTGAGCATCTTGACTATACATAGTATAGTAAGATTTGGGCAGATAGGTGGTGCAGTGGATAGTGCACTAGGTTTAGAATAAGGAAGATTCATGCTCAAATCTGGCCTCAGACACTTCCTAAATGTGTGACTCTAGGCAAGTCACTTAACCTTGTTTGCCTCAGTTTCCACATCTGTAAAATGAGCTGGAAAAGGAAATGGCCAATCACTCCAGGATCTTTGCCAGGAAAACCCTAAATGGTCGGACATGACTAAACAAAATAGTAAGGTTTATAGAGTATTTGCCTTAGAACAAGTTCCTGAAGTAGGCATTGCTGGTTATATTAACTCCCTTTTACAGATAAAGAGACTATGGAAAGGAAAGATTAAGTAACTTTTCCAAGATTACACAGCTAGCAAGTGACAGAGGTCCTGGAACCTGTCATCTCCTAACTTAAAGTTCTTCATTCTTCAATTCAACAAACATTTATTAAGTGCCTATTGATTACAAGGCACTGAGAACACAAAGTCAAAAAAAGAAAACTTTCCCTGACCTCAATGAACTTACATTCTAATGGGTGATACAATGCTATCCATATAAGTAAATTCAAAGCAAATATGAAGTCATACAAAGTAATTTTATATTTAGGGAATTAATTCAAATTTAAAAGAATGGATTGTTTTCCTAAATAATAAATGTTCAAAGGATGTGAATAGGCAGTAGAAATCTAAGCTATCAATGGTGACATTTTTTTAAAGTACCAAGTCATTAATAAATAGAATAATACAAACTAAAGTAATTCTGATGTTCCACCTCACACACATCAGATTGGTAAAGCTGACCAAAAAATGGAAAATGACAAATGCTAGAGGGGCTCTGGGGAAACATGTATATTAATGTACTATTAGTAAATCTGTGGACTGATCCAGCCATTCTGGAAAATAGCCCAGTAAGTTACTAAACTGTGCATACCCTTTGACACAGTGATACTACTACTAATTCTATACTTTAAAGAGACCAAAGGAAGAGAAAAAGGCCGCCTGTGTACAAAAATATTTGTAGCAGATCTCTCATGGTAGCAAAAAACTGGAATCTAAGGAGATGACCATCAGTCTAAAGGGGTTGTACAAATTATGGCATATGAAGGTAATAGAATATTACTGTGCTGTAATAAATTGTGAATAGGGTGGTTTCAGAGAAATCTGGGGAGACATGTTTGAATTGATGCAGAGTGGCCTAAGTAAATGAGTAAAACTGAGTGAAGTAAAATGAGCAGAAACAGAACAATTCATACAAGAACAACAGCACTGTAAAGGTGACCACTTTGAAAGACTTAAGATCTGATCATCAATGACCAATCACAATTGCAGAGGACTCATGCTCAAACATATTACCCACCTTCTGACAGAGAAGTGATAGACTCAGGGAACAGATCAAGACATCTTTTTTCAAACATGGCCAATGCAGGAATTTGTTCTGCTAGACTATCCATATTTGTGGCAATTTTTTTCTTCTTCAAGGGAAATAAAATGGATTTTTATTAATTGCAAAATAATAATAATAATAAAATTTCATTTAAAAAACACAAAGTAATTTCAAAAGGGAGCGAGAACTAATACCTGGAAAGATCACAAAAGGTTTCATGTAGGAGGGAGCACCTGAGCTGGCCTCTGAAAGAAGTTAGTTGAAATAGGCTGAGGCCAGTCTGCTGCTTCAGGTTCAGAACTGAAATTAAACAAAATGCTCGTACACCATTTAACAGCTAAGAAAAAGGAGGTTTGCTTACTCATAGGAGAGAGGGAATATTCAGGAGATGCAACATTGATTCAGCTGAGCACTGCTTCCTTGCTTCTGTGTTGGTCATGCTGGTCTGCCGGTAAGATGTCTGAGAGAGGCCTGGATCTTCATACTTAGGCACCAGAAAACTTTGTCAGCTATTCAAAGAGCTGTGCACTGGACCAAGTAACAGTTTCAGTATCTTTTCCCAAAAAATAAGCTAGCCTGAAGGGAGTAGGGCCATAGGAAATGCTAGCCCTGTTAATATGGCAGGGCCTTAGGAAATATTGTTACTACCACACTCAGGATTCTACTGAGTTAGAGCTAAGAAGGGAGGTGAGAAAACACCGCTATTTCTACCACATCTCAGTGCCTTTATAAAATATACTGATGGAACATTAAAACTTAGGAAACTTCAAGTTTTCCCTTTTGGACCATTTAAGCCAACGGAAGCTGAGGTGGAGAGTTACAGGGTCCACTAATCTAAAGAGCCTTTGGGGAGACAAGATGAGCCATAAGCTTCCTCCTTTAGAACTCCAACCTTCCAAGGCCCCTGTAAGGTTGTGAGGCTGCCTGAGCCTATAGTCTGCATCTCTTTAAACTTGCCATCTATTGTCCATCCAAACCTGATCTTCCAGGTCAATCCACTGAATGGACGCTCCAGGCCAGCATCTTCCTCTGGCAGAAGCAGTACATCTGTGCTAAGACCTCAATAGAGATTCTTGACTCCTGCAGCTCACAGACTCTCAGGACCATTTTTCAATTGTTTTCCTGAAGGGAGAGAGCAATGGTTTTGTCTCTTTTTTCTTTATTCTTTTTCAAAGGAAACTTAAGACTCCAACAGAAATACATTCACTAACCACACCCTGCCCTTTTCATCAGATGGGAGGGTGGCAGGGAGGGAATCAAAGGGAAAAGCAGCCTCCAAGGCTGCAGGTACTCAGAAATGTTCCCTGTTTTCTAGTTGGAATGACTTTTTGGGAAGTCTGCAGGATCCAGAATAAATGCTACCCAAGGTAAAGAGGAATAACTAAGTGTCTCCCAGGTGCTAAGGCCATCTCCTTTCAGATTTTCTTTCATTTACTTGAATATCTGTGGCTGGTACACAACTAGTTATTTACATGTTGCTGGGGGAGGGTTGTTTTTGCCTTTCTATTGCACTACCTGCCACCCCCAACTCAGTACTTTACCCAGTACCAGCACATTGTGGATACTGTTGTTGCTGTTCAGTCTGTCCCACTCCTCATGACCCCATTTGGGGTATTCTTGGCAAAGATATTGGAGTGGTTTGCCATTTCCTTCTCCAGCTCATTTGACAGATGAGGAAACTGAGGCAGACAGGGTTAAGTGACTTGCCCAGGGTCACACAGCTAGGATATGTCTAAGACTAGGTTTAAACTCATGTGTTCCTGACTCCAGGCCCAGCACTCTATCTTCTATGCCACTTAATTGCCCTTTTACCACCCAGCATATAGTGAATGCTTAATAAATGCCTACTGACCAACTAGTACCTGCTGGAACCTGAAGCAAAGAGGGAAGGAGCCTGAAAACACTTCAAATCTTCAGCCCCCCCTCCAGAAAGCCCTGGGGACACCTTCACCACAAAGTGGTTTTGAGAAAGTTCTGAGGGCCTACGATACCTCACCCCATCCCTTATCTCAGTAACTATGATTAGAACAGAGGGAATAATGGAGGGAGACAGAAATTCCCATCACATTCATTTTTTATAGAGCATATCTCTGTGACCCTTTTAGGCACAGGATTTTGAGTTTAAGAGACCCAGAGAGTGAAAATATTAATAATGGTATGCATATATAGAGAGCTTCCAAATCTGCAAAGTGCTCTACAGATATCATCTTATTTAACCCCCACAACAATCCTGGGAGATAGTTGCTACTGTTTTCTCCCTTCTACATTTGGTGGTACAACAGATAGAGAGCAGTGTTAGTGTGGAGTCAGAAAGACACGAGTTCAAATCCAACCTCAGACACTTAATAGCTTTGTGACCCTGGGCAAGTCACTTAACTTTCCTCAACTGTAAAAATAGGTATAATAACAGCATCTACCTCACAAGGTTGCTGTGAGGACCAAATGAGAGGTGGTTAGCACACTGCCTAGTATGTAGTAGGTGCTAGACAAATGTTCATTCCTTTCCCTTTTCAGATGAGCAAACTGAGGAAGCAGAGGTTAAGTTACTTGCCCAGGGTCACACAACCAGTGAGTCTAAAGCAAGGTTTGAAATCAGGTCTTCCTGCCTCCAAGTCCACATTTTATCCACTGGGCCATCTAGTTGGCTCTATGACTTACTTTCTAAGTGACACAGGTACTCTACAGCCATCAAGTAACGAGTATAGCTGTAACTAACTATCCTGATACCTAAATCAAGTACCAAAATACATCCCCAGGGGAAGTGAAAGTAGAGAGACTTTAGTGAGAAATGCAGGGCTTCAGAACACAAGATCCCATGAGGGAAGAGACCTTGGTACGTTGTATCATGGGGGAAAGACAGAGACCCCGGACACAGCTGTGGCAGGAAACCCTATGATACTGAGGAGCTGCTGCGGTGAGGCTTCTGCCAGCAGAGAAAGCAGGGCATAGACAGGCTTACCTGCAGTGAAGGTAAGATACGGTGCTATCTTACCTGATTATTCTTACTAAGCTCAGATATTTCTAGCCTCTAAAAAGGAACAGGTACTCAGTGCCTACTAACTTTTGGTACCATGGAGCAAAACCCGTTACCTAGGCCTAGTTGAATTTTAATAAAGCTTACAATAATTGATAGCAGAACCAGGATCTAAATCTAAGTTCTTATATTCCAAATCCAGCGATCTTTCAACGTTACCAAGCTACGTCTCTCTCTGCTTCCTTATTCCCTCTAGGATAAAATATAAACTCTTCAGCTTGACATTTAGAGCCCTTCACAATCTGACACCAGCTTACCTTTTCAAGTTAATCATGTTCATCACTTCCCTTCACAAGTTCTACATTCCAACCAAACTGATCTACTTGCTTTTCCCTAAATCACCAGCATTCCATTTTCCACCTCCTTGACTTTGCCCTGCCAGAGTCCCCCACCACTGGACCACACCCCATCTTCACACCTACCACTCAATCAATAAACAAGCATTTATTAAATGCTTTCTATGTGCCAGGCAATATGCTAGGCACTTGGATACTGTATCAGCAAGCACCCCAGCGTCCCCAGAGTGGCTGCCAACACAGGTTCTTAGATCTGCTTTGTTAAAGGAAAGCAACTCAAAATGGGTTAACAAGCTCAGTCAAATATATATTGTTTACCTAGTTCAGGGGAAAAAGGTCAGCACCCTGAACTTCATAGTATACAGACAGAATTATCAAGACAGAGAAACAGATCAAGTAGACAGGTTTCCAAACTGTCCAACCATTACATCCATACCAAATCAACATCTGGGTTTTTCAAAGCCGGGGGGCTCTCAACAATGGCTTCCCAGAGTATCATCTGATCAAATCACAGAACACTTCTCAAAGTGAGCCCCAAAGCAAAGCCTCACATCAGGGATTATATAGCCTTCTCCTGGGTCAGAGAATGTAACCACCCTCTTGACCCACTGCCCAATCACACAGCATCAAGATGTGGGCATTCCTGAAAACCAAGCCTCCTGCCACAGGCTCCATGTGACCACATTCAGCCTATTAGGAGGCAGAGTATATTTCCAAATCAAGAAAGGTTCTCAGAGTCTCTTAAGCCAATCAAAGGGCTTTGGGGCAGGGAAGATCTTCAAATTTGCATTTCCATTACAGATACAAATAAAAAAGAGAAGCAGTCTCTGCCCTCAAGTAGCTTATAGTAGTGTTACTGAGAGAAATGGTTATTAATTACCAATCATTGGGGGAGAGATTCAGAGCTCTCCCCTACTTCTAGCTTCTAACTTCAGCTTTCTTTTTTTGTTTTTGGGTTTGTTTGTTTTTGTTTTTTTTTTGCTTTTTGGAGGGCGATTGGGGTTAAGTGACTTGCCCAAGGTCACACAGCTAGTAAGTGTTAAGTGTCTGAGGCCAGATTTGAATTCAGGTCCTCCTGACTTCTTGCTCCACTCCCTGTGCCACCTAGCCACCCCAAAGTTCAACTTTCTTAAAGGACATTAATGATAATGAGAGTGTATTAATTCTCCTCTATCTTGGTCAAATCCCACCTGCCCTTACAAGGAATTTAATATAAGGTGGGAAAGTCCATTGTGTTCTACTCCAGCTTGGGTGGAGACAGACCCTTGAATGGTCTGATATAGGGATATTTTCTCTATCCAAGGGTGACATCAGCCCCTATCAGAAGGAAATATAAACTGTGAGCATGACTGTCTTTGGTCTAAGAGGGGCCATCTCCAGTTCTCCTAATCTATATCTGGTCACTGGACCCAGCTGGCTTCAGAGGAGAAAGTGAGACTGGTGACTTTGCACCACTCTCCCTCACTCAAATTCAATTCACTTGCATGTCACGGCATAATCTTTCTAATGTCATGTTCCTCCCTGAGAACAAAGTGCAAAAACCACAACCGTTAGTCTAAGAGAGACAACCAAATGACCATCTTTTTATTAATAATCTGTTGGCCTTATTAATAAAATGATTAAATTACTCAGAAACTATGTCTCTCAAACATTTTTAATCATCACACTGCTATAAAATCTCTAAGTTATTTCAAAGCTTGGCTCATTTACCACCTCCCACAGTAAGCCTTTCCTGTTCCCCTAGGGAGGAGGGTTCTTTCCCTCATCAATTATCATACATATACTTAAATGTTAAATAGTATACCCTCCCATAAACTATAATTCAATTTGATTAATTTTTTTCACGTTTAAGTTCCAAATTCTCTCCTTCCCTTGGTCCCCTTCCCCAATAATACAATTCATTTCAATTCAACATTTACATTTGTGGACAGGAACCAGTTTTCAGTTGGTCCTTTCCATCCCTAAAGGCTGGCACAAAGCTATGCACATAGTCGGCACTAACAAATGCATTGCGTTGGATTGGATGTTTTTACCAATTTCTTATCTTAAGGAGCATTCTGTTTTAATGTGAGGTGACCATGGAACTGAACTAGGAATTGGGAGATCTGGAGTCTAGTCCTGCCTTCACTTTTTTGCTAAATGACTTTCAACATAGGACTTCTCTGGGCCTCAGCTTTCTTTGTGAAATGATGAAATTGCAATCAATCCAATGAGCATTTAAGTGCTCTATGCACAGCATTTAATGGGGGTAGGAGGGGGCAGGGGCAGGAATAGAAAGGTAAATATACTTGAAGGGAGCTTGCTCACTGAATAACTTGAATGAATGCAATAACTTGCAACCCTAATACCAGAAGCATGTTACCCACCTGGTGACAGAAAGTGAGAGGCTCAGGGTGCATAATGGGACATATTTTTTGGACACGATCAAATGCAAAGGTTTGTTTTGTTTGACTCTGCATATCTGTTACAATGGTGTTGGGGGCCAGGAAGTAATGGTATATGGGCTAGTGCCTGCTTGCTTGATGTATGACCTTAAAAGGTAATGAATAGAGCTGTAGAAGATGATTGGCTATGTGTATCTATAAGTTGCCCTGATACGGAAGTTCAGGGCAGTCGCAATGTAGCTGAGCCTGAATAAACAACTCCTGCAAACCTCGGGTGCTCTGTCTGGTAATTCCTCCTAGGAGGCCGGTGACGACCGAAGACTTACCATGGGTAAGTAAGAGGACGGGATATCAATAGCCCCCCACACAATGGGATTGGTTTTTGCTTTTATTTGTTCAGTAGGAGGATGAGAAGACATGTGTGAATACAGAGAAAATAGATTTATGTTCATTAAAAAATTAAGCCAGGGCTGCTAGGTGGCACAGTGAATAGAGTATTACCCCTGGAGACAGGAGGACTGGAGTTCAAATGCGACCTCAGACACTTAACACTTACTAGCCATGTGACCTTGGGCAAGTCACTTAACCCCAATTGCCCTGCATTCTCCTCTCCAAAAAACAAATGAATGAATGAAGCCTTTTAAAAAAAAAAAAAAGGAAGGAGCTTATGATCTAGTACATCTCTAAGTTCTCCAGTTCTAGAATTCCATGATTCTAAAATTTTGCCTGAAATCATGTGGCTTTTATCTCCAGAGAGATATTCAACAAAATATTTGTTTTAAGTATTTACTATACCTAAGACCCTATCTAAGCTCTTGATATAGATCTATAGCTCACATTCATACAGCACTTTATTTAATTCCATTCAATATGACAAATAAAATTTTGTCAGTCATTTTCTATGTCTAAGGTTCTATGCCCAACTCCAGGGACGCAGAGATACAACAGAGACCCTGCTGTCAAGGAGCTTAAAGACTAATGGGAGAGGGGGGGGAGGAAGGGTCATATACACACAAAAACTATACTTCAAAGGAAAAATGAGATAACGGCAAAGAAGAGACCCAAGGAAAGTACTATGAGAAATTGGGGTGGGGGCAGGGAGGTCACTTTCACCTGGGGTGATCAAGGAAGGCATCGTGGAGAAGAGGAAAACCAAGTCACTTCTTAAAGATAGAAACAATGGGGAGGGAAATTCCATTTCAGGTACAGAGCATAGTGATAGTGACAAGAGATGGTGAGGATCTGGTGAATATAGAGGGTGGGGATTAGTCCAGTCTGGAAGTGTGCTTCCAGATAATTTTGTGGTTTGAAGATATTCCACCATTTCAATACTGTTCTGCTGTCCAGCTGGTGTTACCTTCATAAATTTATCTATCATAAATTTCAACCATCATGATTTCAGAAAAACCTGGAAAGACTTACATGAACTGATGCAGAATGAAATGAGCAGAACCAGGAGAACACTGTACACAGTAACAGCAATATTGTACAATGATCAACTGTGAGTGACTTAGTCATTCTCAGCACTCCAATGATCCAAGACAATTCCAAAGGATTCATAATGAAAAATGCTACCCACCACCAGAGAAAGAACTGATGGAATCTGAATGAAGATGAAACAGACTATTTTTCACCTTATTTTTTTCTTGAGTGGTTTTTTTTTTTTTTTGGTCAGTTTCTTCTTTCACAACATGACTAGTATGGAAATATGTTTTACATGATTCAACATGTATAACCTATACCAAATTGCTCACTATCTCAGGGACAGGAGAAGGGGAGGAGGGAAGAAGAGGATTAGAAAGTCTATTTTTTTAATGTTTAAAATTGTTTTTACGTGTAATTGGGAAAAAAATAAAATATTCAAACTTTTTTTTTTTAGTTTTATCCATCGGTCAACACTCCTTGGCTATATCTTCCAAGGAATGTCTGCGCTTTCAGGTCAAGAAGAACTTTTTTTTTTTTTTTGCTTTTTTGGAGGGGGGAAAGTAGGGCAATTGGGGTTAAGTGACTTGCCCAAGGTCACACGTCTAGTTTTGTGTTAAGTGTCTGAGGCCAGATTTGAACTCAGGTCCTCCTGACTCCAGGACGAATGCTCTATTCACTGCACCACCTAGCCTCCCCCAAGAACTTCTTATTAGTAATAGAGCTTTAGATCTGAAAGGAAACTTGAAATTATCTAGTTCAGTGTTTTTTAAAGTGTCCTGCCAGGAGCCCCAAAATACCTCAAATTCATTTTAATGAACTTTATATTGTTTGTTAATAGACATTAAAAATAATCTTTTCAGAATATTTTACTACAAGAGTTCTGTCAATACTTTGTTTAAACTGAAGGTATCCAATACTATGGAAAAGTTTGAGAACTATTGGTGTAGACCAACTCCATTTTATGGATAAGAAAACTAAAGACTAGAACAGAGTGACTTTCCTAAATTAAGCAGGTTAATGAGAGAACTGGAAGTATAACCTAGGTCTTCTGATTCCCCCCTGCCCTCCAGTGAGTACCCTGTCCCATATGATTTCCATCTTTCCTTTCCCACTAGCTATAAGCTAGCTCAGTTCATCCTTGTAGAGTTGTTTTTTAAATGAAAAAGTATTTTTTAAGCACTCACAATGTATGTAAAGCATTATGGAAGGCACTGTCTCCCTTAAGTGGATGCACTTTTTTCATCCTGTCTCACCTGGCTCCCTTTGCCTCCTTCCTGACCATTATGGTCAAGATCATGAGAGAAAAATAGGATTGGAGTCACAAAACTTTTTCTACCAATGAAGATCAATACCTTGTCTGAAACCCGTAGTCATAGCTTTGAGGTTAACATAGCACTAAGAGGTTAAGTGACTTTCCCAAGATGACATAGTGTCATCTTGGTTAGAGACAACACTTAAGCTCTCTATCTGATTCACCACACTGCCATAATAATGATAATAATAATAAAGGAGAGGATGGAGGAGCATTAGAATAAAAACAATAACAACAGCCCCTTCAATGCACAATAAATTAGTCATTATCTTGTGAGAGAATAGGGAATGACAATAGAAGAAGAGAAGGCCAACCAGAGGAATGTGCCAGCAAAGACCTTGTGTATCCTGTGAGCACTACAGTAGCTACTGGAGAGAGCACAGAGACCCTGCCAGAAGCCTGGGTTCCAAGTCTTGTCACAGAGTTTAAAGACATTACAAGACCTGCCACAAGAAGGCAAGCTACATCAGAACAAATCAGAAATGTTGGAAATGCAAATCATTAAAGCAGGCAAAACACAGGTGTGCAGAAAATGGATAAAAATTTTGAGTGCATTTATTATGCACAAGTTCATAACAAAATTGGCGACAGATCTTATCAACTTTAGGGTTCATGCTGCTTTTTGTTGACAACATCCCCTATTACACAACAGCGTATTGCAAGATCAATGCAGGGGAGATGTAAAAAAAAATTACTTTTTTCCTAAACCTTTTTTATACAAAATAAGAGGAGAATTTGAGGAGCTACTTAATCTAAATAAAGAAAAGTTGAAGAACATTGAAAATCCACACTAATACAATCTCCAGAGCTACTACCTTATAATGAATGGACAGAAAAAATAATGCTAACACCTTGAATGATTTTCAAAGGGAGATGGGAATACTTAGAATGGAATTTTGAAAAGTATTTTTTGAGATAGATGACATGAATCCAACTAATAAATAAACAACATTAAAGCAGAGCAATCCCCAAAAGTTGATATAATCATGAACCATTATTACATGGAAAATTTTAAAATAATCCAAGATCTAAAAAAAAAAAAAAGAATAGACAGTTATGTGGCATAATAGATAGAGTGAAGGGCTTAGACTCAGAGGTTCCCAAAGTGGGTAATACCACCTCCTGGGGGGCTCTGGAATGATTCAGGTGGGAGTGGTAACAGCATGGGTTACAACTGAGGGGTGTTGAATAAAGATAAGGGTTCAGTAAAAGCATAGTGAAAGAAGAGAAGATACGAAAATTTTGAAAAACTATTCATATATGTTTCATCTGTTGTGTAACAGAGTTAAAGTCATAGTGATTACATTATTCTCCAAATAAATACACAAAATGCAAGTTATAACCAATCAGTGGTCAAGTCCACAACAGGCCTTAAAGTGTGGCAGGCGAGTGTGTCACAGCATTATTGGGAAGTCCAGCATGCATCACCAGGAATGTGTCTGTAATGACTTGTTTACAATACAATACTATATGGTTACATGATGCAATATTGCATCATCAAAATTTCAATGCAAGAAAAAAATTTAGAATAAATTATTAAATTTTAAGATGTCTTTTTTATTTAAAAATTTATATTTCTTTTGAGATGATGCAAATTTCAAAAATAAAACATTAAAGGGTTAAAGAAAGTAGATTTCCAGGAATGTGGAGGGGGGGTGTACGAAGTAATTTTTTTAAGGGAGCAGTAAACCAAATAAGTTTGGGAACATTTGGCCTAGACTCAGGAAGATCTGAGTTCAAATGTGGCCTCAAATACTTATTAGCTTTGTGATACTGAACAAGTCATTTAACCTCTATCTCCCTCAGTTTCCTCAACTCTAAAATGGGGATAACCTCCCAAAATTGTTGTGAATTAAATGAGAAAATATTTGTAAAGTGTTTAACACTGTGCCTGACACATAGTAGGTTCATGTAGCCATTGCCATGATAAGGATCATCCAACAAAAAGTAGAGCTATCTAGGAATAGTTCTAAGAACAAGCATCAAGTCCCACCCTTGCTGAAGTGACCTGAGAAAACTACTGAAGACCTGCAGAGAAAGAAGGAAGATGACATCAAACTCTAGCTGCCACAAGCAATGGTGAATCTGAATGCTGTATTGTCTGACTCAAGGCAATGATATATGAAGAAAAACATAAGCATATCAAGATTTCTTGATATGATTATTCAGCAATTAAAAGTGAAAACCAAAAGATTAAGGCAATATAAGAAGTCAAAGCAGCACAAAGAATTAAATAATTCAACATCAGTTTTTTTTAAGTAAAAAAATTAGAAAAGAGAATACCCAAAGGAGGAAGATGTAGAAAAATTCTGGTCAATTCTATGGCCAAAAAACGAGGGAGCAATTACAAAACAAAAACTTGTATAACTTGTGTACCATAAATATAATGGATGATATAACAAGGGAGGTGACTGAACCTAACTTTTCTGCAAAACTAGAAAGCAACAGGCACAAATGAGATCCATAATTTGTGGTTCAAATACTTCACAGCGATGCATGAATTACTAGCAAAGAAATTTTCTTGGGGAACAGGTGATTACCATCAGCAAGTATTTACTTAGTAAATCAATATATATCCTTATTGATCTGACAGTGAATATGATGCCAATTTGTCTTTTTCTGTTTTCCCAATTTTTTTTTTTACCATATTTATATACACTGTAGACCAGGAAAGGAACGCCATGAAGCTGCAAATCTCTATTATGTAGGATGAAGGTATTAGACATGCGGCTCCTGGGCTCCAACTTGCAACACTATAGACCCAACCCCAAAAAAGATTAAAATGTATTTTGAAAATCTTCAAAAAAATAAATAAAAATACAATAAAACATAGATAACATTACATTTTAAAATTAAGTCAATAGGGAGCCCATAAGAATCCTTATGTATGGTTTAGTGGCCCCTGTTTCTACTGGAGTTTGACCCCACTGATGTAGAGTTTAGCATAATATTTAACTATTTTCCTCTCTGATGAAAACCTGATCCAATTTTTTTAATAAAGGCATCATCTACTTATTGCCAAAAAATGAGAATACTGGTAACCCCTCCAAATGTAGGCCAATTACATGTTTATGTACCTTATATAAAGTATTTGAAGCTTGTAGCACTCAAAAAAATCTATGAATATAGGAAACCAATGTATTGGCTGAGATGCCAAAAAGTCCAAGTATGAATATCAATTACCAATTAGGTGATTATTGCATAAGCCACCCAAAAGTGTTATTGCATTTATACCAACTTTATTAATTATTGAAAACCTTTAATTCTGTTTTGCACTTATAGTTTTAATCTAATACATTAAAGAGGTCCAAGCATAGTGAAAATGCTTAAGTATTTGTTTTCATGAAAAAAAAAAGTTGTCTATTTAAAATATGCCACCAACAAGAATTTCAAGAATAATCAATATAAGCATCATCTTCCAGGGAGATAGTGTAAGCCACTGTGGTTTTTCCTGCATAGACTTGAGTATGACTTTCAAATCAAAGAAGAAATCATACCAAAACGTTACGTTATTTACTTGGATCCATGGATAGCATCAAGTTTTGAGGAACCACTGAAAAGCACATAAAACAACTACTTCATCTTGTGGAGGCTTTCTCCTACCATGTCAAAATATCACAGGTGTACCTGTGCACCAAGGGAAAATAGAAACTAAAACTTTGATGTGGAGATCAAATTGAATCAATGAATGAAAGTGCTACTTACAAATACTGTTGGACTTCTCCAGGCAAGACACATTAAGCACATTGTTTGTTAAAAAGACTGACTGGCACGCTGTAGTCAGAGTTTAAAGGAAGAACTCATTTGGAATCCCTAATGCTTATATAATATCATTCTTAATGTATACTTTTTGGCACAGTAAATAGATAACAGATCAGAAGGTACCCAAACAAAAACAAAAACATAATAACTTTACTAATAATGTTAATAATCAACCAAAAAAATTCAGGGTTCATCATGCCAAGGCAACTATAGAAATTTTAACACTATCTCAACAAAAAGGAGGAATAAAACTCACACATGTTCACAAACCCAGGAACTACATAAAATTATATTTTAAAAAATTTATACAAATAAAATCAGATTCAAACAGAGAAATATTAATTGCTCATGGGTAGGCAGGGTCAATATAATAAAAATGACAGTTTTATCTAAACTAATTTGTATATTCAATTCCATCCCAATTAAATTACAAAACATTTCACTGAATTAGAAAAAATAATAACAAAATTTATTTAGAAGAACAAAAAGTCAAGAATAACAAAGGAAATAATGAAAAAACTATAAAGGAAAGAGGTTTAACAGTACTAGTTCTTAAACTATATTATAAGGCAGAAATTATCAAAATTATCTGGGACTGACCAGGAAATAGAAAGGTAGTCCAATGGAACAGAGTAGATATACAATTTGCAATAGTGAATAAATATAATAACCTTGTATCTGATGATTATAAAGACTTAAGATTTGGGTATAAGAATTCATTATTTGGTAAAAATTGTTGTGAAAACTGGAAAGCAGTATGGCAAAAATTGGACATAGATCAATATCTTGAACCATTTAACAAGATAAGGTCAAAATGGATATAAGACTAGGTATAAAAAGATATATTATAAGAAAATTTGAAGAATATGGAACATATTTCTTATCAGATTTGTGGATAGGCAAATAATTTATGAATAAACAAGAGATAGAGGGCAGAGTGAGGTGTACAAAATGGATAATTTTTATTACATTAAACTAAAAAGTGTGTGTGCAAATAAAAAAATGTAGCCAAGAGCAGAAGGAAAGTAGAAAATTGGGGAAAATATTTTATAGACAGTTTCTCAGATAAAGGTCTCATATCTCAAATATATAAAGAACCTTGTCAAATCTATAAGAATACAAGTCATTCCCTAGTTGATAAATGACCAAAGGATATAAACAGGTAGTTTTCTGGTGAAGAAATCAAACAACTTATTGTCATATGAAAAAATGCTCTAAATCATTATTGATTAGAGAAATGCAAATTAAAATAACCTTGAGATATCATTCTATACCCATTAGATTGGCAAAAACGATTAAAGAGAAAAGTGATAACTGGTGGAGGGGATGTAGAAAAATTGGGACACTAATTCATTGTTGGTGGAATTGTGAATTGATCCAGTCATTTTGGAGAGCAATCTGGAATTATGCCCAAAGAGTTATTAAATTGCCTATACCCTTTGACCCAGCAATACCACTACTAGGTCCATTTCCGAAGAAGATTAGGGGAAAAGGAAAAGAACTGATATGTTCTAAAATATTTATAGCAGTTTTCTTTGTGGTGGCAAAGAATTGAAAATTGTGAGGATGCCTGTCAGTTGGGAAATGGCTGAACAAGTTGTGGTATATGATTGTGATAGAATACTACTGTGCTGTAAGAAATTATGGACTCAATGATCTTAGAAAATCATGGATAGATTTTCATGAAATAATGAAGAGTAAAATTAACAGAACCAAGAGAGCATTGTATACAGTAACAGCAATATTATTTTAAGAACAACTTTGAACAAATAAGTCATTTTGACTTATAAATACCCAAATTAACTACAAAGGTCATATGAAGGAAGATGCTATCTGCATCCAGAAAAGAAATGATAAATATAAATATATAGAATGATTTTACATATACATACATATTTGTGTCTAATGGTAGCCATCTCTAGGATGTGGTGGGGAGAAGAAAATAAAGAAATCTACATGATAACTTTATTATATATTTAAAAGAAACAGCAAGTTGTACACAATAGATTTGCAGTTTCATATGTAATCATCTTTTTATTATACTATGCTAAGGAAATCTTTGTTTTATTCCATAAATTAAAAATAAAATAAATTTTTTAAAAATTAACAGGTTAAATATTTACAGAAATATTTCTAGAACAAAGAGATACCACTTCACAGAAAAATAGTAAAGGCTGAAAATAAACAACACACCTGGACTTGTGGAATGTAACTAATATTAGTTGACCTCTGGGTTGAGACTATGAAATGTCTAAGATCTAAAAAAAGGACCAAAAGGCCCTCCACAGACTGATCACATGAAATCAATGAAAAATACGTTGACCAAAAAAAAGGGCTAAACAAATTACTGATTTGTTTTTTAAAACGGAGAAGTTTATGATCCTTATAAGACCAGGTCGTTGCCACCAGAAATTATAGAAAGAGTAACCTTAAGGAATCCAGACTTAATGATTTTCTAAAGAAATGGTAGAAACATATGATTATAGGCTACAAAAATTTAGTATTATAGAATATCTAGAAAGAATCAAGTGACCAGAAATATAACCCAAAAATTTACTACTTATGCTTTGTAAGCTAACAAATAACAAGTCCCTATACTACAAATGCAAACCTAAAAAATATCCTGGAGAATTTAATTTAAAAAAACTATACTAGAATCAGAGCATCATCACAGACATAACACTGACCCATAAAATTTGAAGAATACAGTTTTTAATAGATATTGTCATAACAAATACTGCTAACTTTCAAACTGCATAGAATGAAAAATCAAAATATAGAGACAAGGTAGAATAAATCTCAACCATGTGGGGACAGGATAAGGTACATAACAACCTCATCATCCTGCTAACACTGGAGCAGTCCCAAAGATGTTTTCAGTGAAACTACAGAAAATGAACTAGCATCCCAACAATTTTATTCAGTTACCAAGAGTTATCATTTTATCTACCCACAGAATAATCTGCTGAATATTAAATATAAGAGAAGAGTAGCTGGATAGCAACTTGTCCTTGAACCATTTCCATGTGAATTCCATCAAAAATAGGATGAGAATGAGGATGATGAAATTATATTTACACAGCATTTTAAGGTTTGCAAAGCATTCTGCTAATGTAACTTCCTTTGATCTTCACAACAACCCTATGAGGTAGGTACAACACACACTAACTTTATATTTAGCTTCAGAGGAGAAAGTGAGGCTGGTGACTTTGCCCAGCCCTCCCTCACTTAAATCCAATTCATTTGCATGTCATGGCATCACCTCCCTAATGTCAGGGCCCCTTTGAGAACAAAGGACAAGCAACAACAACAATTTTTTACAGTTGAAATTGCCTATGTTCACAAATCAGTAAGTGTCAGAACCAAGATTTAGACCCAGGACTCTCTTGACTTTCCACTACATCACACTGCTTATTCCTCGACTGTGTTTTTTTCTGCTAATGACAAGGTTAGGCAATTTTGGAAAAGCTTATCACCAAAGGGTTACGAAATGATTTCACATACATTATCTCATTTGTGCTTCATAACAGTCCTACGAGGTAATCAGGGCAAGTATTATTAGCCCTGTTTTACAGGAGAAGCTACTGAGGCTCAGAAAGGTTAAGTGATTTTTCCCGGTATCACACAGCTAGTCAATGAAAGAACCAGGACCCAAGACCAAGGCTTCAGTGCAAAGAAATACTCCTTCTTCTAATCAGGATGTCATCAGTCCAGATGTAACTGAACTAGAAATGCCAAGAATAATTCACCAGAAGAGACATTGTTTGGGGTTTGGGGTGGGGGGGGGGGAAGAGTTCCTGAAACCGAGTCTTCACCCTCCTCAGCAAATTTAGAACAAAGTTTGAACTTAACACATTCCCCTCAGTGAGTTGCCATAGTTACCGAGGAGGCATTCTAAATGTAGAGGATTATATAATCAGTCGGAATGACTCTTTTTGCCAAAATAAGTTTCTTTTTTTTTTTCTTTTCCAAAAAGGAAATATTCTGGGATGAGCCAGGGTACAGGTATGGGCTGAGCATTGTCAGAGGCATTCCTAGGGAGTGTGGCCCAGAGCCCAATGGGACTGTAAGCAGTAGCACATTCAATGCTTCCAGAGTTAAAGAGGGGAAGGGGCTTAATGGGGAATTGAAGAATTGGGAGCATGTGCAGTGACAAGGGGCAAAGGGTTAATACAAGAGCTCTACATCTTTAAATTCAGGGTCAAAGTAAGACAGGCTCCCCATATACCAAAATATTCAGAGTAGCTCTTTTTAGTGAAGCAAAAACCTAGAAACAAAAATAGGTGCTCATCTCTTGGGAAAGGGCTGAACAAATTATAGTACATGAATGTAATGGAATATTATCATGTCTCAAGAAACGACAGATATGAGGAATTCAGAAAAACGTGGGCAGGCTGGCATGAACTAATGCATAGTGAAGAAAGGAGAACCAAGGGAACAATACGTACATGTCCACAGTGATAAAAATGAAAGCAACACTAAAATCAGACTGAGTATAATAGCCAGTCTTGGTTCCAGAGGGTAAGCCATGAAAAATACTCCCTTCCTCTAAGTTCAGAAAAAGGCGAGGACTATGGGTGCAGAATGATAAATATGCTGCTTGATACCATCGCTGCATAGGCTGGTTTTGCTTATGTAATGGGGATCTGGTGCACACACAGATCCCATCAGCTTCCATGGCTAATGTACCCTTCTATATGGAGGACACTAGAGAGCTTGCTTATGGTAAGACTGTACATAGTAAGAATAGATATTCCCCCAGTTGGCTAACGATATGTTGAAATGAAGAGTCTTTGGTTCTCTTTAGAGGCATTTAAAAAGGTTTGTCAGCACCAGCTGTGGCCTCTTTGTTCCATTTACAACTAGGAGAGTTTAGTGAGTCCTTTGCTCATGGTACTCTGCAAGAGACCATTACTAAAAGGCCTTAGAGCTTTCTCCCCTTCTGAAACCATATATAGCCCCAAGATACTGATGCCTTGTTCATCCTTTTCCATTCTGCACGAAGGGAGCAAAGTCCCCCAAGTATGGGAGTTTCAAAGATCAAGAGAGCAAACCACTGAATCTAGGAGTCAGAATCTGGTCTAGGCATTATAGCCAGTGCAACATCAACTCCACAGGGAGTGGTCTTCAGGGATGACCTTCAAACCTCCAATCCAGCAGAAGGATTCACCCAGCAGTCATGCCATACCTGATAGTACCAATGCTACATAGGAGCCAATCTAAACTTTTAACCTACTTCTCCAGACACTGAGGCCATTGAAAAAAGATTATGACCTAGAGCTACTGGGGGAAATGATTGTATGTTTGTTCTTGTTTTATCTTTAAAGAAAAGGTCCCTTCGCAGAAGCTATCCTCATGAAGAAACTGTCTACTGGCTGCGGCTCAATCCATTGGCTTTAAAGAAGACACACCAAGGGATCCTAGAATCCTGAGGGCAGATGTAGCCAGTCTAACCCGAAACTTCTCACTATATTCACACATCTTCCTTTGTTACAAGGAAGAATCTTTACAGAGAAGGAAGAAGAGGACAAGGTCTGTTTTATCAGGAAATGAGTATGGCCTGAAAAACCAAAGGCATCAGTAAAACATATAACCACAATTTACCCATTTCCTGGCCTGGTTTTTCTTTTTCTCTGTATTCCAGTGAACTGTTCCCATGTTGAAGGCATCCAAAGGGATGGGCAACATGGGGCTGAGTAGCCTCAGGGGATTAGTTTAAAAGTCAGTTGCCTAAAGTCAATCTATGTTACACCATGAAGGAAAGAGTTGAAAGAGAATCTGTATGCTTTATAGAAAGAAAAAAAACCCAGAGAATACAATAAGAGAATATATAAGAATCATGTCTGAGACCTGCACCTGTATCCTATGAGGGCTTCATCTAGCTGCCAACTAGAAAGACACTGAAGAATGAAAGAGTTTGAATGGCAATCTTTCTAGGTCCAGCCAAAATATGGGAAGCAAATGGAGTGAGTCAAGCTGAAACTGCCCCCTACCTTTGAAGCCAAAATTCTTGAAAGGTACACCACTACACCAGTACAGAAAATGGGTGATAGAGTTAAGAATTTGAACTTTATCAGGAGCAATTGGGTTCAGACACACAGAAGTTTTAATGCTATACCTTTCAGTTTTCATTCCATCCAATATAAATACACATTTCTCATATGTGATATGAGTGAGTAATAATTTCAGGTCATGTGAATTTAGAAAGAAGATTCAAACCTCAAATGAGATGGTGGCAAAATGACCCAAATATGCAATGAATTTTTATCAGAAATTTTCATACCTAAACTAGATAAGACTGAACCTGGGCTGACGCAGTGGGCCCCAGGCAGGTCCCATTTGGGGCATATGCAGAAAGACTGGAAAAGAACTGCAAGTTGGAGCAGCTAGGTCCCATTTGTGCATTTGCACATACACAAAAGGAAACAGTTGGAGGAGCTAGTGACCTAGTGCCCTCTGGTGGCTTAGGTAGAGATTTCACCTTGAGTAGCTACTCCAACCCAACCCAAAGGAGGAATAGATAAATAGTTTGTTACTACGCGTAGGCAAATGCGTTTTGTCTGACCTTTAGGTACCTGACTTTCTACCTCTTGGTGTCAATGTAAAGGAAGAATCCCATCCTAACAATTACAAATAACTCAGGGCTAGCAGTAAGTCTTTATTCATCCTGGAACAATATAAATATCACGTATAAAAATGGATATAATAATACTATTAGCCCTGCCTACCATACGGGGTTGATTTCAGGATTAAGTGAAGCAAATAAGAAAGAGCTTTGTAACTGTAAAGTGATATGAATGCATCATTTATGGTCCCACCCTTCCCACTTCCTAGGAAGGAGTGACCTCTTCCTCCTCAATTCCCTTCGAGCATTTTCCTGGACCTCTCCAAGGGACCCTCCCTCCTACCAGAGTTATTTGTGTATTAGTCCTTTACTGAAAGCAGAGTCTGCTTCATATCTATCTCTATATCCTCAATGTAGAACACAGAACCTGTAGTAGTTGAGTAATACTCCTTGAATTGAAAGGAATTACTATCATCATTGTTGTCATCATCATCATTGATAATAATGTGCAATTGATTTTTTTTAAGTTCAAGGAGACCATCTGTAGACAAGGGTTTGTGGAAAGGGGCAGTGTAAAACAAGATATCTTGGTGAAATTCTGAGGTGAAAGTGGTGATGTAACAGCTTTAAGAATCATTAATCACATCTGAGTAGGTAAGAAAAGCTCACAGAACCAGTCCAGGCTTTGGTGGAATACTGAGGGTGTGGTGCAAGATAGTAACATACTAATGAAATAAGTCCAGGGCTCTGGGAAAGGTAGACAATGTCTCCCTCCAGCCCTCCCCTCAAATCCCATTCTGTAGACTCTGCTGAGTAATCTTGTTAAGGCACTTATATGGTCATATCACTCAAAAACCTTCAGTAGCTCCCCATTGCCTGCTGGTTTAAATTCCAGACTCTGACTTTCAAGGATTTCTGTGATTCCAATGTACCTGTCCCACACTCTATCTTCCAGATAAACTAGACTAGTTTTGGTCTATTCTTTCACCTCTTGGACTTTGCTTGTGCCTTCTCTCGTGTTTGGATTAGATTCCCTTTCCTTTTCCCCATATCCATCCACTGAAATCCCTCCCCTCCTTCAATGTCTAATTGAAGTCCTTCTCCACACAGTTTTCCCTGGGCCCCCTCCCACCTTGATGAGAAGCATTCTCTCCTTCCTCAATTCCCTTTATCATTTTCCTCAGCAAGTCTTTGACTCTTACTAGCTGGGTGACCCTGGGAAGTCACCTAACATCTCTCATCCTCAATTTCCTCAACTGTAAAATGGGGATAAGAGCAGAACCTCCAAGGCTTATTGTAATGATCGAAGGAGATAATATTTGTAAGCACTTAGCACAGTGCCTGGCACAAAGTAAGCACCATATAAATGCTTATTCACTTCCTTTCCCCCTCGTTCTTTAGACCTCTCCTCTGCGTTAATCACACTATCTCCTATAACATGGTTCCTTGTATCAATATTCTCCCCACAATTACACTGTAAAGACCTTGAGGGCAAGGACTATATATTTTTCTCCCCAAGCTGAAGCATAGGATCCTACTCATAGCAGGTGCTTAATAATTTTTTGTTGAATTGAATTGAATCAAATGGGGGTGGTCAGATGAAAAATAAATGCTTTTTTGTTCACTAACATTATGTGACAACCCCCTTTACAGTCACTGGGAAACATTACAAGCAGGGAGATGATTTCAATGCATCTGCAACTAGAAGTGTTATCATCTTCTTTGGATCCTTCATACATAATTCTCAGGGCCTGGATTCAAATCCTAACTGTACCTGTGTGTACCTTGGGTTAAGAGTCTACAAAGAGTAGGTGTTTAATAAAAATGAATGGAATTGAATAACAATAGATAACAATCAACATTAAATGAGGCATGAAACAGGGATGTATATACTCATCAAGGATGATTAGCCACTGACAAGGACTCCACCCAACATAGAACCCAAATAAAAGTGGCATTTCCCTCTAGAGCACTCATGGCTTCATCAAGGACAGCTTATGCCAGACTAACTTTGTTTTCTTTTTTTATGGGTTTGCTAAGATTGCAGATCAAGACAATGCTGTAGATATAATTTACTTAGATTTTGTCAAAGGATTTGACAAAGTATCTCATACTATTCTTGTGGGAAAAGAGGGCAAGAGGTAGGTTATATTGGTGGTGTCAAACTCAAACAGAAATGAATAGGGTCACTAATTAAGGATCCCTGCAGATGACATATTGACTTAGTTTTAAAATGTAATGTTATCTATGTTTTATTGCATTTTTATTTATTTTGTTAAGTATTTCCCAATTATATTTGAATCTGGTTCAAGCTCTGCTTAAGTGTGTTCTGGGCCATACAAGTAGATGGATTCAGAACTTTAGATTATAAACTCCTTGAAGACAAGAACTGTCTTTTTGCCTCTTTTGTATCCTGAGTGCTTAGCACAGTTCCTGGCACATAGTAAGTGCTTAATAAATGTTCATTATTATCTGATTAAACTGGTGAAAAGGTTGTACCCAAAAAGTATATGTTGACTACAATAATTCAACATCAATTTGGCACAAAATCTCTAATGGTATGCCTCAGGGGTCTGTGCTATTTGGTTTTTTTACCCATAACCTCCTAAAGTCATTAATAAATTACACAAATGCATATTTGGTAAAGGTATGGATGGCATAGTTATCAAATTTGCAGATGATACATAGCTGGAAAGGAAAGCTAACACACTGAATGGCAGATTCAGGATCCAAAAAGATCTTGGCAGGCTAGACTGTGGAGCTAAATCTAATCAGATGAAATTTAGTAGACATAAATATAAAATCTTACACTAGGATTCAAAAAATAATCTTCACAAGTATGAGATAGGAGAGACATGATTAGATAGCATTTTATCAGAAAAAGGATATCAGTGTTTTAGGGGAATGTAGACTCAAAATAAATCAACAGTATGATATTATGGCCAAAAAATCGAAATCAGTCTTAAACTACAACAGGAGAGGAATTGTTTGCATGAGAAAGATGAAAGTCTTGTTGTAATCTGTCCTGGTCACACCAAATCTGAAATTTTGTGTTCACTTTGAGTGATCATATAATAAGAAGGATATTAAAAAGCTGAAGAGCAACCAGAAGACAGTAACAAGGATAGTTAAAGACCCTGAGTCCATGTCCTGTGAGGAGTAGTCAAAGGAACTGGGGATGAAAGAAAAGACTTGGGGTGGAGGGCAGGGATGAGAAGGGAAAGGAGGACATAACTATTTTCAAGTATCTGAAAGACTGCCCACATACATAAAAAAAAATTAGGTTGTCTGTTCTATCTCCAGAAGGCAGAACAAGGGGAAATAAGTTAAAGTTTCAAATAAGGAAATTTAGGATTGAAGAATGGAAAGATTTCCTGAGAATTAGAGTGATCCAAAAGCTGAAATGGGTTATCTAGGTGGGTGGTGGTTTAAGCAAAGGTTTTTTAGTTTGTCATAAAGGGAATTCCTTTTCAGATATGAGCTAAATTTTATGGCCACTTAAGGTCTCTTCTGACTCTGAGATTCTGGTATTCTATGCTAGAGATAGGAGGCAGGGAGAACAGCTGGGAGACCACTGCAACAATCCAAGAAACAGAGGTAGTGGAGAGGAGAAAGATGAATGCTATAGATTTAGGCAATAGAAGCAATAAGATTTGGAAACTAAATTGGAGAGGGAGGGGGGAGGTGAGAAGGGAGAAGAGCAAGGGGAGTGAGGGAGGAGACCAAGATGACTGAGAGGTTTATGATCCTAGAAGGCTAGAGGTACCAATTAGACTCAGCATAGCATTTACCAAAAAGGGATGGCCATTAATGTCCCAGGTAGAGGTGATGGTTTCAAATGCTTCTAATCAATGACTGTGCTAATTACACTCCTATTGCAATTAATTTCATTTCAGTTGCCCCTTAATTACTAACCCTGGCAGAGGTCAGGCTTTTGGGGGAATGGCTGTCATTACAGAGCAGGGACTCACATAAATTCCATCCCTTCTATTGTTCCATTAGAAGGTGGTCAGTCTGCCAGCAGCTAGAAGCAGAATGCCGATTAAAGACAACAATTAATTATGTGCATCCGAAATTGAACAGGAAAAATGAGGCAGCTGTGCCTGGGCATTAACCAAAGCTCCGTTGTTTTAATTTGGTTTTCATCGATGCCTTCTAATGTCTGTTTCATTAGGTTCAGGAGCTGGGATAAATTCCCCTGGAGTAAATCCTTTTTCTCATGTCACAAGATTTGTTTCAGTCCATTTTTGGTGCCTTCCCTCTTACCAGTCTTATATTTCTCAGCAGAGTCCAATGAGTTCTGAAATTTGGGGAAATAGCAGTCTCAACTGTAGCCTAGCCCAGGGATAGAAAGGATGGACTCTGCCTATCAATAAATCCAAGCATTCCAGCAGCTTCCTCCTCAAGATAACTCAAAAAACTCCAAGATACTCAAGCCTTAAGTGCTTCCCATATATTTAAATAGCATCTCTGTGTGGACATCTTCCAGAATCATCTATCTGGTCCTAGACTCTCTCCTGAGCTCCAGATAAAAGCTAGAGTCATGGATAGAGAGCTAGGTTTGGAGTCAGAAAAATCTGAGTTCAAATCCTGCCTCAATCACTTACTATGAGCATGACCCTGAGCAAATCAGCCAATCCCTCAGCCTCAGTTTCCTTATCTGTAAAATGAGGATAATAATAGCAACTACCTCACAGGGCTGTTTTGAGTATTAAATGAGATAACATATGTATATAAATGCTAGCTAACATAATAATTATTATTAGTTCCACATCACTGTCTATTGAATATACAAACTGACTGTCCCATAGACATCTCAAATACAACAAGTCCAAAACAGAACTGCTTTATGTTTCCCATATATACACAACCCTCTTCCCTATTATTGTTGAGGATTCCATGATCTTTTCCAGTTACAAAGTTTACATTCTCAGAATCATTCTCAATTCCTCATTCATACTCAAGTCAGGCATCTAACCAAGTCTTGTTATTTCTACCACAACAACCCTTAAAATAACCCCTTCTCTCCAATCATGCCATAATACCTTAGTTCATGCCTTCATTACCTCTTACCTAGACTACTGCACAAGCCTCCTAATTGGTCTTCCTGCCTCAAGCCTCCCTCCTCTCTAATATATCCTCCTCACAATTGTCAAAATGATTTTTTCAAGTACAGTTCTGACTGTATTATTCTCCTAAGAATGATAGAAGAAGCTTCAATAGCTCCCTATTACCTCTAGGGTAATACAAATACAAACTACTCTGTTGGATATTTAAGGCCATTCATAACCTGACCCCAATCTACCTTTCCAGATTTATTATTCTGTTACTCTGCTTCACACCCTAAACAGTCAAGCCAAATTAGCTTTTTTTTTCCTTTTTTACCATTTGTCACATGCAACATTCCAGCTTTGCTGTGAGCCACTTTCTGTCAAAGTTCAGCCCAAGAAATAGCTCAAGATTGAGCCATGGGATATGCCTCCAGAGATGGAACAGGTCATAGATGAAAATACAGCAAAGGAGATTGAGGAAAACTTAAATAGGTAGGAGGAGAGCGAGGAGAGGACAGTATCCTCAATAGTCAGAGAGGAAGGGCAACTTGGGTGAGAATATGGTCAACAGTGTCAGATGTTGTAAAAAGGCCAAAAAGGAATCCAACCATGCTATATGCTACTGGAGACTAGAATCTCAGGGGGAGTGGGCAGGAACTAGAAGACTTCCTTTCAATGTTTCATCAAGGTAAGAGAAATAAAGAAAACATCTTTTCCTTTTAAAAAAAATGTTACAAATAACATTCTTTAGAAGAAAGACCCTGAATAAATCCAAGTGCTTATCACTGGGAAATCAATTGGCAAGTATTTATTGAATAAATAAAGAGGATTGAGAAAAGACCATAGATTTCACAATTAAGAGATCGTTGGTAACCTTGGAGAGAATTGTTTCATTTAAGTGGTAGGAGCAGAAGTCAGGCCTCAAGGGGTAGAGAAGTGAGCGGAATGTGAAGGAGAGGCAATGAGTGTAAACAGCTTTTTTCTAAGGGCTTGGCTGTGAAATGGAGGAGAGAAATAAACTGATAGACTCAGAAGATGTCTAGGTAAAATCAGAGTTTGCGTTTTTGTTTTAAGGATGGGGACGATAAGAAGAGGTTTATAGGCAGCAAGGAAGAAGTCAGTGCTACTACATATTAGAAATGAATGAATGAATGAATGAATATCTGAAAGGTCTATATTAAAAGCTGACTATGTAGCTAGCTCTATGCTAAATAAATACTGAAGGTACAATAGAAAAACAAGACAGTCACTGGCCTCAAGGAGCCTAGATTCTAGTGGGAGTAGACCATATACATAAAGAAGTGGTGGTCAGAGAAGAGTGTTTTGGTTTGAGAACAGAGATGGGGAATGGAAACATAAAGGAGTCAACTGACTTGCTCTTTTCTAGAAGTAATGATAGTACAGATTTTATCAATAGGTGGAAAACTGGGAAGGTGGGAGATTAGGATTAAGGTTAGTCTCCGAGGCACAGTCTCAAAATGTCCTGGTCCAGAGGAAGTAGCTAAACATAGAGTAGTATTTGGAGCTGCCCTGGTGACTCACTAATCAGGACAACACAGCCCAGGACCAAAGTTGAGTGTATTAAATCATCCAGAAAGTGGTCTCAAGAGGTTCTGTTGAGCCAGTTGGAGCATTGGATTAAAAAATGGGGGTAGGGCTTCAGCTGCCAACCCCTAAGGGGTGTCCAGACCAAAACAAGGGACTCAAAGGAAAAAGGACCCACACACATGATACAACAGCTCAGATATAACAGGGGTGAAATCAGCGTTCCACAAAGTCCTTCCCAAACTAGGACGGTTATCTATGGGAGGTATGGCCACCATGGTGCTTTATAAACTCAGACTTTGGCCACTAAAATCTCTAACTCTTGAAAAATTAGAGAAAGTACAGCAAACAGCATAAGAAATTATTCATAAACACAAAATGGCAGAAAAAAATAGCACCAAACCAACCGATGAATAACGATTCATGATTTTTGTTACTTTGTTGTTGCTGTGGTTTAGTGGTTTTCAGTCATGTCTGACTCTTCATGACCCCATTTGGGGTTTTCTTGGATACTGGAGTGGTTTGTCATTTCCTTCTCCAGATCAAAACAGACATATAGGGCTGAGTGACCTGCTCAGAGTCACACAGCTAATAATGTCTGAGGCTGGATTTGAATTCAGGTTTTCCTGACTTCAGGCCTGGCACTCTATCCACTGCACCACCTATTTGAACTATTGTTACTTTTACTTATTCCTTTTTATGATAGTTTACCAAAATAATTCATATTTGTTAGCTAAACTAGTTGGTGTTAAGGTTAAAATTTCTCTAAAATAAAAGGATAGATATGTCATCAAAACAAAACAGAATTAATTTAAGCTTTTCTAACTTCTATCACAGACTATGTTTTAACTTTTATTTTGGCCATATTTTATTTTAATCAACCCTATTGAGAGGTTGCTAGAATTCTAAGTTCTTCCACAAGGTTACAATTTGTATAGATGCTAACATTCCTATTTTTATCAATTTTAACAACCCACAGTAATGAGTAACTTCATGAAAATTCTACACATTGGCCTTCTGCATGCTATATAGCAATTAAAAAATAAGATTATTTTTAAACGATTTGCTTGTCTACATGCATTTGTTTTTATTTTTCAAAGGGGAGAGATGGGGGAGAGAGAAATAAATATTTGCTAATTAAAAAAACAAAAAAGATATACTAGATAAATAGATATAGATACATTTGAAAATGCATTAAAATCACATAAAAAATAATCTAAGTTTGTCTTCAAGGATTCATCTGGAAATCTAAAGCAGAGAGAAAACCTGAATAGATTTGTGAAAAAAAAAAGTACATGGTAGACTGTTTTTACTTCACTTGATAAAGCAGCTTATATTTATATAATGTTTTGTAACAGGAGTTTAGGCCAATCTTGCTGGCTAGCTAATTCGAAATAAGTATAACTATGTACCTGAACAATAAAAAAGGGGGGAGGGGGCTGGATGGTTGAAGGGCAACTTCCAGGAAAAAATAGAAGGGAGTGGTACTAAGGAGGTATGAAGAAAGGGTTGGCTTTGGCAAGGAGAAGAACCACTTCTTTCTTTAAGACTAAAAGCAAAGGAAGAAGGGGCGAGGGAGGAGACAGTATTGAGGGCATTCGAGGTAGAATGGAGAGCACTCTCATAACAAATAGTATAAAATTTCTCAGTAAAATGTGAGTCAAAGTCCTCCACTGAGGAATTTGGAGTCAGACATACAGTCCTTAGATGAGGTCTGAATCATATTAAAATGAAATTGGCAAATATACTACAAAATAAATAAAAATTCAATAGAACACAGGTAATGTTAAGATGCTGTTTTCTAAGTCAATGTCCACCCTAGGGATTCTTGTGTAAGAGTTAGGAACTGTTTCTACTTGAGTTTGACAGTACTGGTATAGATGGCTTAAGAAAGAAAAAGGCTGGCTCACGGAGCAGAGATTCAATCTAGTCAGAGGGAAAGGATTTACTTGTAGTAGCGAGGGCCTGGTTAAGACTAGATAACAAAGTTGTAGTGGGCCCAATTGGCAGAATGGCAGATAGCACCTTTGTAGGCCAAGAAAAGGTGGATGGTGAGGCCAGTTCAGGATGAATGGTACTGTGGGACAAGAGGTCAACGTATTCAATGGTAGAGGACAGTACAAGTTTGAAGTGGTTAACAACAGGGTCAAGATTGCAGTGGGAGGAAAATGAAGATGGAAAAGAAATGACCTCTGCCTTCCAAGATCCTGTGACTTCTGACCCAGTAACACCCAAAAAAATAGGACAGGATTCAGAAAGCATTATCAAGGATTCAGCTGTCCTTGCTCCGGTAGCACACAACCATCACTAGCCAGCTCTCCTGTGGACACCTCAGCAGTTACATCCTACTTTCCCCAAATATATTGTGGACACCCATAAAACAAGGGAACCCAAAAACAGACACTCAGGGAAAAGCACCAAGTGATCAGACTCCCCCAAAACTATATTGCTCTAGGAAAGGAAGAAATAAGCATTTATATAGTACCTACTGTGTCCCAGGCACTGTGCTAAGGGCATTTTACAAATGCTATATTGTTTGATCTTCACAACTACCCTACAAAATAAGTGTTGTTATTATTGTAATTTTGTAGTTGAGAAAACTGAGGCAAACAAGGTTAAGCAACTTGCCCAGGGTCACACAGCTAGTATCTGAGGCAAAACTTGAACTCAGGTCTTCCAGACCCAGAGCTCTATCAACTGTCCCATCTAGTTGCTTCCCTACTCTCTTGTCATCCCTCCTTGCAAAGTCCTTGCTCCACAATCACAATACAAGGGTCAGTGTTGGATTGGCCAGGTTACAGCCTCAGGCTATCACCATATTTAGAGGCTACCTCTAAGCAGACACAGAGTGAGAAGAATGCTAACACCACCCTTAAGCTTACTGGCAGCAGGCTACTCTGCCTTCCTGGATGAATTAAGAACACCGGAGATGGAATTAGAATGAAGTTCAAATTCCATCTCTTCTAGTTACTACTCAAGTGACCTTGAGCTGTAAAACGAGAGGTTGAATGAGGCCATACCTACCATGCCTTTCAGCTCATCAGTAATCATAAGACTCCAATATTCCACTGGTTCTGTAGTCTTATCCATGTGAATACTCTCTCCAACGATGCAGGTGATATCCCACTCATTCCTCTCCATGCTGGGTGATAGTTATCTATGCCCTCTGGTAAATTCACCACATGAAGTCCACCCAATACATCGTTCTTTCCTTCTTTGACATTAATGCATGTCAGTGGAACACCCAGGAGATCCATCAGTTTCTCCTCAATTTCTCTACCTAACCAGATCCTCTTTTTTCCACTTACATAGTTCTCCAATGACAACCTTTACACAATTTCTTCTGCATAATTCTTTATTTGTAAATAGCTTGCTCACACTTTCTATGCACCATATCTCTCCTTTGCCCTCTGGATAACCCACCTTCTCGTTGACTTTTTAGAGACTGGGGTGTTTTGTGATTCACAGCCATATGGCATGAAAAAGAAATCAGCTATTTTTGATTACTTTGATTTATTTTTAGTTTGATTATAGAATTAAGCTCCCTTCTTTAGGAAAAGCTAGCCCTAATAGCCAAGCCAGACTAACACATACTGTCTCTTAAATCTAGATTACCTATATATTTAGTGCATAGTTTGAGAAGACCTTATCATTTAGTAGCAGATAATTTAGAATAAGACATAATAAAATAACCATAGAATTGCTCTTTTAAAAAGTTAGATTTTTCGGGGCGGGTAGGTGGCGCAATGAGTAAGAGCGCCAGCCCCAGAGTCAGGAAGACCCAGGATCAGTTCTGGCCTCAGATACTTAACATCCACACAAAAAAACTGGCTGCGTAACCTTGGGCAAGTTACTTAACCCCAATTGCTTTAAAAAAAAATAAAAGTTAGATTTTCTTTCTGGCAGAAAGTCCACCTTTCTTGCAGCTGGAGAAAGGTTAGCCAAAGGTTAAGTTCATCTTTACAGTTTTAATGTATAAGATCCTTTTTTTTCTTGAGCTATAGTCTCAGCTGAGTTATAGACACTTCTAAGGAAGATGGGGAGTGACTGTTAATCACTGACCAAGTATTTCTCTTTCCCAGTATACTTACAAAAGGTACCACCTGTAGGAAAGGACTTCTAGCATAAGATAAAGTCTGTGAGAAGCTACAGGTCACTTGCCTTGTTCAATAGAATTATGTTCAAAACAAGTTTCTATAATTTTTCCAATGCCTCTTTTTTGTTATAAAAACTATCTCTGTAAATTTCTGACTTCTAAGAAGGCAGGTGACTTGGTTTGATATGCAAATACCAGATTTGCAAATTAAATCAGATGGCTCAGTAATTATGCCCTCAGTTTCCTTTATATTTCAGATAATCAATTTTAATAGGCATTACCAAAATAATGTTAGTGTTTAAAAAAAATATTGGGATCATTAAAAATGTTGCATAAGCCCTTTGGTGGTTTGCAAGAATTGGAAACAAAGTAGATACCCATCAATTGGTGAATGGTTAAATACATTATGGCATATTGTTGCATTTTATTGTGCCAAAAGAAGGGATGAATATGAGGAATTCACAGAGAATCCTGAGAGAACTCGCACAAATTGATGCACAATGATGTAAGCATTACTAGGAAAAGAATATACAAAATGACTATAGAATAAAACAAAGCTGAACTACTACGTAATTATAATGATCAGTCTTGGCTCCAGAGAAAAGAAGCATAAGAAATGTACCTTCCTCCTCTTCCTGGAGAGGTAGGGAATTAAAACTGTGGAATTTTGCTCATATTGTCAGATGTGGCCAATGTTACCAATGGTTGTGCTTAACTATTTCTTGTCTTTGTCTTTTGGGGGGGGGGGGGTCACCTGGGAGAGGGGGAAAGAAGGAAGGATAACCAAAAATGACTGATCTAAAAATCAGTAAGACTTTTTTTCAAGTCATTTCAAATAAAAGTACTACACAATTACCCAAAGGTAATCCAGACTGTTTTCATCCCCCTATTCAATTCTTCCCACATCATTGCCTACCTGCAGTGTCTGTCATATACATATACATGTGTGTGTGTATATATATATACCTATATACTGATGACCTATATATTAGTATGTGTGTATATACATATACATCTCAATGAGGCTTTTTGGATGATGGACATTCTTTATTCACTTTCTTTTTCCTATGTGGATAGGTAGGTCAAACTCTTGAGTGATTATGGCTTAGGAGGCTCTGCAGTGTTCCAAGACATCACGCCATCAGCATAGGACTGAGACTATTTTGCATATTTCTTTGTTTCATGAGTTACAATAGTCAAATCATTCATATCCAAAGCAGCCAACTAGAATTGGTGAAGAGCTTCTTCATACTTAGCTAGGTGGTCCTGGGCCTGGCGCCAGGAAGATTCCAACAAATCTGGCCTCAGACACTTATTATCTCTGAGCAAGTCATTTAAACTATGTCTGCCTCCATTTCCTCAACTGTAAAATGGGTTTAATAATAGCATCTACCTCCCAATGTTTTTGAGAGGATCAAATGAGATATCTGGCATAGAGATCCATCATGCCCTACTGGAAAAGTAGAAGGGGGTATGGGAGAAAATAAGGGAGAGAGCAGACTGGAGGAGGGGATATCCTGTGGGACTGCTATTTTGGGGAGGTGGGTAGGGGAAAAACAGGGAGAAAATTTGTAACTCAAAATCTGGCGGAAATGAATGATGTAAATCAGAAGTTAATAAAGCATTTGAAAAATGAAAAAAAAAAGAGAGATATCTGCAAAGTGATTAGCAAAATGCCTACCACACAGCAGGTACCTGATAGATGTTTCTTTTTTTTTTCCTTCCTTCCTTACAGATGAGTTAACTGAGGCCTACACAAAGGTAAAGCAACTGTCTTACAGGGTAAGTCTTGCATCACACCTAAGACTCTGGAAATCACCATCTTTGCAGGGGACCTGGGTGGTTAACACGATTGGGAGATGGGGAATCAGCCGAGAGGGGTGCCATATTTGCACTAGGTCTCATCTCAGGCTTTCTAGAAATTAATTTTCCTATACCACTTCACATTCTATAAGAGGTAATATTGCCCATGATCTTCCACCAGATTCCTCCAGAAAATCTTGCAAATTAGTTTACATTCTAGACAATGGGTCAGTGAGAGCTAAATCCATCTCACTGCCTATTTGTGTATGGTTATTGAGCTAAGAAGAGTTTTTCAAAACAAAACTTTATTTTAAAATGTAAAATCTATTCTTAGCCCAAGAGCCATACAAAAAGCCAACCCCTTTTCTAAACCAACACTGTCCTTGGCTCCCTCCTTGGTAAGCGGATCAAATGTTTGTGTTTGTTGGCGTAGACAGTTCTTTTAACCTCACCTTGTGGCAATTGCTTCATATCAGTTAAACTTCTTTAGGAATAGTGAAAATTCAAGTGTATGTCTCTCTCTTTATATGTAAAACAGCTCAAAGTCTGGGAATATTGTTGTCAGCTACACATACATTACAAAGGTAGGATTTTGAAACAAAGGATTGAGGTAAAGGACTTAAATCTTACTCCTTCCATTTGTAGAGGCTAAGGCTTCAGAAAAAAATCCTTATATGTTTTCATTGGCAGAACATCCATCCCCAAAGTGAGTCTGATGGTAGAGGATAAAGGAATTTGTAATCCTAAATCATATAGAGGCTTGGAGAAGATATTGTCCCTGTTGAACAGGAGGTCAAGGTTCAAAGACAGATCAAATACCCATAGTTTTCTAGTCCACGATAACTTGAACCCTGCAGGAAAACTATCCTGGACACACACACACACACACACACACACACACACACACACACACACACA
>NW_027187393.1:8819117-8830925 GCF_028583685.1 Petaurus breviceps papuanus | reverse complement strand
CACACACACACACACACACACACACACACACACACACACACACACACCTAAGATTCTGGAAACCACCAGATTTTTCTCTTGGTGAGAGAAAACAACTAAGTATCTCTTCCTAGCCAGATGACTGGACACATGGAAGATTTGCCACCACACTAAAACAGCTGAAATTTAAGCCCTTGGACTCTTAGCTAAAAGAAAGCATATTTCCTCTCTTACAGAGAAGAGACAGCACCTCAGCTGGGGACTCCAGCTGAATCCTGAAGCTGGTATCAAAGAGAAGCTTAGGAACCACATGCTCAGCATAACAATCTCTAGCAGTGACCAGGAGAATGGCAGAGCACCACCTGGCAGAAGCTCCCTTTTTTGTGATTCTGTTTAGTGCTCCCCATGGCAAGCACCTTTTGACTTTTTCCTGGAAGAAAGTATTCATGATACAGAGGCTTGAGAATTCTATATAGCCTACACACCTCTGGTCACTTTTTTTTCTTACCTTGAGTTATATTTTTTCTTTCTCTCATCTCCTATAACCACCTTTGCATGGAAGTCACTGATTACTAAAATATATGTTGATTTAATTCGGAGTCTTCTCAAGTTTTTCCTACAATTTCTCTATGTCATCCTCTGCAACAGATGTTAGTACATAAGTTGCAATTATCTTCATGGTGGTCTTTTTGCTTATGTTTATCATAACCACTGCAATCACCAAGTATCTCAGGAAATTATGTTTCTTGTTGCCTTTGGACACAGGATAAAACCAAGGCCAGTAGCTCCTTCATTTGCCTCTCCAGGGAAAACCTGTGAATCATCCTTTCATTCAGCTGCAACTTTCTTATACAGAAAGTGAATGGGACATTTTTAGATATATTGGAGCCAGAAGGAAGGAGAATCAGAGAAAACATAAGACGACTATATTTGTTTAAAAAAAAAAAAGCAGCATTTAGCACAGTGCCTGGCACATAGTGTTATAAGAATATTCATTCCCTCCCCTTCCCACATCTCTAGATTGGACAATGAAAATGAATGACTGAGAGAAGGCAAAATCAATCAACTTTTACTTCATTTTTGTTTTCTCAGGCAAACAGGAAGATCTTTAAACCTGACAGAACAGAATAAAAATACTTGGTAATAGGAAGTTGATACTCAAGATAAGTAAAGACATTGTCAAATAGGCCGTAGCAGTCCTAAATGAATTCAAGTCACCTGTCCTAAACTACATCTCAAGATACTGCAAGATGTTTTGTATGTGTCTGCTAAGCCATTGTCAAGGATCTTTGAAAAATTGTGGAGAACAAAAGAGCTACAGTGAGACTACAGAGGGGCAAATTTCCTGATTTTCAAAAAAAGGAAAGAGGGTGCTGTCTGCAAACTGAAGATCAATGAGCTTGACTTTGGTTACTGTCAAAATTTTAGAATATATTATTAAAACAGGGATTAGTGAACATCTAGAAAAGAGCCTCATGATTACAAAGAGTTATGACTTCATTAATAACAGGTCACAGCAGAGGAAACTTCTTTCTTTTTGGGACAGGCTTTCTAGACTCTAGATCACAGCAATGTTGTAAAGGTTATTTAACCTGAATTTCAGCAAAGCGTTGAACAGTCTCTGCTCTGCTATCTGATTTTTATCTTCCAGCCCAGGGGCTTAACTTGCTATTCTTTGGACAAGATGGAGAACTGTGGACTAAGCAAGGATGAACGTCTTCAGGATGAACAAATGGCTGGACTCATCATAAATGTATCATTTTTAAATCGGACGGACGCCAGTTTCTCTAGGAGAGTAGCCTAAGGCTCTGTCCTTGGTCCTGTGAAACATTTTTGTTAGTGACTTAGATAAAGGCATAGATAGCATGCTTATCAGATTTGCAAATGACACAGAGCAGGAAGGGACACCATCCCTCTGGGTGACAGAACTGATTCTAACAGGCTAGAATGATGGACTGGATCTAGAAAGATGGGATTCAATGGAGATAAATGTAAAGTCCTTTGCTCTGGGTTTTTTTGTAAGCAATTTTACAGAATCATAGGCACTCGGACATGCAAGGGACCTCGGAGGCAATTTATTCCAACATGCATTTCAACTAGATGACCCTGCCAGCAAGTGGTCTTCTCAACCTCTGTTTAAAGATTTCAATGAAGCGAAATCCACTGCATCCTGAAACAGGTCATTCTATTAGTGAACAGACAGTTCTAATGGTTAGGGAGTCCTTCCTTGTACTAAATCTAAATCTCCCTCCTTCCCATGCTTCCTAGTTTTGCCCTTTGGGTTCAAGTCCAACAAACCTAATCCATCTTCCATCGGCAAGTCTTTCAAATAGTTGTCTCCTCTTTTCTTCTCTCCAAGCTAAAGATCACCAGGTCCTTCAATTGCTCCTTATTTGGCGTGATCTCCAGTCTTCTCACCATCTTCATCTCCCTCCTAAATGCATGTTCTTTCTTTTCTATTATCTTCCTAAAATGTGGCATCCAAAACTGAAAACAGTACTCCAAACATGATCTCACCAAGGTTGAATACAGCACAACCTTCCCTTCTAGGGTTACCTGGTACCAATTCAGTATTTATCTTGTATTTATTTACCTATTTATGTAACTGCATTAGAATATAAGTTCCTTGAGATCAAGAACTGTTTTCCTTTTGTCTTGGCACAGTATAATGCCTAGCACTTAAAAGTACTTAATAAATTTTTGTTGTTTGATCAATAAGCCCTCTTTCAATGCAGCAGAGGATAATATTCAATTGCCTTGTCAAACTGTTAATACATATTGAACTTATAGCCCCCTCCCAAACCCCAGGACCTTTTCGCAGGAGCTGTCGGCCAGCCAAGGTTCCCCCATCCTCTTCTTATGAAGGTGATTTTTTCAACCTAAATATTTAACTTGACATTTATCTAAATTAAATCTCATCTTACTCAGTTTGGCCCATGCATCTAGCCTACTAAGATGTTCAAGATAGGAGTACAAGATGAAGGAGGCCTAGATCATCAGTCTTCCTTATTGAGGAGTATTATTCCTATAGATCTGAACTCAATGGCAGAAGCATCTGTGATTGGGTCTGGGAAGGCCCAGCCACCAAAACAAAAGTGGGTTTTTTAGATCACAAATGCCATAGACTCTAGGAGTTAGAAGGGACCAATTTTGCTAGTCTAACACTTCTCTCCCTGTCTAGTTGAGGCAACCAAAACCCAGAGGTGCCAAATGTCTTGCCCAAGGACACAAAGCTAGTTAGTAGTAGAGTTGGTACCTAATCCCAGTTCTCCTGTCTCCAAGTTTACACTATATCATATTGCCTCTCATACTGACAGGCCCTGACAGCCTTCAGAAATCACTAACAGTTTTCTCCTGCTTCCTTCCCCTCCCCCAACTTTTAATTTTTATTTAAATCATCATTCTTGAAGGCTCATGTTGATTTACCAGAGACAGCTTATTTCTAATTGCTCATCCCCTATCAAGCTAGAAGCCAAGAAATAATGGTTTTAACTGTAGGTATTGACGGGAGCCCAGCAGGGGTGTAAGTCAAATACAAAGCTGGTCTTTCTCAAGCAGTAATACTTAGGTATGCCTCCTCCTTGAAGGCCTGGGGAGCTGTATCCTCACCCTGCTTTGAAGCAGGATGATGCACATCTTCAAAGATGCTGGGGTCTCTTGTAAAACATCCACTATTAAAAAAATGAGTCACAAGTCTGAGCAAATGAGGCCCTGGAGAGTCTCAAAGGAGGCAACAACAGTTCCATTTCTACAGACTCTCTTCCCAAAGTCAGGGAAAGAGAACCAGACTTGCAGCTGAAAGACCAGGGACCCCAATCCTGCCACTGCTGCTGACTAGCTGGGTGAGCTTAGACAAGCTCTTTACCCTCTCTGGTCTCAATTTCCACATCTGTAAAAATAGGTATAACAATACTGGTATAACCTACTCCATAAGTTCGTTTGGGTTTGGGTTTTTTTGGAGGGGAAGGGTTTGAAGGAGGGTTATAAGAAAAGTATTTTAGATGCTGTAAAACTCTGTAGGAATGTGAAGTCATAGAGTATCAGAGAGGTCAGGGAACATAGAGATGGTGAATTACAAACCCCTCCTTTTATAGAGGAGGGAAATAAAGCTCAGAAAAGGGAAATGATATGGTTACTCACAATGCTTGGATGAACAGGGAGACAATTACTACAGACCTTCTAGTAAGATGGACGACCACTGGGCCTTAACATCTGTCCAGCCACTTTATCCTAAAGACCCCTGGATTTTTCCATCCTCTCCGTGGTTATACTCTTAGAATCACCAGGTCCTCCCATCCATCCTGCAACTGAATTGTCCTAAACAAATTATTCTCCTAATTAAAATATTAGCTTCTTGACAAATAGAACTACATAACTTTTCTATCTGTGTTTTCAGAATTTGGTACAGTTCTTGGCACGTGGAAAATGTTTTTCATAAAAGGAGAAAACCAGAAAACACAGGTCTTTTGACACCAAGCCTTCCCCTCTTTCTCCTGAACCAGGGCTATTATTTTGCTTCCTAGTGGAATATAGATTGAAGAATTTTAGAACCAGGAGAGAATTTAGAGATTACCAAGTCTGATCCCTCATTTTAGACATAAGGAAACTGAGGTGCAAATAGAGGAAAGGTCCCAAAGCAGGTCAGAGGCAAAGCCAGGATTAGAATCCATGTCTCCTGACTCCCAAGCCAGGGCTCTTGACCCAGGGCCCTACCTGATGGTTCCCTGTACTTCATATTCCATGATTTTGGACAGACTGTATCCCCATGCCTAGAATGTTCTCCCTCCTCACCTCCACCTCTTGGAATTCAAGGATTACCTCCAACAAGGCCTTTTCTAATTCCCACCTCCCAAATTGGTACTACATTCTCTCCCAACTGAAATTATTTGTCTTCATATACTTTTTGTATTCATCTGTGTACATCTTGTTTACCTGCAGTAGAATGTAAGCTCCCTGAGGGTAAGGACGGTTTCTTGTTATCTGTATCCCCAGTGCCTGTCACAGAGGAAAAATAAACGCCTCTATAAAATAGGTGAAGAACTATTAATTTTCCCTAGCTCTTTCCTTTTAGTGGAGGAAGCTATGACAGAATGAGGGAAGAAATAGCAGTGAGGAATGGGTTTAGGTTCTGCCAGAAAAAAACTCTCCAGGCCCTCAACAAATTACTGCCTCCTCCAAGACATCAGATACTGACTATTTGCATGACTGGATTCTCAGTTTGTATGTCCAGCCCAGGTGTACCTGATCCCCAAATAGTCTGTCAATGGAGTCAAAAAAAGATATTGGGGATTAGACAATTCTGTTTCTATCACATCTCCTTCTAGACAAGCTGTAAACTCCATAAGGGCAAGATAGTGTCTTGTCTATACCTTGAATCTCCCCTAATGTTTAGAACAATGATTTGCATTTAATAGGTACTTAATAAATGCTTTCTGAATATTATTGAATTAAGTAAAATATCGAGTCTAATCAAATATATCTACATATACATAAATATGTATATATACATACATGTGATATTTACATTCTGCTCCAAACTTAATCTTTCATACAATTTTTCTATTACTTACAACTTTCCTCATACTGAAACAAATTACTTAACAGAGACTCTTCTTGTCATAATAACTTAATATTAACATGTCAATTAACTTTGGCACACACAGCAGAGGGCATAAATTAGTGATAAATACCAAAAATGTAACAAAGTGGGATGGAGTCTTAGAAACAGAATTCCAATGTAGCCCTCACACCTACTCTAACTTCTCCACAGCTCTGGCAATCTCTATAAACCCACTAATCTCCATGATGGTCCTGGGCCTGTCACATAGAATTCTAATAATGGCTGTCATTTGTTTCATTCTTTAAGATTTACGAAGCTCTTTATGAAAGTCATCATGCTATCTCACCAATAAAAAGTAAGCTCTCTGAGGGCAGAAATAATTTCAGATTTAATCCCAAACACCTCACATATTCACCATCACCACTAACACAAACACTTGTGATTTCTTTGGTGCAGGGAACTGCAACAAGAATGCAAATCTAAAACTACTTTGTAGTTTCGAGTGTTAGGGAGCTGCCTGGGGGACAGAGAGGTTGAGACAGTCAGTATATGTCAGGGATGGGACTTGCACCCATGTCTCCTTGACTCTGAGGCAGCATTCTCTCCCCTCCATACCTTTCAAGCAGCACACTTAATAAATGTTTGTTGGTTTGCTGTCTTTGATCCTCATCACAAATCCTGTAAAGTAGTCTACTCCAGGTGATTCGTATTGAGTTTGCAGGCAGAACTATCCCCTTTCCAAACTCTCCCCCATCTTTTCCAGACAAACTGCTGACCTTGCCCCAGCCTCCAAACTATAATCAGTGCTTCTTAAACTGTGGATCTCAGCCCCATATGGGGTGGTAAAAAAATCGGCAACAGTAAAAGGTTTCTGAATGCTCAATGACCAAAAATTAATTCAAAATCAAACAAGTAATGAATCTGAGGAGTTTCTGGCAGGGCTTGCCCATATGTACAACTTTACTACGGACTTGATTCTGAACAAAAAAATGAAGAAGCCCTGCATACTAACTTCACAAGGGGAAGACTATGTTTATTCTAATTAAATTCATCTCATTTTTAAAAAAAAATAGGTACTACAGGTGTATTATTCCTATTTTACAGTTAAGGATGTTGAGGTTCATGTCAATGCTCAGTAACTGTGAACATGTCAAAGTTCAGTAACTTTCTCATAGACACATAACTACTAAGTGTCAGAAGCAGGATATGAACCCAGATCCCTATTGACTCTAGGTCTGACACTCTATTATATTATTCTGTTTCTCTGGCCCATTTTCAACTAGGAAGGCCCATCTGCACATGGACTGGCCAGTTCTGTCCAGATGTGGAGGACCACTCAAAACCACTAGTTGTTGGATGATGTAGTCTCTAAGGTCCCATTCAGTTCTGAGGTTCAAGAATTCTGTGAAGTCATGGGCCTTCAAAGCAACAAGAGCCTTCATGTCAGCCCCACTCAGATTTCATGCGGGATTTGGTGCAGACTTGAGTACACACACATACACACACACTAAAAATTCTTCAAAGCCCTCTCTTACAAAAAGGCATGTGTGTGACCAAGAGATGCAGGTATGGAAGAAGCTGGATTGGGAGGAGTAACAGTCTAAGTGCTATGGACATTGAGCAGGTTTACCAAGGGGACACTAGTCTCATGTGGAAGTCATCATAAAGGAAAAGAAAGCAAATTGTTTCCTATTTCTCAATTTAAAAAAAATCTGCTTGGCGCTTTTATTTGTGGCCAATGTCTCTCTATGCCTCAAACTGACTTTTCCATAGCTAATTATCTCTTAACAGAAAAGGTTCTGAGCAACTTGGTGTAGAACAGGGGAGCTCAATGAGGATGGGTAGATGAGAATGAAGATGAGAAATCAAAGAAATCACCTTAAGGAGATCTATCAATGCTCTTTAACATGAAAACGGTCTGGGGATAAACTACTCAGTTAGTAAGAATGATAATAATAATAACTTTCACAAATAGCCCTTTAAAGTTTGCAAAATACTTTACATGAATTATTTGATCTGAGACTCACAATAACCCTGCAAGGTAGTTGTTCTAGACTTTTTTATCTCCATTTTACAAATATGGAAACTGAGGCTTCAGTAATGCAGTGGAAAAAGGCTTGGATTTTGAAGTCATAGGTCCTACATTTATATCCCAGCTCTGCATTACCAGCTGTGTGACTTTGGACAAATCACCCAACCTCTCTGGTCTTCTGTTTCCTTATCTGTAAAAAGGTTGGACTGGACAGCTTCTGAGGTCCCTTCCAATTCTAAATCTATGATCCCATGACTTGTTTATGGAATCATGTAGCTAATGGGGGTAAGATTCTAGTCCACCACACCAGAGTATACAGGTTATTTCTAAATCATACAATTGCTTAACAGACGAAAGCTGTCCCACAATGGGCTGGTCTGTTTTATGAAGTAGAGAGCACTTCCATCCCTGATGACTTTCAAGCAGAATGCCTGAATGCTTTCTGGGAATATGGTAGAGGAGCTTCCTGTATGAAGGAGGTAGGACTAGATGGTCCTCAACTCCTTTTGGAACTCTGAGAGCTTATGACTGTAAAAGGCTGGAAGACTCTCAGACTATGATTCTAAATTCTAAGTTCTTGAGGGAGTGGGACAGATATTGGAAGTGCCAGGGGATTTGTAGCAAAATGTACTTTTTGCTTTAGGATTGACCTTCAAGGAGAAGTAAATTGATGTGCCAGTTGGATCTTGCAGTAGACCTCTTCCTGGGCCCTAAAATTTACTTACAGGAAGATTTATGTAATGAGTAAAACATAAATAAATGCACTAAAGTATTCCTGCTAACATGGAATTTAATGATCAGGAAACTAATTGTCAGAAATTGGAAACAAGCATAAAATAAATATAGCAGAATAGTGCTTGAGATTAAGTGACTAAACGAATCTAGAGACGGCCTAGAATCGATGCAAGGTGGGATCAAAAGTGTTTGCTGAAGCCCAAGTCAACTTGAGAAGCTTGTAAATATGCAAAGTTTAAAATAATGAATAGTCTAAATTTCCATACTGCTGAGCAAAATGCTTTCCTCACAGCAACTCTGTAAGACAGGGAGAGTAAGTATTATGAACCCCATTGTAGAGATGAAACCAAGACTCAGAAAAATGAAATGGCAATTGCCATAGTCCTATGGCTGAGGGATACAAGTGGGATTTAAGCCCAGTCACACCCACCACCTCCAAGTCTTGTGTTCCTGATACTTTTTTCTGCTGCCTCTGAATTTGTCATCTTGTTCATTAGGCTACTGATTATTATATTTTTCTCTGGTTTTTTTGTTAGTATTGGGAGGTGGGAAGGGGGAAGACGTTGAACTACACCACAGTCCATCTGATTCTAACTGATTGCATCTGTGGGAAGCTCCTTCCAGCAATGTAGATCCTAACCAGTCAGCTCCACCCCCACCCACCATGACTGTAGGATCATAAATTTCAAAATTGAAAAGAACTCTGAAGATAACTGCATCCAAACTCCTCATTTTGCAGATGAGGAAACTGAGTCCTACAGGAGTTAAATTATTTTTCCCAAGGTCATAAAGGTAGTATATGGTAGTACCAGAATTCAAACCCAAGTCCTTTGACTTCCAAATCCATGACTCTTTTCTTTGTACCTTGCTGAGACGATAAATCTGAGTCTTGGAGAACCCTCCAAAAAAAATACTTATCTTCTGGTAGACAACAATCTGGTGGCAGGTATGCTTGAACTTAGTGAGATTTGAACTCAGATAACAGATATAGTCTACATCAGACTGATACTCAAAGGTTTTCCAGCTTAAAAAATGCCAGCACTCACAGCCTTCTGACATAGCCTTTGAGAACCCATGGCAGCAACCTCTGTTTTAGACTCTAACAAAGTAATTCTAATAACATTTTAACTGATCTCCAGACCCACCTCCTCCACTCCAGCCTACACACACTTCCAACATAATCTTCTTACTCTACAGTTCTGGCTATCACTTCCCCACCAAAAAACCTTCAATGGCTCCCCACTGTCCACAATATTAGGTTGAGACTCTTTAATCTTCCATATAAACCCTATCCAACCTATTTTTTACCTCCCTTACCAGGATGATCTCCTGCTAGTCTATGACACACACCTTCCCTTCTGTCGCTAAATCAGACAATTCACCTGAGGGAAGACGCCACATCTCGCTTATCTTTATATCTTCAAAGTCCAGCTTAAGCCCAGGGATTTGGACCTAACTTTGCTACTGTTGTTCAGTTGTGTCTGACTCTTCAGGACCTCATTTGGGGTTTTCTTGGCAAAGATACTAGAGTGGTTTACCATGCTAGAAATGGCCTACCATTTCCTTCTCTAGCTTATTTTGCAGATGAGAAAATTGAGGCAAACAGGGTTAAGTGATTTGCCCAAGGTCACACTTGAACTCAAGTCTTCCTGACTTCAGGCCCAGCACTCTATCCACTGTGTTACCAAGCCACACTTTTTGTACATAATAGGTGTTCTATAAATATGTGTTAAAAGAATGAGATGAGATTTGAGATGAGTTCTGGAGTATTAATAGGATGTAGAGAAGTAAAGAAAAAAAAAAGAGCACATTCCAGGTGGTGACCATGGTGTAAGCAAAAAGGCCCACAATTGTACAAGGTTTGCACAGGTGTTGGGAAGCCAAGAATATGGCTGAGTTGAAGTCCTATGTAGGGAACAGAGGAAAGACAACATTAAAGATAGAGATTAGTGTGAGAGAGTAAACATTCTTGAATGTCATTTGATATAGTGTTGTTTTGCTGAACCGTATGTGTATTCACAACATACCTGAATTTCAACAATGCATTTGACAAAGATTCTCATCAAAACAACCCATCACCTTTGAGCAGAAATCACTCACATGGGTTTTTCAAGCTGTCTAACTACTCGATGGAGTTGAGGGATCCTTTCAGCATCAAGCTAAGTCCAGCTGGACCTGAGACAAAGTTAGAGTTGAACAAGGAGTCCATCTTCTCTACTTAAATTGAGTCAAGAATCTTGAGCTGTGCGTTCTTTTCCTAGCTCTGCCATTAACTTGCTATTTGATCTCGGCACATCTCTTCCATTTCTTAGCCTCAGTTTCCTCATCTTTTATAATGAGGATGTTGAACTAGATGACCTCTAAGGTCCCACTGGATAAAAAACAAAAACTATAATAAGCACTTAGCCTCTGTTCAAATGCTCTTAGATTCCCTTTGAAAACACCAGGGCCCAGGAAATGCTGCCATTGGGGATCTCAGTGGGGGATACATAGAAGCTTTCTCCCTTTATAAATTTTTCAGGTCGATTTTATTACTTTAAGTGAATTTCCCTATTGTGGGAATAGAAATAGATTGGTTGGATTCCCAAGTAGAAAATCTGGGATGAAGGAGAACCAACTGGTGTCCACTCGTGAAATACACAAAGATCACATCAAGTTCATGAACTCAATCTGACAACTTGGTCACCCAGAAGCACAAGAATCCCAATAAAACAAGACAGAAATACTGGAGAAACGTAAAACTCATAGAGTCATAGAATTATCAAAGCAGGAAGCAACCTTAGAGATAATATAGTCCAAACCTTTAATTTTATAGAGGAGGAAACTGAAGCCCAGAGATGTGAAGAGACCTGCTCAAGAGCATATAGTTAGTTAGTGAAAGAGCCAGGATTCAGGAGCATTGTTACCATACCCCAAAAGCTCATTTAATTTTTAATCTCACTCTATGAGTAATCCAAAACACCAAAAGGTACAAATGTCAGCTACCCTAATTAAATCTAGCAATGCTGATAACCTCTCTTTCTCCTCCTTAAATATTACCTAGTAATTAAGTCTTCCTGTTTGTCTCTATAATATTGTTGTCATTGTATAAATTGTACCCCTAGCTCTGCTCACTTCCTTCTTCATTAGTTCATACAAGTCTACACAGGTTTCTCTGAAACTATACCATTCATCGTTTGTTATAAAGGTTTTATTTTTCTTTTGTTCTCTCTCAATGTGGGAAGAGGGGTTATAGGGATAGAAAATACACACTTGTTAACTAAGAAAAAAAATAAATTTTAACTTAAAAATATTACCCAGTAATGCTGTCTCCCAACCCCCACATTAAGGATGTAATGACAATTCAATGCCTCCTATCTGCAGCAGCTCCACAATAATCAGACACTGTGTTCTTTGTTCTCCATAGAGCCTTCGCTTCTGGCTATGGTGCTGACTGCTTCTATCACTTTGATGATGGAAGGAAGGAAGGAAGGAAGGAAGGAAGGAAGGAAGGAAGGAAGGA
>NW_027187393.1:8811475-8819017 GCF_028583685.1 Petaurus breviceps papuanus | reverse complement strand
GGAGGGAGGGAGGGAGGGAGGGAAGAAGAAAGGGAGGAAGGAGGGAGAGAGGAAAATTGTACCACTTGATCACATTGTGAAAGAAAGCTATATGTGTGTATGTCAAGGTTTATCAGTAGAACATTCCACTGAAAATGGTTTAAGAGCACCTTCTGAAGTCACTGGAATGTGATATGAAGGTATGAAGGACAGAAAGAAGTATTTATAAGGCATCTGCTATTTGCCAAGCATTGCATTAAATGTTTTACAAATATTATCTCATTTGAGCTAGAGCATTTATACAATGCTCTAGAAAAGGGATATATTATAAAGAGTTTTAGAAATGGAAGTAATTATTATCAGTTTATAACTGAGTGATCAAAACACAAGTCATATGACAGTTCACAAAATGTCAGAAATCTGGTTACTTTGGCACCAGGAAGATTCAAGAAAATGATTCCTAGGGCAAGACTAGGAAGGAATGAGGAAAGATTGGTGAAATGCTGAATTATGGCAACGGCTGGCAAACCTCAGGGCAGAACCTCAGGGGCTATAAAGTGGAAGGGCGGTTGGCGCTCACCTTGAGACCAGAAGCTATATCATTAACCATCTGATAACTACAGATGTGCCTGAGGGCCTCACTAGAGGAATCCAGTGAGTGGAGGAAGGCACTGAGATGGAATCTTTTAAAGAAGCCAGCGTTGGGCCTGGGTCTCAGCAAGCCACAGCAGGATTCTGAGAGGTCTGGGGCCCAATGACACTTTATGCTTAAAACATCACTTTTTATAAGGCTTCATGCATGTTCCCTGCAAGTATTGGTCAGGCTCCCCCTGAGCCTTGGATGGAAATGCAAACACAGAGAGAGACTCCTGCCAAAGAGTGACTGCTAAGCTGATGGAGTGTTGTGGAAACATCCAGCAGGGCTGAGGGCTGGGAATGGATTTGATCAATATTTCAAGAATCCATGATTATATTGGTGTGGGCACTTGTTCCATAATCACAGATCACAGTCCCTTGATCAAGCAAGTAGCAGATGTTTGTTGAGTACCTCTAGGTAAGGGAAAACTTTGTGTGTGTGATGAAAAGAACATTAGATTAGGAGTCAGGGGACCTGAGTTCTATTCCTTTCTCCACCACTAATTCATTGTATGACATTAATCAAAATTTAGAGCTAGAAGGAATCTTAAAGGCCATTCATTTTATAGATGAGGAAACTGAGGCTGACAGATGAAGCGACTTGTCCAGAGTGACAAAGATAGAAAGTTTCTGAGGCAGAACAGGTATTCAAGCCTTCCTCAATATTTATTACCATTTCACAAATTTTATAATGCTACACAGATGTCAAGTATTACTTGCAACATTTACAGAACACCCACCTTGTGTTAGACCCAGTCTGAAAGCTCTGATCCTAGAGTCCTCTTGTAGACATGCCCTACACACACCCTCCCTCCCAGGTAAAAAGGAAGAGGGAACAGGTCCTCGAAAATCAGGTCCCTCTCCACAGCAGAAGCTACAGATGGCCCACTTCAGACCGAAGTCATCTTCAAAGCACCCCTGGGCCAACTGGGGGAGGCAGTGATTGGCTACTTCAAAAGAGAAATGGAATGTTAAGAACCCTCTCTTGCTAGAGAGACTCTAATCAACAATTTTAAACCTTCCTAAGATGTTCTTCCTAATAACAATAATCTGACTGGACAATTGTACTGAATTATGTTCCAGCCATTATGCAAATTGTAGACCTGTGAGATCATCCCCCAGGAAGAGAGGTCACAGTCACCTCAGGCTACGACCTCCCTGCCTCAGGGATGACACCACACCTCCACAATTTACACATATTTTTCATATATATATATATAATGTATATACACAAATATATATACACATATGAGTATATATATATGTATTATGTATATACACATATATATGTATATGCTGTGGATTTGTGTATATATTCTATATGTATTTGTGTAGCTAGACAGACAGACAGACAGACAAATAGATAGATAGATAGATAGATAGATAGATAGATAGATAGATAGATAGATAGAATATGTGTGTAGATACATATGAGTATATAAAAGGATTTCTCTGAAATACCAGTGTCTGCATATGGCATAGCATAGGATTAGAATTGGTTAAAAATATAGGCATGCCCGACCTTCCTTGGCTCAAGAGATCTCTTTTCCCAGAAAATGTCTCTTCACTTTGTCCTTTTCAAAATGTTCTTGTAAATTATTTCATTTAATCCTCAGGAGAGCCAGAGAAGGCTCCCATTTGACAGATGGAGGCCAAGAGAGACAGAAGTCAGTTTAAATAAATATTTGTCAATTCTCCACTCATTTGTGGAATAGTTGGCTGTCCTCTATACCTATTTCCTACTTGTGAAATAGTCTCTGGTTGTATTACAAGTGGAAATCCGGGCCCCACTAGACCCACAACAGATTTTCCTGGGAAATATACCAAATAAAGGTAATAGATACACAGCATACATTGGCTGGTTGAGTTACATGTTTATAAGGAAGCTTAATCTTAAGGAAACCTGAGTAGGACTTTAATTATATCTTCTAGATAAGTTGTATGTGCTAGCAGTCTCACAGGGAAGCTACAACTATAGAAAGGGGTGAAAGCAAAACATCTTAGCTTTTTTTGAACTTTTCCCTCTCTTCCATTTGTATGTTTGATGTCACAACACCACTGCCCAATCATTTTCAAACCATGACACTGCAGCATCCCCCTCTTTCTAGATTCTTTTTATGTATTGCCTTTCCTAGTAGTAACCATAACCTCTTTTTTTATATATAAAGCAATTGGGGTTAAGTAATTTGCTCAAGGTTACATGGCCAGTTATTTTTTTGTGTGGGTGCCGAGTATCTATCTGAGGCCAGAACCGATCCCAGGTCTCCTGACTCTGGGGCCGGCACTCTTACTCACTGCACCAGGCCGCCCTGTAACGATAACCTCTTAAAAGACAAGGGCTATCTTACTTGCTTACTTTTTCATCCCCAGTGCCTGGCACATAGTAGGCACATAATAAAAGGTCTTTTATTCACTCATTCCAAGTCCTCACCTGTGCAATATTTTTCACACCTCTTCTCTCATTTCTCACTGCCACCACCCTAGGACAAACCCTATTACTGTGATGGGACAATTCCTGTTGCAACTTTATTACCACTTTTTACTTAAGATGAGAGTTACATAGCTAGCTAGAGCCTGAAAAATCAAGCTGAGAAAAAATCAAGCCCCCATTTGACCTGGTTAATTTGTGCTCTGCCTCAGCAAATTCCAGCTTGAGATGTCAGCTATAGTCCTGGTGTCAACTGGCTAGTTTCCTGTTTTACTCAATGATGATCTTTGATGTGCAAATCATTATCTTCTCTTTCTGTTTCCTATAAAATTCCTAGAAAAAAATCCTGTTTCCTATAAAATTCCTATAAAATTGTATCCACCCTTCCTATGTAACCAAAACCTATCTAACATAGCTCAAAACTGTTGTTCAGGGTCCACTGATTTTTGTATACAGTGATGTCTATGCTTTGAGAATAATGAGCTGATTTTTCCACATCCCTGAGTTGTTAATTTGCATAATTGGCCCCGGTACCTATCAACGGATCTTCAGACAATTTTTGTCACAATAATACTCACCTGGATTATTGCAATAAATCTCTACTTTCTCCTCCTTTCTGCTTTCATTTTCTCTCTTCCAGTTCATTCTTCATACAACTGCCAGAATAATCTTTTTTATGAAGAAATCTGGTCCTGTCATTCCTCTGGTCAAAAATCATCAGTAGTTCTCTGTTGCCTAAAAAGAAAAATTCAAAATCCTTTGCCTGGCATTCAAGGCCCTTCATGATGAGGTGCCACACTACCTTTCTAGTCTTAGTTTGTGTTGATACTCCAGCCAAACTGGACTGTTCTCTGCCCCCTGAATACACACACCTGTGCTCTTGCTTACCAAGTTTCCTATGTACCCCCCCTTACTTATTGAATTGAAAATACTGGTGACTCAGAGGCCATGAGGTGACCATAAGTGCTAGAGGGATGATGCCAAAGGAGACTCATATCCCTGAGAATTCCTCATCTCCAAAGAAGAGCTGACAAGTGCTGTTGAAGCCAACCCCTTTATGTGTTCTGTTGAGTCTCTCCCCTCTCAGCTCTTCTGGGAGTTTTCTCCAGTAATCATTCCTTCCTTCTCTTTCATCTTCAATTTCCTCCCATCTCCTGGCTCCTTTTCCTCAACTGCCTAAAAATATATTCAGTTCTTCCCCATCTTTAGAAAATTCACTTGATCCTGTCATCCCCTCAAGCTATCCTATATCTCTCCTCCCTTTCAATGCCAGACTCCCAGAAAGGATTCTCTTTTCTCTCTGAAATGGTGCTCCCCATGGTTACCAATATCTTTTAACCACTACATTCAAAAGCCTTTTCTCAGAACCCATCTTCCTTGAGGTCTCTAAGGCTTTCAGCACTGTTGATTGATAATAGTCAACATTTATAGAGAGTTTTAATGTCTGCTCTATATTCATTACCATCTTTGAGCCTTAAAACAACCAACTCTTGATATAGGTTAATACAAATACAGTTATTTCTTTCCCCATGTTACAGATGATAGTGTGAGAGAGACTAAGTGACTTCCCCAAAATAATATATGTCAAGTGGGATTCAAACCCAGGTCTTTCTAACTCCTAAATTCAGCACTCTAGCCACTTGACCACACTGTCCCCTGGATAGCCTGGATACTCCTTCTAAACACTCTTTTTCCCTTTAGCTTTCTTGGCCCTCTCTCTCTCTCTCTCTCTCTCTCTCTCTCTCTCTCTCTCTCTCTCTCTCTCTTTCTCTTCCCTCCCTCTCCCTCTTCCTCTTCCCCTCCCCATCCCCATCCCCATCCCCACCCCCCCCTCTTTCTCTCTCTCCATCTCCATTCTCTTCCCACCAGTCTAACTGATGGGATGCTTGTGCTTGAACCCCAGTTCTAAAATCACAATTCTCCCTAGCCTCAAAACACTGTCTCTAAGACACTTTCTCTCCAGCTCAAGGGCTGCATGCCCTAGTAAAATACTTATCTTTCTTTCGGATACAGTAGCCAGCTGCACTTATAGAATTTAGTAGTTTGAACCAGCTGTGTACTGGCTGAACTGGCTGTGTACTGGCTCATAAAAAATATTTACTAGTCACTGACCTATTGCATGCATCCTAGACTTAGTTATATGTATACTCCCTTAAGTTTATCTTGTCAAACAAGACATTGATGGGGGCAATCTGGGTTATTTCTCAGTCAGCCCTGACCATTAGTTGACTTAGTGACATTTCAAGCCTAAAACCACATCTCTCCATAGTCCCGCCTTGGCCTATTTTCCGGTGAACTCTGGGTAAAATACTTTTAGAAGTAGATATTAAAAGTTGTTTGCATGTTCCTTTAAGAACTGACAACTCCTTAACTACTCCCTAATCCCGCCTAGACTCACCTAGTTAGCATATTTGGCACATGTTTTACTATAGTTTATCCTATATATTTATATATATAATATATGTGTGTGTTTATAACGTATATTTTAGATATAGTATGTAGTACATATATAGTATAAATATATATTTATATATACTATATATATTTATACTATATATGTGACATATACTATATATATGACGTATATTTTATATATTTATCCTATATAAACTTTAACTGTGCTCCTCTAAGGTTTCTAAGGCAGGTTCCCTAAGAATTCTTGCCCACTGTATAGCATAACAATAAATCTTTGCCCCCTTGACATAAAGAATGCTTGAGTTCACAGATTCATTCCAGGTGACCTTGCCCTGGAAACTCTGGTCTTGGGATCCCTGTATCCCTGTGGGTTTCTCCCTCAACATTTCTGGCCCCTTTCATGACCATTCTTTTGTTAGTTCGTCATTCATCTACCTAACTGTTGCCATCCTTCAAGGTCCTGTGTACTGAGCTCTATTCTCTTCTTCTATACTTTCTTCCTTTATGAATTTATCAGATTGCCAGGGTTCAGTTACTATCTCTCAAATCTATACAACTAGTTAAATCTCTCTCTTGAACTCCATTAAATGCCTAGATATCTCCTCGTGAATTTCCCTTCATCATCTCAAACACAAGTCCCAAACTATTTATAAACTTTATAGTCTATATGAGGTATTGCCCTTCTCTTATGCAGACATATGTTTTTATTATTATCATTATTTTTCTCTAATCTATGTATCCCACTCATTGCCTAGCACAGGACTCTGCAAGAGAGCAGGCATTTCATGTTTGCTGAACTGAATTAAATTGACTTCTAAAATTCCATGATTCTGTGAGGGGGAAATTGAGAGCATCCCTAGCCTATGTTTATTCTAGTGGCTAAATGATCCTGAGGCAAACTCTGATTTGCATTTCTATCCCTCCCATCATAAACCTGATTACTTTAAAATACCTTTTCATTGCCTCACTGTTTCTAATCAAACTTTATTTATAAAATAAACCATAATTTCCCATGGACTTTGGAAGCTATTCTATATCCCACCTGTGTGAAGCTTCAGGTGTGAAAAAAAAATCATAATTTTCCTCCAAGGTTAATCCTGCTTAGATAAATGATCAGAGCCACTGGTAACTTGGCTTTCTTTCAAAGTGTGTTGACAGTGTAGCTGACTGGCTGCCATATTGAAGTTTTTCGTATTGACACATACCAAGAGTCCTAGAGTGTGTCTAGATGGAAGGGACCTTAGAGATCAATCAGCTCATCTAACAGGAGGAAACTGAGGCAGGGAAAGGGAACACGGCTTCCCCCAGGGTCACAAAGGAAGTGTTCTATGTCTGTTAACAGCTCTTCGCCATAGAAATATAACTCAAGCGTATTACTGTATTTTGGGATTTTATTGAAGGATATTTAAGATGCAACCTACGAGACTTCTCTAAGCCAAGTCAAATCCAGCAGGTCAATTCAAGCGTTCCCCTGGGCCTTTGGCCTGGTGCAAGCTTGAAGTTCAAAGAAATGTTCAGAGTATGCAAACCCACTTCAACCAGAATAAACCATAAAAGATTTCAAAAATTCTCCTGTGACCTGATACCTCTAAATATTTTAGAGCTTTCTAACTTTCTTGAAATACATTTTTCAACTTTGGAAAAGCAGTGTGAACAGAAAATCCAAAAATGATCCAGTCAACTTACTACTTCAGTGACCTCAGCCAAGTCTCTTTTCCTCTGTGGGCCTCAGTTTCCTCTTCAGTAAAATTAAAGAGTAAGATTAGTTAATTCCTAGTTTCATTTCAATCTGTGCTTTGTCTATTTTACCTTCATAACATCTCTTGCAGATGCCTCCTTTATTCCTCTAACACTACCACCACCCATTTGCAGACTCTCTTCCTCTCATACCTGGACTATTTGCAATAGCTTGCTGGCTGGTCTCCCTACCTCAGTTCTCTCCCTCTTACAATCTATCCTCCACTCTGCTGTCACAATGATCTTCCTAAACCACAGGTCTGTAATGCGGATGTAAATTTTAAAGATCTTCCCTGCCCGTAGGCTAAAGTGCACCAGAAGCCTGGGGAGGGAGGCTTGTTTTTCAG